>NC_139657.1:19091619-19166892 GCF_951799395.1 Argentina silus | reverse complement strand
TGTAGCCGTGGACGACGGAACTCTCACGCCAGACACCAGGTAGAGTAGTGGAGATACACTGCAGAGTCTGGATGGACCTGTCACACGTTTCCTGTCTACACTCAGTTCCTGTGTGTGTCTCTCTCTCCGTCTGCTCCACCCGTAACACTTCAGTCACTTCCTGTCTCTGATGACCTGCTGTGTAGGACTACTAACTAACCCTTCTGGAGGTTTACCAAGACAGACTCAAGTCCCATCTAGAATGTACAGCTCTCAGAGGGAGTCATTATCATTAATGAAAACGTATTCTAAGTTGTTATTTTTCTCTTGCTTAGCTACGTATTAGCTATGTATGATTGCGAAATTATGTTGGGAAATTATTTGAATTCCCAAACACTTTATTTTAAACCTTCCCACATCTTAATTGGCTGGCATTGCTGTAGATTCAGCTGAGCATAGACTATCTCGCCCAGTCTAATATATCCTGTGTGATTGTATTACATAGTGTATGCAGTGTTGTGTCCCTGTCCAGCTCTGCTCTAGTCCATTAGTACCCAGTGGTACTTGGCTGGTTGCTCTGTTTGGACTGGAGTGTATTCCCTGGGGTGAAAACAGATCCACAACAATATTATTAGAAGCATGTGCGAGCTCCTTACCCCCAATGCAGCTGGTGCTAAAATGCCAATCGTGAATGCCGGAGTACAGATCCTGAAGGTATGAATGTGTTTTCTGAGAAGTGGGGACAGCCCTCCGCTCCTCTCTCAGACTCTCAACTCCATATTGAGTGTTTGGTACGTTACATAAGTTCATACGTTCTCATCACTTATCAGTGACCTAAAGTGTGTGTTTGAGTGTTGACGTGACATAATACCATTTTTAGTACCATGAGGCCATTTTTAGTAGCACAGGAGCCCCATAGACTTACATTTAGTCACAGACTTGCGCAAGCTTGTTATTGTGGTGAATGAGTCACTTGTGTAGATTTAGGGATCTTGTGGCCTTATGAGAGACTGGGTGTGAGTGACTCCGCAGCTGACATAGGCCCACTTTAGTCTGTCTTCGTAAACCCCCAGTATCATCGTTTCTATCTTTACCCTACCCTGTCCGATAATAGTGGGGGGGGGCGTGCATGTTGATGGAAATAGACAGTGAAGACTACATCATGTAATGAATGTCATTCAGAAGGCAACATGGTCCATTTGGTAACAAACGTCATTGTCATTCCTTTCCGTGTGAAGGACTCTGGACAAGCTATCCCTCGTGTGGTGGAGAGCTGTATTCGATTCATCAATCTTTATGGTAAGTTGGTCACATCGTTGTGTTACTATACAGCATCGGGGGGGGTTCACACATGTTCGTGCATGTGGTGTCTATGGCAGCCTGCCATTACCATAGCTCTTATGAACTGTAAACTGTACTCGAACTGTAGTGTCACGGTCCAAACATTGGTGCAGCGTTTTTTTTAATCTTGTTTGTTTACAAACATCATGCATAAATGCAACCTGTTCAATCTGTTGGCCTGTCCAAGTGTGGTAGAGGGTGACATTCCAGCAAATTACGGAGCGTTAATTGTTTTGGGTGTGTCCATATTTCCCGTGTCACCGTTGAAATTGGTTCCATTTTAGTCGCAGTCATGGGAAAGTCTATGAAAATTCCATCCTGTTTACGGGGTTCTGTCGATGGCCAGCCACATCTATGTGGTGACATAGTCAGGCCAGCCCAGCCTAGCACAGCATAGGGCCCCCAGATATGTTAGGGTGTTGGTGCAAGCCCCATTATTAAAACTCTCACCAAACTCGTCGGCTTAAAGCGGTTTAAGACATGACGGTAATGACCTCTCATGGTTGGCGGTCAGCGCTCTGTCGCGTCTTAGCGTAGCGGGTGGCAATCTCGTGACGGTGGGGGGGGGGGGGGTGAAGAGACAGACGCAGACTAATTAAGCTCTGGTCTGACCTTTGACTCTTCTCCTTATTAAATGCTAATCCCGGCTGGAGGACACTTTAGTCAAACGTGATTGCGGTCTCTCTCCCTCATTAGTTATCCTTAATTATAAAGGCGAAGGCTCAGGAACAGGATGTGGCTTTTTGTTCAGTTCTGTAGTTCTAATTTAGTTCTGGCTTTTCTTTGCCAAGTGTTTTTTTTTCCAAATGGCTAGCAGGATGGACTGAATGGGTCTGTGTGTGTGTGTGTGTGTGTGTGTGTGTTTTCTCTCTCTCTCTCACTCTCTCTCAACCTCTCCATCCACTGTTCTCTTGCAGGCCTTCAACATCAAGGTATATTCCGTGTGTCTGGGTCTCAGTCGGAAGTCCATGACATAAAGAACTCATTTGAGAGAGGTAGGATGGTGTATTCACTCTGTTACCCACAACATCAACACTGTCTACAGTTGACACATAACATAACAGTCCTTATATTTGATATGATAAGTGGATTGCAGCATGCAGCTGCAGACGTTGAATTGGGTTAATTGCCAGCTTTTCTGAGAGAATGTGTTATTTCTGAAATGAAGAGAATGAGAAAAACAGACACATTAATGTAGTTTGAACACTTGTCAAATTCTCATTGTTCTGGTTTGTGACTTCCTCCCAGTCAGGGGAGATGAAACCCAAGGCATGCATGTAACTATACTACTTATCTGTCGTCTAGGTAACGACCCACTAACAGACGAAGACAACCACGATATCAACTCTGTCGCCGGTGTTCTCAAACTCTACTTCCGCGGGCTCGAGAACTCCCTCTTTCCCAGGGAAAGATTTAACGACCTCCTGTCCTGCATCAGTAAGTGCCTCTGTCTTGTCTGCCTTTCTGTCTGCCTGCCTGCCTGTCTGTCTGTCTGCCTGTCTGTCAGCTGGGTGGGGGCTACTGAATGTGGCCCTCTCTGTTTTTTGTTTTTTTCCCTGGACACAGATTAAGCCTACTGCTTAACTAAAACGTTTTTTTTTCGATGTAGATCCTCCATTGAAAGTGCAAATGGTCCAAGACTTGGCTTTTTATCTGTGTCTGGGAAAAGCGCCTTGTAGAGTTTGTTGGTTTTTAACAGTAGTACTTTATGACTGACTGTCTCACAGCAGAGGCAGGCAATGAGCCATGCAAGTAGCCTTGGTCTGCCATTGATGGGCTGTCTATTGTACTAGATCAGGGAGTGTCATTAGTATGACAGTGTTCATATGCTCCTAGCAGGTCAATTCCTACGTTCACCACTACAGGAGAATCTAAAAGCGCCTTAGGGGGACTAGACATCATATTGACTTATCTGCAGTGTTGTCATCAATAGCATGTCACTGTGTTACTACCCAGTCTTTGTCCCGGGGGTCTGTGAATACCACTCTTTTGTTTTTCTTCACCACTAAGAAGAGCATTCATTGTGAAGGGACACAAAGGTTAGCATTTATACATTTAATGGTGATGAAATGTATAAATGCACACCACCATTACTACACTGTGTTGTATTTACATCAAACCGTGCAGTGGAAACTTCAGTGGAATGGATAGACACATTGTCCCTTTACTGTGAGGCTGCCTTACATAGTTCAGTCAGCTCTTTGTGTCCCTTTGCCTGACCTTATAAGATGTCATGTGGGGGCTTTGAGGGAGGAATAGGCACTGTTAAAGAACAATAGGCTGGCTAGTGAGTCACATGCACACAACGTGTGCTATAATGCCTTTGGGTGCAGGCTCTGGCTTGCGTGTGCGTGTGCGTGTGTGTGTGTGTGCGTGTGGTGTGTGTGTGCGTGTGCGCGTGTGTGAGTGTGTGTAGGCAGAGCGCGTTGGTTTCCACTTGGTGCAGTGTGTGAGTGATGGGGATTCCCTGATGTTTACATTCTCAGGCCAGACATACCAGTGTGTGTAGAGTGGGCCTCTTGCCCAGCCGTCTCCATATTAAAAATCTCCACTCATTTCACAACCAACCACTGAGGCCAGAGACAGTGTTAGCTTTCTCTTTAGATGTCCAGCTCACTGGGCAGACACAGTTATACTTCGCCTTTATACTGTGGGTTTCAGTGTTCTCTCTGTTGCTCAATTGCAAATGTCTGCCTTATCAGTCTTTCACTTTTAGGATCTGCAGAGAAAGTATCTGTGTGTGTGTGTGGCGGGGGGGGGGGGGCAGGACTGGTCTTTAATTAGAAGCATCTGAAGAGCTCAGGAACCATGCAGAAACCTAGTTAGGTACTCATGTAAGACGAATAACATCACAAGTATTCCCAAAAGCCTGTCTCCCAGATGGCACAAACTGGTTTCATGGTGACAGGCCTAGGCTATTTTTAAGCAGCCATCTTTGCCAGATGAAACAAGCTGCCTCAGATTGCAGTGGAACAGAGGAGATGCAAATTCAAGCGAAACAGATCGTCGCTCAAGCTTCTGTGTGATAGTTCTCCAGATGAAACAAAGGAAAGTTTTGAAATATTTTGTATCTAGTAATTACTGCTGTAGTGAGAGTCTGAGAAGAGAGTCCAAAAAGAGATGAAAAAAAAAAGAGATGGGAGGGGGGGGGGGGTGGTCCTTGTTGCCATGTGTTAATGATGAGCGCTGATATCTTCTTTCCTCTTCCCTCTTCCTGTTCCATTTCCTCTGTGGTGTTAATGAGAGGATCCTCCCAGGAGGAGCACAGGCTGGTGTTGGAGGTCATTACTACCTGCCTCCTGTGACCCCCACTGCTCTGATTCAGCACAACAACTCTCGCTCCCTCCCTCTCTCTCTCTCCCTCTCCCCTTCTCTCTCTCCCTCTCTCACTTGCTCGGTTTACAATGTGGAACAGTCTGCAAAGTTTTCTCAGTGCTAGTTCTAACAGTGCAATCGACCTCAATTTTTATTTAGGTCATATTTAGAACTGTGGCATTGCAAACCATCCTCAGTCAAGTTTAGAATAACTTTCAAACTATCGTCATCACTCAAAATACAGAGCATCTCTTGCCATGAGACAACTTCATCTGTGGTTTGTAAGTGTTTGTGCGGGGCTCCAGAGAGTTGTGTTCTGATTCTAATGGCCTCCTCGGCCCTAATATGCTGTTCTATTTTTAGCCACAGGCTGCGACGGACGCAGTGGGTATCAATGAGTGAGCACATTCAGATGGATAACTGCCATTAAAAATTCAGCCCTGCAAAGTGGCGTGTCAGACACATTTTAGCGCAGGGGCGATGTGCAGAAATTTAAATTGGCCCTGAATGTCATTCCATTCACCATGACGGGGAGAATGTTCTGGTCCGGATGTGTTGACTTTAATGGCTAAATACATTCCCACGTATATGCAGAGAAACACAGGCATGTGCACACACACACACACACACACACACACACACACACACTCGTGTATATTTAACCTCTGCATATAGTACCAAACACACATGTATTTTAGATTAGAATATGCAAATGAATAAGAAATAATCATCAAGCTTAGTTTCAAACTGACACTAAATGACTCTTGTCCTAGTGGCTCTGGTTCATAAACGATCTGTGCGTGGTGTGATAGTGTATGAATTAACACAGCCCCTAATGAAACCCCCCTACACCTACCCTCTCTCTTTTTCTCTCTCCATGTTTCAGGAATAGAGAACCTGTATGAGAGGTCCCTGTACATCCGTAAGATCCTTCTGACGGTGCCCAGGTCCGTCCTCATCGTGATGCGCTACCTCTTCTCCTTCCTCAACCAGTAAGTCAGCAACAACAACCATCACCACAACCACAGTCAAGGCCACCAATGTATTGTTATGTGCCATTCTCTTCCCCAAGCAGCCCCGAACTTTATTTCATGTTTAATTAAATGTGTCTGGAGTGACTGGAGAGTGGCTTTCATTGTTTATTTACTGTTAACATTATACAAGGGAAGCATAATTACACTGTGTGAACTTAGTTGGGTTATTAAAAAAGTATAAGTAAAAGAGTATTTATCAGCCTCAGACAGTGAGAGGATAGACCAACCGTCTGATGTGTGCATCAGCTGAATGCAGCTGCCGGTCGTATAATGAGTTCCTGTTTACACACAAACAAATTAAAATGCAGCATGTGGGGGCAAAGTGTATCCACTTTATCTTGTTAGAGGGATTACTCTAACCTATCTTAATGTAAAGTACCCTGTGTTTAAACCCTTTTGTCTTATCTCTTTCTCTCCCTCACTCCCTCTCTCATGCTCCCTCCCTCTCTCTTTCTCTCCGTCCTTCTCC
Organism: Argentina silus; assembly: GCF_951799395.1. Taxonomy (NCBI): domain Eukaryota; kingdom Metazoa; phylum Chordata; class Actinopteri; order Argentiniformes; family Argentinidae; genus Argentina; species Argentina silus. The sequence goes on along the minus strand of NC_139657.1, from coordinate 19,160,754 downwards.
CCATCCCTCCCTCCCCCTCCTCCCAGCCTGTCTCAGTACAGTGATGAGAACATGATGGACCCCTATAACCTGGCCATCTGCTTCGGTCCCACCCTCATGCCGACACCCGACATCCAGGATCAGGTGTCCTGTCAGGCACATGTCAATGAGATCGTCAAGACCATCATCATCCACCATGAGAACATCTTCCCCGACTCCAAGGAGCTGGACGGGCCCGTCTATGAGAAGTGCATGGCTGGAGGAGACTACTGGTGAGACACTTGACGGCACACTCTTAGAAAAAGGGGTTCTACCTTACAACCAAAAAGGTTTCTTCAGCTTGTCCCTGTAGAACCCTCTCTGTGGAAAAGAGGGTTCTCCTACAGGGACAAGCCAGAAAGACCATCGGAGAACCCTTCTTCGGAGTGCAGGGTCACATTTGTAAAAGGTCAGGTCAGAGTTCATTCATTAGTGAAACTCGACACAGAGAACTTCTGATGATGTCATTTTGGAAAGCTGCACAGATGTGAGGGGGACTGGGGGAGGCAGCCAGTCTGGGGTGCTTTTCTCATTCCTCTCTTGTGAGCCTAAATCAGGCTCTCAGCCAAAGCCCCTTCACCAGGGACATGCTCCACGCTGTGTGTGTGTGTGTGTGTGTGTGTACGTGCGTGCGTGCGCGTGCGTGTGTGCATGCGTGCGTGTGCGTGCATTCGTGCGCAGTGAGTCCAGGGCTCGGGGATGCAGCTGTCTCAACACTGCCTTTAGTGAGAGTTAATGCAGGTAATTATCCTAAATGATGAGGTGTCTGTGGTAAGGAAATATGACAGGGCCGAGCATGTTTGAGTCTGAGGTTTATATCCCTGCCTCAGCCAGGTGAGACAGACCAAAACAATCACCGTAATTACCATCATCAAGATGAAGTCGTTTGACAAGGAAACGGTAATTCGATGTTGTGCAGCACGTAGCTGTAGTTGGGGAGTAGCAGCTCTCACTAACATCCTCTCTGCCAGCTCCACATCTGTGAACAGGGTTTATATCATGTGTTCCCGCCCATGACTAGCGAGCGTCTCTCTCACACACACACTACGCCCCCGCCATAGCTCATCACACGCCACAGCCGGACCGCATCCCCCAGTGAGGCACTTCAAGCCCTGGGGAGATTTGCTGGACCATTTGCTGGAGGGAGGGTGGCGGTGGCATGTTACCCTGGGAAGTGGTGTTAAGTGCCAGACAGGGGTAATCTGAGAAGATAGGAGAATAAGGGGCATTGGTGCCAGTGTGTGCCCACCGGGTGCCAGGGACAGCGTCTGAAATGCTGCCCAATCACCGATAAACAGCAGGACAGGCAGGCAGGCGGCCGGTGCCACAGGAATACTGATGGTGCCCTCTGGCCCTCTGTGTGTGCAGCTCTCTGAGGACAGCGGGACGTGGCCTCCTCCTCATTGTTCCTCTCCTTCATCTAAACTGATTTGAAAACATAGAAAAGCTATATGTATATATGATGAATGAATACCAATTTTGCGCCTGCCAGTCCATTTTCTAACATCAGTGCAATTGAGTATTGGCAGTGATCATTGTTGTCCATTGTGACCCTGACCTCTAACCCCTAACCCTGACCCTGACCCTGTGTCTCCCCCACAGTGAGAGTCCCTACAGCGAGCATGGAGCTATAGAGGAGGTGGACAACGAGGGAGGGACGGAGACACACACCAGCGAGGATGGTGCGTACCCTCAACTCAGACTTCCTCCTCCGTACCTCTGACATAACTACACACTGTACCATACGTGAATGGGAAAATCATACCCTTCCACCTACCTACTCAGGCCTCTACCAGAGTAAGACCCAGTGTCGGTGGTGCAGTGAAGGGTTAAACCAAGTGCACACTAGCCTGGGTCTGATAATCCTGCCTTTCAGCCTGCTAAATGAAATGACCTTGAAGGGGCTGCAGGGAGCTGGGCCCAGAGATGTGAACACCCATTCATAGTCTAATTCCTCTGTATCTCCTTGTGGGACTTGGGCCACCCAGCACCCCACAGTACCCCCCTCCCCCCACCTCCCCACCCACCCTCCTCCACACAGGCCCCTGGTGGGTTCCGCAGGACCCCCTTGGGAGAGAGAGAGAAGTGCTCTTTGAAGTTGTCGGTCGGTCTACCATTCAATATAGAGCGGAGAATTCCTTTTCAGTTATCTCTTGAACTCCAAGCTAGAATAAGAGGTAGGATTGATGATGATTATGTGTATGTTGGAGAGTGGTCAATGGCACTAATAGTTAATGCTTTTCCCTGCCTAAACAGTACCATCTGTATTGTTTCAGTAGTTTTTAACTGACGACATCTCCATGTGTTCATTAAATATCATGGAATTCCTCACAGCGGTCACGGAGACACTGAGGGGAACTATATACTTTTCTCAGACAGGGTATAAAAAAAAAAAAAGCTATCCATTCGATATCCATCTGTTACAGTACGAGTTGAGATGTCTATTCTTCCATCTGTTCTTGTGGACTTGTCTCAGACAAAGGGGGGGATGTGAGACTGTTCCAAATCAAACACTATGACTCAACACCCCCCCTCACCCCAGACCCCCGAGGGGCTCCAGAGGGGTCAGGTGGCCTCAGAACTGGTCCTTGGGAGACAGAGAGAAAGTGATAGATTTGAGAGTGATAGATGTAGTGACAGAGAGAGCGGTAGAGGGCAGACCGCGTGGGCGGCTGGCTGTAGCGGAGTCCCAAGCTGTGTTCGCTGCCCAACCCTCTCAGTCCTAACTGGGTCTGCAAATGGGTTTCTCACAAATCTGTTACCACAGTAATAACAACAGGCAAAAATCTCTGCTCAGTTTCGATCTTAAGATTTTTTTTTTGTAAACTTTTTCAGAATCTACAGAAGAGCCTCGAGATGGAAATGTAGGTCATCTATTCTCTGAACACGGCCATGGCACACCCTGGTTCACAATCAGACGCACACATTTTCCATGTCATTTGTAACTGATGTAGAGACACCTGATAGCACAGAGAACTGCTCAGACATCAAGGTTCCCATTCTCAATCACAGATGGCAGCTATCCATCGTGGACCTGTTCATCAAGGACGAGCCCAGCCTTATAAATCCAACTCCTGCTACCATGGTTTTGTTCCTAATATTTTCTCCCTGTTGGGCTGAGAGGAAGACCTTCCTGACCTGTGTGTTATTGTGACACCCTGGGGGCTCTTCAAGACCATTCACACACTGTTCTCCGCAGTCTACATTTTTTTGGAGGGCCTATGGATCTTCGGCAGATTTAAGAGCTAATTGTTAATGGTTTGTTTCTTTTTGTGTGTTTGAAACTAAAAGGTCCGCATGACTCATCATCGTTGTCTTCAGGGTTTGGATGTCTTTGTTCGCTCTCATAATTACTGAGTAATAGCCGCAACAGTCCAGAACAGGCCAAGCACTGTTGGAAGCAGACCAAACCACAGCTTCAGTTTTTACCCCCCCTCCCCCAGCTGCAGTTCTCTCCCCTCCAGTTCAAATGTGCTTGCCCTCTTTTTCTAAGGATAGAGAGAGGAGTAAGTCATTCCACGTGTCAGTCTAAGTAGTTGTCCGGAAATTCCTTTCAGTGGAAGCTGCAGGCCCCCTGGTGTGTGTTAGAGGCCATTTACTCAGACAGATGACCTAGAGTAGTGGCCGTATTCAGAAGAAGAGAAATGGTTTGAAGGGGTGCTTATCAGTGTTCCAGACTTATAGGTTGCCATTTCTGTGTCTCAGCTTGTTCATGTACCATTTCATTAGCTATACCTCGTCAGTTCCCTGAACATGTTTCTAGTTAGTAATGACGTGCATGTCAGCTTCATGTAATATGACCGTCACAACATAAGACAAAGTGTCCCTTTTTAGACGCCCATTTTTCGTCCGATACTGTAGCAGGTGCAGTAGACATGGCTAAGCACGACCTGAGATTAATGGGTGTCTGGAAAGCGGTAGAGAGAGAGAGAGAGAGAGAGAGAGAGAGCGGTAGAGAGAGAGAGAGAGAGCATTTGTCTGGAGAGGGAGGGGGAGAGAGAGAGGGAGTGGATTCATGGGGGCCTCACCGCTTTTATTTCTTGTGCTCTCGCGTTATCGATCGCCGCTGCCATATCTCACGCCAAGGTTGCGGTCCCCATCGGCATGCATGAGCATGGGTATGGAGCAGGAGCCCTAGCCCAGTCTGCTGCTCCACTGGCCTGTAACACATCCAACATAGCGCTGCTGTTATAGCATACCCTCTGACTTCTCCAGCTCAGCGCCCCTCTTTCTCCATTGATTTAGTGTGTGTGTGTGTGTGTGTGTGTGTGTGTGTGTGTGTGTGTGTGTGTCCTTAGCTGGAATTGTACAGCTAGATGAAGGAACCCTGACAGCCTTGCGACACTATAGTATGTGTGCTACCATCCACTACCCTGAGGAGGTCCTGTGGAGTGTGTGTGTGTGTCTGGTTCAGTGAGCTCAAGCTTTGACTCACCGAGACATAGACCTGTGAAGAGGAGGGGCAGTGAGAGGGAGAGGGGCAGTGAGAGGGAGAGGGGCAGGGAGAGGGAGAGGGGCAGGGAGAGGGAGAGGGGCAGGGAGTGAGGGAGGAGGGAGAGATGGCGTGTATTGATCTCAGTGCCGTCACCTTTAGTAACAGACTGGTTGCCGTAGTGCTGCCTTATTAATTCAGACGGAGTAAATTCCTGCCTGTCACATCTCATTGGCTACAAATCCCGCCTGTCATTCCTGAATTAATAGAGAGAGGGAGAAAGGGAGAAAGAAGGAGAGGGGAGGAAGACGGAGAGAGAGGGAGAAAGAGAACGAGAACGAGGGAGCGAAAGAGAGAACTAGGGAGAGAGAGAGAGGGAGAGGGGAGCAAGAGAGCGTGAGAGCGATATAGAGATGCATGCACAACTCTTTTTTTTCGGAATCACTCTCAATTCTCTTCTTACAAGGCTGCTCATGTAGGAATTCACACGTAGTTCCTGTGAAAAGAATATCATGGTGGCTTTTTACACATGCTCAGTGATTGCTCCTGGCCTATATGGTGCTCTATGGAACACTCCGGCCTGGTTCCTGTTCGTGAGCCCTCCTGTGGAGAGGCAGCAGGCAAATGCGGTGTCCAGGGACCCCTTGTCTCACTTAATAGCTTCTGAGGGGTGGGAAACTGAGTGGGGGCGCTGAGGCGGGAGCGGGGCGGAATATAAGAATAGGTTATTTTTAGCTCTCTGTTACATTGCATCCTCATTGGTTGGGAGCTGCAGCTGGCTGGCGCCTTGGAGGAGCGGAGCCCACGTGACAAACCCTTGATGATGTTTTCACTTCACCTGGCTGCAACACAGTGAGCTGCAGAGTGCTCTCGTATGGAGCAATGAGAGGTGGTTCTGATTCCTGATATTGGGAGAGAATTGCATTTCAGTTACATGGTGATCACTATTTATAAGTATAAGATTCCTTCAAATATCTCTCCAAAACCCCCAATCTCTGTGTGATACTGAACTGTACAGTATATTGCAGGTCAATCTAGTCGCCCCACACCCCACTGTATACTCTAACCCAGTCCTGGTCCGGGAGAACGGCAGTTTTTGTCCCAGGCTAGTGCCCCCATCACACCTGATTCACTGGGTCAACTGATCTTCAAAAACCTTGATTCGCTGAATCAGGTGTGTCACTGCTAAGCTGGAGCAAAAGCTTGCTTACTTAATGCGGTTCTCATTCTAACCCCACCAGGGGTCAATACCGTGGGTGACATAGTACGGAGCTGTATAGATCTACTTTCACTCACCTCTATAAATAACCCTGGTTAGGACCCTGAGGGCTTGTTGTTGTTTTTGTTGTTGTTGTTGTTGTTGTTGTTGTTGTTGTCCTGATGCTCTGATGTGGAGCTAGGCCGTTATTGACACACACTGAAATAACTGGCTGCTGCTGCTACTTTCAACCACTGTACACCAGACCCAATACCAACATCAGACCTTTTTGTTACATAATGTTTTTGTTTTTGTTTTCTTTACAGTTTCATATGTTTTTTCTCCGCTGTTTGCAATGGCAATATCAGGTGTGCAGATACTTCCTTTATTCAGTCACATACAGTTGTGAAATATGACTTTATATCCCACTGATAGAATAGAATAGAATTAGATAGAATAGAACATCCCATGAGGGAACCTCAGGTAGTGTGTTGGTGGTACACCCTTTCAATGCATCACTTTTCTCTTTAATAACCGTCTGTCTGTCTGACCCACCTGACAGTATAATCCTGGTTTCCTTTGCAGAGGGTGAGCCCATCGAAGCAATTGCCAAATTTGACTACGTGGGGCGTTCTGCCCGCGAGTTGTCCTTCAAGAAGGGCGCCTCCCTGCTGCTCTACCAGCGGGCATCAGATGACTGGTGGGAGGGGCGGCACAATGGCATTGACGGCCTGGTGCCACACCAGTACATCGTGGTGCAGGACATGTGAGTATGCTGCTGCCCTCAATGGGGACTGCTGGGGATATACAGTAAGATGAATGGTTTGGTGTTACAGTGCTAACAGTGGGCGTACAGTGCAAACAGATGCAATGGTTTGGGCGGGGGGGGGTCACAATAGAAGTACAGTAGTGGGTCAGGTTGTTGCACAGCAGCAGTGGCCTGGATATGTCTTGACGTCTGTGCCACAGCTCACATAAGAGCAGCTTGCATGCAAAGGACAGCCCTGTAGGCATGCAGTACTTACTTTCAGTTCACTCTGCCCCTCCCCCATTCACATAATCAACCAATCAATGAGTTGTTATTTGTACACTTTCCCCTAAATTAAAAACATTACTAATTCAACCCAGAGCCCACCCCCCCACCCTTAATCCTGTCTTTCCAGTGTGAAAGTGACATCGTCAGCTCTAATGTCCTCTCTGTGGATTAATCACAGCGTTATCCCTGTTGGTGGTCCCCTCGGAGGGCCCACTCACGGCCCCCTGGCTACGAGTGAGGAAACGCCCCGGGCCGTGGGCCGTGTCTTTCCTGCTCCAGCCCGGTTCCTGCCCACTCTGCTATGAAGTGTTCTCTGGGTTCTTTAACAAGCCCTCTCTGTCATCGTCTCCTGCTCTGGGGGCCCTGACAACCCCAGGCACCCTCCGCCCTGGCAACCGTGCCTGCCTAATGGAGTGGATCTGCTCGCTCATTAAGACAGGGGAGAAATGGTAGCTGGCCAGAGAAATGCCCATTTAGAATCTCCTTCTCTTCCTTCTCTCTTGCCTCCCTGCTGCAGGTCGTTCCCAGCTGTCCCATCAGTGCCTGTATTAATAATTCACAGGGTGTCCCGTTGCTGAGGGTGTTATCTTAGTTAATGGAAGGGGCCAGACAATTTAAGGCGCGTTGTCCCGTGCTGTACGAGTGTGAGAGGACTTGCCTCTCAGGGACTCAGACAGACAGTGTCGGGCACCACCTCCCATAAAAGACCACAGCATGAAGCTGCGTCTGGTACGCCTGCTCTGTCTGACAGGATATCCTCTTTCAGTGCTGAGCCAGAGGGGGCTGGGACTCAAAGACACGAGTGGGGTGCTGTCGCAGTGGAGTAGGATTCACTGCACAGCAAATACTGTATACTGAACTGAAAAGCAGACATGGAGGCAGATCTACCTTACAGCTTGTCTGTGCCACTAGACTAGTGTGGGTGGTGCTCTATATATTGCCTGTGGTATTACTTAGTGTTTGTTTGGTGTGGGTGCATGACTGTTTTGTCTGTGTGTGTGTGTGTGTGTGTGTGTGTGTGTGTGTGGGTGGGTCTCTGGCTGCATGGTTTATCTGCTAGTACACGCCATTAGGAGCAGGCTCTCGGGCTAAGCAGCTCTGATTGCCGACAGACACCAAGTGTATTCAGCGTTCAGTCACGCACTCATACAGCTGGCCGGGCTGTCTGTGCCAGCCCACCCGTACTAGCAGAATGCTAAACAGTATGTTTAGAATGCCTCATCTCATGGAGAGGCAAGGATAGCTGGGAATGGATCAGTACACTGTGCTATCAAATGCTGTCATCTCTAAAGCACTCCGTTGCACTCAAAAATGACAGTGCTTGTGCCCGTTGTTTTGTTGCTGACGTGTGTGTCTGTGTGTGTGTTTCTGTGTGTGTGTGTGTGTGTGTGTGTGTGTGTGTGTGTGTGTGTGTGTGTCTGTGTGTTTCACAGGGATGATACCTTCTCAGACACGCTGAGTCAGAAAGCTGACAGTGAGGCCAGCAGCGGTCATGGAGCTGAGGATAAGTGTTCAGGCAAAGACTTGGGCTCCCCTACTGACCCCAGGATCTCAGAGGTCTACATCAGCAGGTGAGTACACACACACACTCACATACACATACACAAACACACTCACGCACATGCACAGTAATTGGGCCATCTTTAGAGATTATCACTGCCAGGCCTGCTGGCAGGGTGACCCTTGCGTGACCCGCCTGACACACCTTGACAGCTCGCTGTGCATCCTCTCAGGCATTAGCTAATGAAAGACGCCCAATCCTATAACAGACTGGCGGGAGGGCTGACTGTGTGCCAAGGGATGGCTGACTGCTGTACCACCACACCCACATCTGACTCTACTCAGGGCTTTGTACTTCTGTACTCTCTGTTGTGTCTTTGTCCAACGAGAATGTAAAAAAGTCTTTCTTGATTTGAGCGATAGAATCTACAAAATGATGAGAGATGATTATCTGCTCTATGTCCTGCTCTGAGCCAGTGACTGAGCCATACAGAAGACTAAAACAAACGTTAGCTTTAGCTTGGCATGGTAAAGACTGCAGGGAACTATACCAGTTGTATTTGTCAGTGGGTCAATGTCAAAAGGACTGCTGGCTGCTTTTCTGTCCTGTCCTGTCCTGTCCTATCCTATCCTGCCCTGTCCTTACATCAACTCTCTCAGTCTAATAGTCTAATAACCAGTAGTCACATTTTCCCAACGAGGAGCTATCCTGATACAGTAGATAGGTAATCTGAGTCCATTCTGAAGATCAGTTGGTTATTATTATTATTAGTATTATTATTAGTATTATTATCAGTCAGCATCAGTGAGCATGATGTCAATACATTAGAGAGGCTGATTTCTTAGTAGTGATGCTTAGTCATACCCTAACACACACACACATGCACACGCACACACACATATACACACACACACACACACACACATACACACACACACACACACACACACACACATACACACACACACACACACACACACACACACACATGCACACGTACACACACATACACACACACATACACACAGTATTCTGTGAATTGCTGGGACAAAGCCAGTGTTTTGTCTCTCGCCTCCTTTTTATTGCTGCATTCTCATTTCTTGTGGTGGAGTAAGCGACCTTGAGAAGTCTGCTACGAGACTAGCACTTGCCAAAATACAGGATAAGATACTATTTTACTGAGAGGCTTGGTTGCTGACTTTCCTTCTGCTGTCGAAATGTTGATATATCACATTGTGTATCTCTATGTATTCCGTCCTGCAGAGTCTATCTGTCTCTCATCTTTCGCCATGGTGATTTAACCCCCCCCACCCCAACCGCTTTTAAGTTGTTCTCTCCTCACTCCGTTCCTGTCCCCTCCCACCCTGGCACCCCCTAGCTCTCCTCCCTGTCCCCCCCTGGAGTCAGGACGACCCCCCGCCCTCCTCCACCCTCTACTGTTCTATGCAGGCATGCCTCAGCACTGCTGAATCATTCATATCTCTGGCTTTATTTAGATATTTCCCTCTCCCAGTGTTCTCAATCAACAACGCACTCACTAGACCAACCCAAACACTGTGCCTGTTACTTTGTCAAACGTTCAGACATTTATGTTATAATGCAAGAATATGTCATAGAACTGTGGCTACAGTAGCAAAGAGAAAGGCATTGTTTGTATGTTTTGATACAGAATTACCAATAATCTGAAAAGATGCCAATATTGTCATGTCAGTGAACTGTTGTCTCAGTATTCTATTGTTTTGATAGAGAAGAGGAATTATTGGAATTTCATATGGTTTATAGTACGGTTATCTGAGGCCTCAGAGACAAATAACTGGTGAGCTGCAGTTGATATCGTGGGTCATCAGCAGCCCTATGGGTTGTTTTCTTTCCTAAGCTCTCTCCCTTCGGGCTGGTGTTGTGAATGTAGGCTACTTACTCCCTCTGCTGGATATGATGAGCTTTTGCAGTTGTTTACCCCTCCAGCTCAACCCTGCAGTCTCTCCCAGTTCAGTCCTACATATCAGAACCCAACATTGCATCCCATATTTAGCCCAGTGTTGAGTCCTCCTCACTCTCTTAATGACGTTGGCTGTGACAGTGTTCATTAAGCAGGATTGAAAGTGGAACTTGAAACACTTGTGCCTTGCGGGCGTGATTAAGGAATGCAGAGCTGCTAGCTAGACTCTTTGTCATCGTGAATGACAATTAAGGCTCAATAATGAAAGGCTTTGTAAAAACAGGAATGAGGCACGAAGTAGAACTATATCAGTTAAGAAAAATATCAGATTTCAAGTGTATTACAGTATGGGTCAAAGTCAATTAGTCAGGTCCCAAATATTTGTGATTATTGTCCAACATGTTATATATCTGTAATATTGTGTCAGTTGATTAGCTAATGTATGATGCTTGTCATCCATGATTGCTGAAGGAGAAAACAATACATGAAGAAATGCTTCTTCACCCGGTCTCCCGTGAACTGCCCTGGCTGCTCCGCCCCCTCACACTGTGCCATTTCTCTCCTTGAATGATTAGATATCAACTTTGTTCCCAAATCATTCCCTGAAACTATCTCCACCCAATCCTGCAGCCAACCTGCCCTGGCATTTAGTGGTGATCAGGATCTTGATGAAACATTGTGGTTCACACTCGGCTGTCTCCTGCTGGGCTGGCTGTCATAAATATGCAGAGCAGGGCTTATTAGAACCACAGCAGGGAAGACAAACTGCTCTGCCACCCATTAGGAAAGAATGGAATGGCTTCAGGGGAGCATTAGTTACTGTGGAGCAGCATCAGACATACTGTAGAGACATACGTGTGTACGTGTGTGTGCGTGCATATGTGCGTGCGTGTGTGTGTGTGTGTGTGTGTGTGTGAGAGTGAGAGAGAGAGAGAGAAAAAGAGAGAGTGTGTGTGTGTGTGTGTGTGTGTGTGTGTGTGTGTGTGTGTGTGTCATCAAGTATGCTGTGTGTGTCAGGTTAGGTGTGTGTGTGTGTGTGTGTGTGTGTGTGTTGAGCCAGGTTCAGATGGAGGACAGCTGAGCCAGCTGTAGCTTCTCTCAGGCTGCGGTACTGTAGGTGCAGATAAAAACCACAGGTCTCTCACAGCTGGAGTCTTGCCAGCCCTCACTGTACCTGAGCTCTCTAAACAAGCTTGTTTGAGCACTTTGGGACTGAAATACAGAATGGGCTTAAATCTGAACGCAACCTTTTGACCGACTGCATGGCCCCCATTGTGACTTGATCCCAGATACATTACCAGCTCTGTAACATTTATGAAGTCATGGTTTCAATATAGACCTGACCTCTGTCTCTCTCACCCCCCCACCCCACCCCCCACCCCCAACCAATACCCTCTACATCAGCAGGCACAGGAAGAGGATGGAGCCCCCCTCCCGTCGCCCCCCTGCACGGCCCAGTGATGTCCACTGCCTGGTGCACCCCTCCCAGCAGGGCCATGGCCACGGAGGCACCCCAGAGATGGGCTCCCCCGTCCTGAGTCACTTCAGCCCACGGGACCTCCTGAGGAGCCGCAATCACCTGCCCACGGACAGCCCCGAGCGCCGCCGCCGCACGGGCCACGGCAGCCTGACCAACATCAGCCGCCACGAGTCCCTCAAGAAGATCGAATCCCCGCCCATCCGGCGCTCCACCTCCTCTGGCCAGACGTACACAGGCTTTTCGGAGCCCCACAGCAAGCCCCTGGACCCGGAGACCATCGCACAGGTCAGCGCCAGCACGGGACGAGCGGCGGGCCGACCGCCACCGCAACCCCAGCTCACTCCACCACAGCCCTGCCCTGCCCTGTAAACATAGTCAGTCCCTGTCTTCTGCTACTCCTGTCCTGTCCTCAACTGTGTCTGTAAAACTAGAAACTCTGAAATAACTTCAAAGTTAGTAAAGTTGCAACGAGGGGGACATTACCGACATTTGAGTCTTATATCACTTGAGGCTGTACTTATTTTTAGAGTCCTAACTACCCCGGCGAGTACACTGTGCTGCGCAATAAGCTGTTCATTTGTTTTCCGAGCGCTGCCGTGTGTCAGAAAATAGAATAGTCGTAACAAAGAACACCAGTGTCTAGATGGTAATGCTTTGTGTTGGAACGGGCCCCAATTACAGTGCCTTATCAGAGCTGATAACGATGCCATGTGTCCTGACTCTCGCGGCGTGCTGATGTGAAGCCATCAGCAGTGAGAACGGGTGGCTCTAATTGGAGACGGGAGGTCAGAGAGAGGACATCTCTGTACTCCGTCTCCGCTGGGCTGCCGTCTAACAGGGAGATGCTAGTAGGGAGATGTCTTGTCATCTCTGCTTCTTCAGCTATCCAGAGTCATTCACACGCCCAGGGACTTCAGTCCCAGCCAGGCAGAGGGCACTAACTGTGGTTATGTGCATGTACAGTACTGTATGAGCAGGCTGGTGTTTTTCAGAAGTCTGTCAGTGTGTTCCTCACTTAAAATCTCTTTATTTATTTCCATCTATCTCTCTCTCTCTCTCTCTCTCTCTTATTTCCCTCCCTCTCTCTCCATCCTCATCCTATTTTCACTCTCTCTCCCCCTCTCTCTCTGTCTGCAGGACATAGAGGAGACGATGAACACGGCCCTAAATGAGCTGCGGGAGCTGGAGAGGCAGAGCTCAGCCAAGCACGCCCCAGACGTGGTGCTGGACACCCTGGAGCAGAGGCAGAACGCTGGGCCCACCCCGGCCAGCTCCAGCGAGTCCCTCAGCCCCCTCCACAACATCATGCTTAGATCCACCGTTGAGCCACCCATCCGCCGTAGCACCAGCTCCTCCAGCGACACCATGAGCACCTTCAAGCCCGTGGTGGCGCCCCGCATGGGGGTGCAGCTGAAGCCTCCTGCCCTGAGGCCCAAGCCCATGGTCTTGCCCAAGGCCAGCCAGGCTCAGCCCCCCATGCCCCCACCACAGGACCCCCTGGACAAGTCCTGCACCATGTGAAGTTGAACTCTGGGACGGGAGCAGTGACGGCTGGACACTGGGAGAGGGGCTCTACGTACACTAGTGGCAAAATATGTTATCAATCTCTATAAAGTGGTAATAATATTAATAACAAATATGTAAGAAAGTATAACTATCCATCACTTGGACATTGATCAAAGACTTTAATGAAAGCAAGGGTAGTGTATTTGCTTTGCGAGAGGGATGTGTTTTCTTGCGTTGTCCAAAACAGAGGGGCATTCTCAGATGGTATGATTGAACTACAATGAGGACAGAGGGACATTTTAGTGTGAGGAACTGCAGTATTCTGAATCAACAGATTGTCAAGTTAGTTTCTCAATAAGTTCAGTAGTACAGTGGAATCTGCACCAGTAGATAAGTTATCTTTTCTTCTTGATCATGATACAGAACAACAAATCACAAAGGCTTCCTTTAAGGTTAGATACACTAGACACTTGCAGTTTACAGTCACTAGAAGACTACAGAACATTAATGCTAAGTAATCAAAGTGGTGCAAGTAGTTTCTCTGTTCAATTACTATACAACCAGGGGAACTCTGGGAAATGTAGTGTGTGTCATCTGAACCAGACTGGAGTTCTCGCATAGATAAACAATGCTTACAGTAGGTTTAGTGTAGTGATGATAAGGCTTTATCACTCACCACTCAAATGTTAGCTGCCTGTACTGAAATATACTGTATTGTACTGAAGCTGCAGGAGGTCTTAGAAGTAACTGAAGTTTAAAACTGGGCCTGAAGCAGAGGTGAAAGACACACACACACACACACACACACACACACACACACACACACATACACAAGTGGATATACTGTAATGGGATAGATGGTTATGCTTTTTTTTTTTCATTTATTTGGCACACCTCAAAGAGCACTCACTCTAACAGGAGTTGAAATGCCGGCTTTGATAGTCGGCTCCTCCGGCCAGAGCTAAGGTGCACCGCTTATATTATAAGACTACAGAGTACACTTCAGTGTTGGTTTCACATGGCTTTATTTTAACACAGCATAGTTCTAACAAGGTCTGGGGGGAGACGAAAGGATACAACCACTATGTGAATAATTATCCATTACTGTATGGAAATTCTGTGAACATTTTGATACACTCTTGGAGACCTGTGTCACACCCTTTCTGGCTTTGCATTTTTAAGGCACTTTTAGAACAGTTCCGCTGTACTGTAGAATCACAACTGAACTAAGATCCATCTCTTACCTAAGACTTGATAATGCACACAGGGTGTAGACAGACCCCATCAGAGCTTGTTTTACTGTACAAACACACAATGCCTGGCTTCCTCTGCCCAAAGAAATGTAGAGCATGGATGTTAATATCTCCCTCCCTGTGCAATGCAAGTGTTCTTTTTAGAGACTTGTGAAAAGACTCAAGACAGTACTCTGCCCGGTAGCCATGATGGACTTACTGACTGTTACTGTAAAATCCTCACATAATGTTCATCCTGCTTCTGCTTGTGCTTCTTGTCGATGATGTTAGTGTCAGGACCTTTATAGCCTTCTCTGACCATGTATTACAGTTGGGAAAACAATGTCCTCAAAGTCCTTGTTTCGTGGTAGGGGAATTGGGGGACCATCTCCTCTATAGCTCTGTGACTGATTGTTTAGATTCCTCATGAGGACTTATTTGCGGGTGACAAGAACCCTTTTGAATGATTGATGTGTGGAACAAACCGGGCGGCATACACTCACATGTTCTCTGAAGAAGACTGTCTTCAGACTGTGCGTGCGTGTGTCTGGGACAACTGACCATCACCAAGGGAAATGACCTAATAACCATGCTTTTCCCTTGGAATACAACTGCAACAGGTATCTGTTGCCAATAATATCATCATGTATATTAAAAAAAAACAAAAAAACGTTAATATGATTTCAATTCTGGATTACTAACCTTTTTTTCTGAATTTTGTTATCATTTTTTATTTGCTTATTAAGATTTGTTTGTTTTTTGTTAGAAGTTAATGGGATTTAGAACAAAGGTTGTAGAAATATAAAGGCCCAAATCAACAGAGTCACTTCAGTCGCAGGTCTCCCACCTAAACCTGTAGGAATCTGTGTTGTCACTATGTACTATCACACACAGTAGCAGTAGTGTTTGCCTGTTGACCGCCTGTTTCTTTATTGTGTCCATATACATCAGTAGTATGTACACGTGAAAGTGCCTTTAAAAAATGTTTTAGAGGAACTTCAAACATGTTCTGTACTGTTGCATTCTCATTTCAGACCCTGTGTTACTGTATATGAACAAGTGCAGTAGGGAGATGAATGAATTAATAATGTTGCCATTTTAGAAAATAAAGTTATATGGATGAATTAATAATAAAGATACTGCTTACCCATTGTGACATTGCACTTTTATGTATAGAACTGTATATTTGGCATGTAACATCTTAACAACTTTTAGAGCTCTTTGAGGGCTGTTCCTCAAAGGTTTTCTTTCTAATAAAGGAAATAGTTTGTTCAGTCTGAAGTGGCCTTGTCCTCTTGTCATAACAAGTGTGCACATTATCAGCAGCACTATACAGTAGGCCTATACTGTAGAATATAAATAAATCACTGGTCATATTTTCATATTTATACATATATCCTTATTTACAGCTCACAAGCTATTTAAGGACTTGGGAATACTTTTTAGATTAGTCTGTTTTATAATACTTAAATAATAGGTTAAACCTAGTAGGTCTAGAGTAAGCCAGTTTGATTTAGCATTGACAAATGAGTAGTTAGACTCTCCATATAATTCACTGCCCGTACAACACAATTAAGGCTAGAGTAATGAATCATCTATTTTCCACTTGATCCATATGTTCATATGAACCACCGTCTCTCTGACCACTGTCCCCAACCTCCAGCAATAGCCCAGCAGTGGGGGACCGGTCCCCTGGAGCAGTCGCTGCAGGTTGTGCTGTAGGAACAGAGCACCTTCGCACGGTCACAAATAATACATACAGTTCAAAATAGCGCATTACTCCCTGCTAGTACCACAGTACAAGATCTTAGCATTAAAAATTAATCTGTTGAAAGAATTCTCTTTGCAGCGAGCTGCGTCTCACTGACATGCTGAGCTGATGCTGTGCCTAGCTGGCCTTTCAGAGGCAAAGGCGGATGGGAGGTAAATGGGAAGCCTTAAACATCATGGTGATAAAAGGATGGTGCCTTAACTGGAGGAGTTATAACATCTAATATACAACAGTTAAAAACTGAAAACAAGCTGATTGCTGGTTAGAACCTCTGAGTGCAATCTGCTTCAAACTGTCATTGACTTGCTCATTAGGCTGCTGAGATGATCTCCTTGGACTGCCTTATG
The DNA here is from genome assembly GCF_951799395.1 of Argentina silus. NCBI lineage: Eukaryota > Metazoa > Chordata > Actinopteri > Argentiniformes > Argentinidae > Argentina > Argentina silus. The sequence continues at coordinate 19,144,294 of NC_139657.1, read as the reverse complement.
AGCTCATACTTTTTTGAACAACAAATAATTAATGGCAATCTTGTTCAAGCATGTGGGTGGGTGGAGGAGAGACTGGCAATGTTAGTGTGAAGCAGAAGAAACACTTCCTCTTAATACTTGGAGGCCTAATTGTGCTTTCAGAAAAGTGTTATGTTTAATATGACAAGAAGAAAATGTTCCTGAAAAACTAGGCCTTATTGAAGATGAGGGGGTGTCAAGATGGCTGTAGCAAATGTAATAGACGTTTTTTTAGCTCCTCCTATATCTGTGGTTGTAGTCGCAGATGTGGAAAAAAAATAACAATGTCCTGAAGTTGTTGGCATACAGGAGGTTGTTTGCTATATTACAGTAACAGTACCACCGTGTGGCTCTGTGAGGTATTTTTATTCGTATAATTTTACTTCCTGTAGGTTGAATTAAAAACTGAAATAACATTTTAAAAAAACGCCAATAATTTATTATCTTGTCAAATAATGTTATTATTTTATATGTTTTAGTTGATCATATTATGATTTGTATGTTCATCAGCAAAACCAACTTTATTTTAGAATTAGATTAAAGCATTTTCAGTTTCGTTTCTGCCAAATGACGAGTAGCCTTACGGGTGTGTGCACTACAGAAAGGTTAGTCGAGGTGTTGATCACAATAGCCCAGTTATCTCCCGCAAGAAAAAAATATGTCATCGGTCGTGTCTCAATATGTTACTGAAATTCTTTGCGGAAATCAAGGATGTTTGGATTTTAAACAGCTTGACAAGGTCATTGGTCAAAAGTTCACGGTTGCCGATGAGGTCCTCCTTGGAATACTTTCTAACAGCGGAAAATTTGCAATATATGAGGGCAAAGAAAAGGCTTCTGGTCGATGTATGAGTCACGACAGTATTATTGTAGCCAAGACTTCACTGCGACTCTGTCAAAGCCCATCTGGAGAGTGTTTTCAGTGCGACAATTTACACTTGTGTAGGTACTCTGTATGCGGTAACTGTAGGTTCAGGTAAGTGGTTCATCATGATAAGCCCTATAAGCAGGTATTGTTCACCTGTAGGTTGCAGTGTACTCAATTATTTGCTTTGTCCCATGTTGGGTCTACAAGGATTTAATAGATGAATAAATCATGTTTTAATTGTCTAATTCTAGTGTAGACGACTGCTTTGGTTACTTATTTAATCGTCTTATTAAGTCAGACTCTCAGATGAGAGTCTAGGTTCATATATTTACATATTTAATTGCCTCAAGAAAAACCTGTTGCTTTACTTTGCCTTGTGACTCACAAATGACAGCCAGTGGTTACACAATGGGGATTTAATTGCTATGGTGAGCCCAGTGAATAGCTATGATAAAGCAATTTTGTTGTCACATCTCCATAGACACAAAAACATCTGTATACCTCCCTCTAAATCCTCTAGCTAGACTCCATTGTTGTTACTGTAGTGTATGGTATGCAAACATTACACTGATATAATACATGAATATCTTTTTGAACTATACAGCAACAAATGCAAAAATCCACACAGCCTAGATTCCCCATACAATGAGGATGTTTTGAGGAAGATGGGTCTTCAGGAGCTGGGAATGGCAGAGTTGTCTCAGCTGCTGCTGCAGAATGACCCCTATCTGCTGCCTGAGGTAGGTGGAACTAACCATGTCCTCAGGCCCTCTAACGAAAGTGTGGTGCCGGAGGATAGGTTGGGCCAGTCCCCATTATAAATCATACTACTTGTATAATATAATGCTTCTATTACTGTAGCATGATGGAAATAGCTCCACCTTTCCTTCTGGTAAAGCATCATTTTCACCCTATTGTATTTACCCATCAAACTGATGGTGGCTGAATTTGCCACTTTCAATTTCACATTTAGTTCTACAGAATGTGAAAGTGAAAGATATACTGTAGCCTACTTGTACATAGCTATAGCTGATCTCCCTATGAACTGTCCTGCACTGTACTGTACTCTACTTTTAACTTCAGATTTTTGATCATTTCCCTTCCATCTGTTCTCAGATCTGCTCACATTATAACAAGGGTATTGGTGAACATGGCTCCTGCAAGTTTAAGACCACCTGCACCAGTCTCCACCTTTGCCTGCACTTCCTCCAGGGTGACTGTAAGTTTGGGGCGGCGTGCAAGAGGGCCCACACCTTCGACGCCGCCACCATGAAGATCCTGAATGGACGAGGCTTCAGCCCAGAGAACATCAGAATCCTCAACAAGATCTACAAGAACAAGTTCCTGATCCTCGGTCACAAAGAGAAAACTGCTGGTGAGAGGACTGGTAAAGAAAAAAAAAGAAAAATCTAATCCATGCAAATTTCAGGTTTACTGTGGCTGTTGCTAGGCTGTCTGTTAAACAAGCTTTGTCAGAGCAATGCAATAGTTTGTGTCAGGCTGCGTTTGACGACATTGCATTCAATATCTATACTTGACTATGACTATGCTATGTAATATTGTATGTATACAATACACTTGAAATCTACTGTGGTGTTCTCACAGTGCTATCAGAGGAGAGCTTTATTAGCTGTTGGCTAGTGTTGAAATTCTTGGAGTCTTTTAAGGGTCTAATACAATGTGCATAAGGGAGAGATACAGCAAACACACGAAGGACCTCTGAGGGGACCTAGTGCTGGTTGTCAGAAACTGAAACTTCAAGTAGTGGAAAAGTACCAGACAATGACCTCACTCAGCCCCCTCTTGCTCTGTTATCCTATGGGCTGCTTCGTGCCTGTGTGTATCCATCCCCAAGGTCAACATGCTGAATGGCACCAGCAGCTTGGCCTAAGACTAAGATAAAGCTAATCCTCCTGGGAACAGAGAGACAAGACGGCTGTAGCAGCTTCTGTAATACTAATGCGTTATGTGCTGTAACATATGAATCAACCAGAATCACTTTCCCGTCTCTAGCGTCTGTCCCATGTTCAGCCTCCCCAGCCCTTCCCGTGGTGAGAAGGCCTTCTCACCAAACCTCCACTAGCTCCACAAATGAGGCAGACGCGAATGAAATCTGCCTCTTCTTCATCCGCAGACACTGCAGCTTCAAAGGTAACATCTGGATGAACACCTGAATTATTATTAATTTTTTTTAATCAACTTTGATGTTTATTGATGTTAAGTGTTTGAGATGTCAAGTTTTACAACACTGTCTTTGTTGTTGTGTTTCCTGTCAGAGAAGTGTGTTCGTGTTCACTACCACCTGCCTTACAAATGGCAGATCCTCGACCGAGACGGAGTGACCTGGAAAGACTTGCCCAATGTGGAGGATATTGAGAAGGCCTACTGTAGCCCTGGGAATGACACGAGGTACTTTTACAGTACAGTATGCTGTACCAGATTTAGTCTGGAGGGTGTTATACCAAATTCCAAGATATTATCTAATTTAATCCTGAAGATGTATGGCTCTGAAATGTGAAATGATATTGACTCAGTGTGGTGGAAATCTTTGTCTAGGGGATTTACCACAATAACGATTTCAGTGAGACAGTGAGAAAAAATGCACGAACACAATATCTGTTTAGTAGGTTTAATAATGATTGCAAGCATAGCAATCTGCACCGTACGAACAGAGAGCCCCAATACAAGTTACAGCATACAATTTACACTCTTCACATGGGCATACATCGGTAGACAACCTTGAAAAACAGTGGCATGATCTATAGCAATCCCTGCTAACATTCTGGGGCGGCAAAGAGGGAACAATGGTCCCACAGTTATAAGGCTTACATCTCTATCTGCTAGGAACATTCTGGACTTTGAGAAAACAGAGATGTGCTTTCTCAAATGCTACCATGGCAAGTTTTTAGACAGTTTGACGTTGAGTTGACGACCACTCCTTTACAGGCCGTAAATACAATGTCACACTAAAATGTGTTATCTTACTTTTGCTAGCTAGGCTGTCCCTTCCCGCCTGGTACCAGGGAGTTAGAGGTGTCGGGAGTACATTCTACTATATTACAAATGTGTTAGGAGGTTTAAGTACATATGTTTCTATCATGTTAACAGTCACTTTATGGATTAGGAGGTTAACTTCTGGAATGTTCTAACACTACTTGGAAGAAAGAACCACACAGTACAATTCGTAAAGGAATGTATGTTAACATAATAAATGATCATTAATCTGTTGTAAGTGCACATACTGGTTTTTCCATTACACTCAGCAAAGTAAGAGTACATTCTAAGCTACAGGTAAAGATATTTCCTGTGTTCCTACGACCTTTAGGGGCGGAGTCATGGGGAAGAGAAGGGAGTGTGGTAAAATTAATGGAAGCCAATAGGGAACATTTTGTGAACAACTTTGTCTTTTTTAATCTTAGTTCCTCGTTTTGAGCTACAGTACCATTGCAACATTACCAGTATGTATTCAACAGTCTGACAGATCGTTTACGGAAGTCTTGTATGGAAATAATAAATTACCACATTTATTAAATACACACAAAACAGGAAGTTTTGTCATTTGGATGAACTATCCCTTTAAAGGGTTAGTTCATTTTTTGACCTCCAGATCACATTCCGAACATGTGAGCATGTGAAAACGGCTTCCAAATGTGCTCTGTAGATCAAAAGCACTATCTTATCACTTGTGTTTACTAAGGAAGTGCTTGAATGTGTGCACTTATTATGAAGTGTTAGTAGTCAATCAGATGTTTAATTCCAGAATCCTGTTTTGTGATGTGCATATCAAGTACTCCTAATTTACTCCTATTACTAGTAGTAAATTAATGAAGTGCGCTGCCCCTATCACGTCTCCAGTGGAGGGAGGCAGCCTGTCAACTTCCTGACAGAAGTGATGAAGTGTGGAGGGTCCCCAGTTCGTCGCCTGTCCACTGCCTCTTCTGTCACCAAACCCCCCCACTTCGTCCTCACTACGGAGTGGCTGTGGTACTGGAGGGATGAGCAAGGCCAGTGGGAAGAGTATGGTTTGGAGGTCAGTGCAAATACTGTACATGGTTTAAAATGTGTCCTTCTCCACTTCTGTAATTTATACACGACACATGGCCAAAAGTATGTGGACACCTGAACATCACACCTATATGCGCTTGTTGAAACATCTCATTCCAAAACCATGGGCTTTAATATGAAGTTGGTCCCCCCCCCTTTGCTGCTATAACAGCCTCCACTCTTCTGGGACTATTCCTACTCCACTATTCCTCCTCCACCAAACTTTACAGTTGGCACTATGCATTCGGGCAGGTAGCATTCTCCTGGCATCCGCCGAACCCAGATTTGTCTGTCAGACTGCCAGATAGTGAAGCGTGATTCATCACTCGAGAGAACGCCTTTCCACTGCTACAGAGTCCGATGGCGGTGTGCTTTACAGCACTGATGTTAGGCTTGTGTGATGTTAGGCTTGTGTGCGGCTGCTCGGCCATGGAAACCCATTTCATGAAGCTCCCGACTAACAGTTCTTGTGCTGACGTTGCTTCCAGAGGTAGTTTGGAACTCTGTAGTGAATGTTGCAACCGACGATAGACAATTTGTATGTGCTACATGCTTCAGCACTCGGCTGAGCTGTTGTTGCTCCTAGATGTTTCCGCTTCACAATAACAGCACTTACAGTTGACCGGGGAAGCTCTAGCAGGGCAGAACTGACTTGTTGGAAAGGTGGCATCCTCTGACAGTGCCACATTGAAAGTCACTGAGCTCTTCAGTACGACCTATTCTACAGCCAGAGTATGTCTATGGAGATTGCATAGCTGTATGTTTACTTTTATGCACCTTTTAGCAATGGGTGTGGCTGAAATAGCCAAACCCACTAATTAGAAGGGGTGTCCATATACCCTTGGCCATGTAGTGTACATGTAAACACAGCCCTGGTGTGTATGGCGAGTCTCCCTCTGCCATGGAGATAAATCCTACAGTAGCAGTATACCCTGTTCAGATACATCCTACAGTAGCAGTATACCCTGTTCAGATACGTCCTACAGTAGCAGTATACCCTGTTCAGATACGTCCTACAGTAGCAGTATACCCTGTTCAGATACATCCTACAGTAGCAGTATACCCTGTTCAGATACACATATTTGACATGACAATGAATGACAGAGGAGGTTGGCTAAAGCAGAAACTGAGACGAGGCTAACCCGTCCTTCAAAATGAATTACCTCTCTGAAAAATAATACAATATAACTTGTACTGTGACTTTAATGCACACTGGTGATATCTGGTGATTGAGCTGTGGTGTCATTCTCTGTAGGCTGGTGAAGAGAAGGTGGCCTCTGTCACCTCTAAGACCCTGGAGAATGTGTATCTGGCTGACACAGACAGTGAGATTCCATTTGGTACTGGCGGTCACAAGTACATCCTCTATTTTAAAGGTACAGTATAAACCCAGCGACGTCTATCCAGCCTGTCCTACACTCTTAGAGAAAAAGGTTATACTTCCAATGATTCTCTTTTGGGGCTTCATGTACTGTAGAATACTTTTGGAAGCCATTTTTCTAAGGGGATACCTACAAAAAACTATTTAACAATAAATCTTTCTTGTGCTTTGTATTAGTACTTATTTTGCTGTTGTCTCTGATTCAGAGATGCATCAGCAGAATGTTAAATACAAGACCAAAAGAGAGGTTCGAAGGAGGCCCCGCTTTGTCTCAGCTCAGGATGTGGAGGCTAAGCTGAAGAGGTAGAGTATAATATTATTGTCGTCTTCAATCCCCACATGTTCCTCATCTGTATTTGTGATCATGTTGCATGATTTAGCACTTTCCATTTAAACATTACATAAAGATATTCAGTCACTATAACTGGAAATACCAGTAGGTATTGTTATGAAAATCACTAGCCAGTCAACAGGCTGCCTACAGCCTACATCTGAATCAAACTAGCCTAGGATCAAACAGCCCTGCTGAACTTCCTGTATTTCCGTCTCCATGGTACTATAGTGTGTCCAAAGAGAGTTCTAGCTCCTCCTCTGTGGCTGTCCCTCCACACTGGGACAAGGGAGCCCTGGTTGACTCCACATACACGGTACACACACACACACACACACACGCATGCACGCACACACACAGCTTGTTTGCATGTGGTAACATGTTGGTGGCCATGGTATAGTTTCATAGTGTAAGGTACATATGATTTCAAAATACATGCACAGAAATATCTCTTACCTCATGGCCCCATGAACCACACTAAAAGTCTGAACTTTTTCTTCAGCTGGTTCGTCTATCATGCTCCAAGTCAGAGTACAAAATGATAGAGAGCCTGTTCAAGCGCACCATGACCAGTAGCACCGTCCACAGCATCAAGAGGATCCAGAACCCCTCTCTCTGGAGGGTCTTCCAGTGGTAAGTACAGTATGTCATTCAAAACTAGCCGAAGCAATCATCCATAAGGGAAATCGATGGTGCTTCATATCAAAGAAACATGCTAGCATTTTAAAATATCCTTTGATCCTCAGTGTTTTCTGACTGTTTTGTGTGTGTTTGTGTTTAGGCAGAAGGAGCAGATGAAGGAGAAGAATGGAGGGAAGGCTGTGGAGGAGAAACACCTCTTCCACGGCACAGAGAAGTCTTTCATAGATCCTATCTGTGAGCAGAACTTTGACTGGAGGATCTGCGGTGTCCATGGAACACTTTATGGCAAAGGTGAATGTTTCTCTACTGCTGTATCAACAGTCAACCAATAGCAAATACACACATTTTCACTGCTTCTTATTTTATGTTTAAACATGTCTAGGTTAGGTTTAGGGAATTCTTTATAAATCCCCATGAGGAAAGTGGTTTGTCAATCAATCCAGCAGCCACCATGAAAAAAATGATATTTTTTTATAACATCTAAAACAATCACAAGCAAATTGCTGTAGTGCATTCGCTGATACAACTTATTGTTATTTTTCCAGGGAGCTACTTTGCCAGAGATGCCGCATACTCCAACACTTACGCCAAGTCTATTGACGGCAAAGCCAAGAAGATCATGTTTGTGGCTCTAGTCCTGGTTGGAGAGTTCACCAAGGGAAAGAGCAGCTACATGCGCCCCCCTGAGAAAGGAGGCAGCAACAAGGGCTTCTACGACAGCTGTGTCGACTCAGAAAACAACCCATCCATCTTTGTTGTGTTTGAGAAACACCAGATTTACCCAGAGTTCATTATTGAGTACTCTTAAGATCTATAGGTTTCAATGTATTGTGCTAAGACCAAATGCTGCTCAGGTTGACTTCACAATTACCTTACAATTTCCTCAAATAGCAGAATATGAAACAAAAGAGGTTTCTCTTTAACTGGCTATAGAGCAGCTGTACTGGAAGCTAGCTGACTGTATGTATGGTTGTTGGGTCTTTCATACTTATTAATCTCTCTGGAAATCCTGACCCTGTGAGGTAAATGCACAGATTAATGAAAATGTCTCAAAGTTTCACTGTGTTTCAGATTACTACTGTTAAATGGTGAAAAGTGAAAGATAAACCGTATTCATAGAGATAGAAATGTTATTCATCCTGTGCATGAAATACATTCATGTGTAATAAATATGAAATGTAGCTTTGAATTTACATTGTAAAGTATACGGTAAATTAAATAAGTAGTCGTATGCACTCTTTTGACTGTTATTTTCAGAATAGAGTCCAAACGCAGTTTGTGCAATTTGTGTCGGCAGTAACAGGTGAAATTACCACAGCGCTGGGGTGCTGCCTCACCTGCTGCCTCACCTGCTGCCTCACCTGCACTCAGGTGGGTGGAGTAGCAGTAATAGAGGCGTGTTCATGACATTGAGCAGGTCAAGTGCTATCAGCTGCGCAAAAAATTCTGGTCTTGAAAATAGCACTAATATTTCTGACACACCCCCTAGTGCCACCGCTAGGGTCCGCATTTGCACTAAGACCTTTATTTTTACGCTGTTATAGCCATAAATTATACAGAGGATGACTCATAATCATGCAGTTGTCTAACGCTTGTCTGTGTTTGCAATAAAGGTTCATAACTTCAAAGTCCCTTTCAGCATTTATTTCACCATTGCATGTACACTTTCATAGCATGTCATCATTTTCATTTAGAATTCAATATGAATATTTCAGCAACTAACTACTGGCTGTCTTTCCCTGAATTGATCACAGTAAATGAATTATATGCGACATGAAATTCCAAAGCAACACTTGAGATCATCACAAATAACCCCCTTTCATTGGGAGGTGCATTATATACATTAAAGCTTCAGAAAATATATTCAGTCACATCAGAGCTTGTCAACTGGAGAGGGAATATGAAGTGGAGGGAGCTGATATTGCTTTCATTGTATAATTGTTCAGTTAATTTGTACAGTAGAACATTGACTCCAAAACAAACTAAGTCATAGTCATAGTCATATAAATAGCACAGCAGCATTTATACATTAGAAGATCAATGTGTGATAAAATAATACAAAATAACCAACAACAAAACAATTGGGCAAAGGTAAAGAAAATTCCCATGATAGTTTTAGCCGAGCCTGAATTAATGTATGCCCATATTCATCATGATTGATTGTATGGTTGTTGATCTAGTCTCATGTAGCCATACCTCCAAATCGTGTTGTTCTCATGCCTCTTTTGGAGGTCTTTTAGGAGGAATTTTAGATTAGCAGATCTGGCTTGGATTGAACTGGATGGAGTGATGGGAGAATGTGCTCGCAATTTCATTGGATGTGACATTCCAAGAATCGTCCCCCTACACGCCCGTAGAATGGTTGTTTGTTGTTATGTGAGTCATCTTTTCTGACCGGGTAGGACTATTTTGAAGAGAGTTGTTGCCTACGCTAGTTTTGCAACACTGAATAAAATGGATAATGGATAAGAAAACCTGAAGGAAAAAACTAATTCGTTTTTTTTGGAGCTCTGCCCAAGCAAGGTATTTGATTGGTTAAATGTGTCATGAGGCGTCAATCATTTCAAACTGGTTTCCACCCCTTTGTATCTACTTTCTGCAAAGGATTTCCCCAGGCTTTCCAAACTAGGAAAGCACGTATGCATGTATGTATGCATGTATGTATGTATGTATGTATGTATGTATGTATGTATGTATGTATGTATAATACAGAGGTCAATGCATGCAGTCATCAGTTATGTTTAACATAGCAGCCTTTTACCACAAGTCCTCCCTTCCCCCACTCTCAGTTCCCGCCAGTCTTCTTCTCTGTCGAATCACCGTGGCAATCAATGTGCCATTGGCAGGGGCCTTAGGGAGGGCTTGACCTCAGTCCAGCACACTGCCTGATTAAAAAGGTGGGCCGCCCTTGGTCCGACCTCACTTTTCATGTGCTAATTGTCATTTATCATGGGGGCATAGTAATGGCCGCTCCTCTATTCACATTCAGTCCATCCCCCATTTCAGTCCTCCGGGGATGAAAGCACAGGGACAGAGATAGGCACTTGAAGTCTTATTTTTAAGTGAAAGAGCTCCTCTATTTTTCTTATCTAACTTATGTACAGTACAGTATGTACGGTACATCATTAGAATCAGCAATCATTGGATGGTTGTACCATAGAGATCTTTATGGGTTGTAGCAGTTTCATAGACAAGAAGGGAGCTTCTATTCTTCTGCAGGGGGAGTAACTGCAGGGGGAGTAACTGGCTCTACTGCCATCTCTCTTTTAGTGATTTTCACATGAATTCCATTTTTGGGTCCAAGAGTACTGAAGGACTTCAACTCCAGAGGAACCTGTAAAGAAAAAGAAGAGCAACAAATAATTTGCTAGATGGCTAAAACAGAAAGACACAGTAGAGATTGAGCTGCCGCCTTGAGCTATCTACATGTGACAGTATTATCAGGTCTTCTTTTGAATACAAGAAATCCCCTGTGAATGCTTAAGTTGGGACAATGGCCAAAAGAAGATACCTGTGGTGAAACAAAACTCACCTTTGTCTCTGAGCAGGCGACGATGTTGAACTTCCTAAAGATGTGCACCAGGGCCATCTTGATCTCCAGCTGGGCCAGCCTCATGCCCACACAGCTGCGGGGCCCTGCTCCGAACGGCAAGTACACAAATGGGTGTCTGCTGGCCTTGGCCTCAGGTGTAAACCTGGAGGAAAGTGGAGAGGAAAAGAGAGGAATCAGTACTGGGCCCATACTCACAGTAGGAGGGGAGAGCCTATGCACACTAAAATCAATGCAAATGTATATATTGTGGTAGCTACAGTAGGTTTTCAGTCCAAGTTTCCACTGTCAAAGGAATTCAAAGGCCAGTAGCCATAAGTGATAGTTTGTACTGTTTGTACCTAAGTCACATCAATGTACTGCATGTCTGAAGCACTCAATGTTGCAGATTTTGTGTTGGTGCAGTAGTATTGTTACCATTGTCATTGTGAGACTGTGTATGAGCAGTGGAGCAGGGGTGTATCACTACTGTGTGGTAGACACTCAATCACAACTGAAGGTTCAAGGTAATAGCGATCAGTCATGTCACTGTACATTAATGGCATTCTATGAGTATGACGCACAGAACATCCACAATGGGAGGAGATGACGTGATACAGTGTTAACAGTAGCTGTGGTGAGAGTCTTCACTTTGTCAGACTAAGGCCATGTTTTTAAGCATTTGTATTGAACATGTACATACATGTATTTAACAGAAGGCTTTTTGAGTGTGTAGGATTGGAGAGTTGTCCTACCTCTCAGGGATGAACGACTCAGGCTCAGGCCAGTACTCTGGGTCATAGTGGAGGAAGCCTGCTGGGATCTCCAAAATGGCTCCCTTAGGGAAGAACTGTCCATTCACCACACAGTCCTCTTCAACATCACGGGCAAACCTGCAACAACAATGGCTAATTGATCTCAACAAGAGGACATGGGATGTCACTTTGGACATAACAAAATGGCAACTCCTCTTAAGAGCTCCAACAGGAAACCTGGACATCAACATATATTCACATTCACAACGTGTCTTGTGTCTCCTCAACTATAGTAAGCATACATATGTGAGGTTAAACGACCATACTGTATGTTATTCAGACTTCACTAAGGTGTTTACCTGAATCCAGGAGGGTAGAGGCGCAGAGCTTCAGATATGACCATGTCTAAATACTTCAGCTCCTGGACGTTGTTGTAATCTGGGGAATCCTACAACAGAAGAAGAACACAACCACGCATTGAACGGTGAGTGATCACATTGCAATTCATCCTGATTCCAGCAGGGAGCAGCAACACATCATGCTATTCATATTTGGGTCTATGCGACGCAGAACATCAAACCACGGCTCATGTTCATATGACTGGAAGAACAGTTGAACTTCAAGTAGTAGGTCATGTGACTGAGGCATAAAGTACATGGCAAAGTAAAGCACAGCACTTGCCCTGTGAACCATCCGAAAGAAACACGTGCCATGTTGGATTAAATCTTCACCTTCACAAACCGTTCAAAACCAATCAGTGAAATATGACCATTCCAGAGGAAATATACTCCTCATGAAAGGGATTATTATTTTCCCAAAAGATGAAGAGAGATTAATGAGAGCCATTCAAAGTGTGGTTCATGGAAATGTATGTAAAGCCCCTCTGATGGCCATCCCTATTTACCATTGAGCCACAGTGGAGCCACAGTGCTTTTGAACCCCATGGTGAGAAGGGTGTGTGTGTGTGTGTGTGTGTGTGTGTGTGTGTGTGTGTGTGTGTGTGTGTGTGTGTGTGTGTGTGTGTGTGTGTGTGTTTGTCTGTGTGCTTGCATGCGTACGTGTGTGGCTGGCTGGCTGGCTGGCTGACAGTAGGGTTGGAGGGCCAGTCAGCGCCATGCGTGGAGCCCGTGAAGACGGCCCCATTGTCTGACTCTGCTGTCACTTCTCATCGGGCGGCACACAATCCCACAGGGGAGTGACATGCCCCTAATGAGCACTAAGAGCTACGCAGCGCTCTGCTCCACTGATAAAGCCTCAGCCCGCACTGCCGCAGCCGTGGCCGCTGGACCTGTTGTATAAGATGGGCTTTTTGTCAAGGAGAGCCTCAGCACAGCACAGCTCACTGCCTGCCATGGAATGACAGGCTGGCTGACACAACGTCATCAATGTGTCCTCTCACAACGCCGTGCTCTCTCAGACCTCTCCACCTACCTCTCAAACAGACAAGGATAAAACACAACACCACGCAAACAGTGTTCTCGCCTGCAGTACTGCTCGTACCTAATGGTTATTCATGACTGGTTAACTTCTAGGAGAGGGGACGGATCATCAGTGTTGAGTTGGAACATTTGTATTCATGGTGCCATGGTTTCCTCATTATGCAGATTCAATGACAATTGCTTATCCAAATCCTGTGGGGAGTTTAACAAAGCTGACTCAACAAGTTGATCTGGAACACATCGGTCTGTGTGTGTGTGCTTACACATCATTGTGCGTGCGTGTGTGTGTGTGTGTGTGTGTGTGTGTGTGTGTGTGTGTGTGTGTGTGTGCGCGTGTGTGTGTGTGTGTGTGTGCGCGTGTTTGTGTGTGTGTGTGCGTGCGCTTAGGTCAAATACCCTCTTTCTGCTCCACAGGGCGTAACACAGGTCACAAGATGTGGGGAGGTGCATCAGATATCTGTGTTTGGTGTGTGTCAGCTGTTTAGCCATCACATTAAGCCCACTGTTTGTTTGAACGGCTCCCAGGAATTACAGAAAACATACTCCCTGTCAGTGAAGGCTGCCACAGCAACATTTCCATCACGGCTGGGATGTGTATGAATTGGACTCAGGAACAATAGAGAAACCTGCTGATGAAGGATGACCTTGCCCTCACAGGAATGACATACACTCACAGGGATCAAAGGGAAGGAGGGAGAAAGAGACAACAGGGAGAGAGAGAGGGAGGGAGAAAGAGACAACTGAGGGTGAGAGATGGGGAGGGAGGGAGAGAGAGAGAGAGTGAGTGAGAGAGATGGGGAGGAAGAGGGAGAGAGAAAGTGAGAGGGGGGGGGGGGGGGGGGGGGGGGGCATCTGGAGCCATGGCTGTGTTCACAGTTCACACTCCTGGGCAGGCAGAAATACAGATAGATATTTACGGTCTGATAAGCGTGCTAGGCTTGCTGGGCTCTGTGTGGCGGGAGCTCCATCCACCCATCTCTGCTCAGCGTGATGCCAGACAGAAATAACACAAGGAGCTGGAGCGGCACTAAGCTGCTAATGGAGGGGCTGGGTGGAGACCCGACGAGCGGCTGCTGTCCTGTCTTCTGTCCCTGTCCTGGGGGCCGCCAGAGGGCACTGAGGCCCCGGAGCACTGACCCATCCCCGCCCCCCCCCCCCCCCCCCCCCCCCCAACCCTATCTTCAACATCCCCATCTCAGACCCCCTCCAGCTACTAAGTCTCGAAGTTTGCTCCCTGTACTGTAGGCTCGGTACATTGGAAATAATGGATATTGTGGCATGGGCAGTGTCCTGTGAGAGAGTGCCCTGAGATGCCCTTCAGATGACCTGAATACCTTTTCAGACTCTTTTAGACCCTTACAGACTCCCTGTAGGACACAGTGAGTCTCACACATCAGTCTTGGAAAAGGGCAGAGCAGCTGCAGAGACCTACGGTCATACGGACGACCACTCATAAAGTCGGCTGTTTCATCCCTTCACCATCTACTCATAGCAATATATACATCTCAATGTGTATGACTACTACTAATCTACTAATACTAGCAGCTCTCATACAGCTCTAGTACAGCTAATTCAGCTTTACCTTTTCAGACCTGATAACACTGAGCAGCAGCAGAAGACCAATCCAACTCCAGACTAGCTAAAGAGGCAGGCAGCACTCTCCCAAGATCTATATCATAAGAGAGGTCAAACCTTGAAGAACCAACTGGCAGGCCATATACCAGTTAAAAAGTACCCCTACTCACAGCTCCGATACACACTATACTCTACTCTATACAACGCTATATTCCATGTACTACAAAACAACATCCGCTGTATAAAACAAGGTACAGTTCTGCAGGGGAAGAAATCCGAGAGCGGCCTTCAACATCGACCCCGTCCAACAAAAGCACTTCGAACACAAAACACAGCCGTGGAGTCGCCTACAGAAGTAAATATCACATTCGCTGTGTTTCATTGAAATTCATTAAAGACGAAGAGTCCTGCGATGTTCAAAGGAGCACCCTGCAAACTCAGAGGAATATTCCAACTTTACCCCGGCGTATTTCCCAAGCCCCTGAGTGTTAATATACCTATACCTCTGCAAATGAGATTCATTTATGCAGTCTGAATACATGAGCTTGGCTTGGAGCTCAATCTCTTATCAGCAAGTCAGACTCAAAGTGCCTGGGTGTCCTTATCCCCCCCCCCCTCATCCCTTCATTACAGGGGCCTATTTGGAGGAGAAAAACAACCAATTACTATGTGAATATGTGAGCTGAAGCCCTCCCTTTCATGCCCAGTTTGCCTCAGTGTTTGTGCTTTCATGTCCTGTGGCCTGGCTGCCACACAGCCACACAGCCAGCCAGCCCTCGACCCCCAGCACAGTCATTCTAGCTTATTTAAATTCTATTGGCCCCAATTGAATGCGAGGGCCCGGAGAGGTGCGTTGGAGACAAAGCAGTGCAGCAGTTCGCAGCGCACGGCGCCCTCCTTATCTACCCTGCATCCTGTGGGGTTGCCATGGAAACCGTTACTTATGGTTATTGATAGTGATAGAGGCGTGTATATGTTCAAACAAGAGATGGCTTTGGGGGATTGTTAATACACAAATGCAATGACTGTCAGTTTGCATTGTCTTCTAATAGTCTGGAACAAAGGGAAAAGAGGGGCGGGGGGGATCTGTGTTCTCTCTCTCTGCAAACACAAAGCAAACACAGTAGAATCTCTCAATGTGACTTTACAGACCTCTCTCCACTGACTAATCCTCTCAATCTCAATCAATCTCTAGACCAACACTAATTACGTTAAAGATAAAAACTAGGAAAAAGAGAGGGAGCACTTTGACGATAGGGAATTTGTCGACACAACTCTCAATCTGGATGAGATATTAAAAAGTAATCTGAGACGTTATGCAAAAAAATCTAAGCCATAATTTGGCTGGTGACATCACAGTGGAGAACACAAAGCAGAACACCACAATGAGAGCACAAGACTGTAAAATTAAGAACAAAACATTTAAGTCTGCCTTTCTGTTCTACTTGCGGGTAATTATTCTACCGGCCAAATAGTTAATTAGTGTGACTAATTGCTGAACGTGTTGGGAGGAAATTGATTGTGTTCTTATCACCTGGAGGTAGGCCAACATAAAGAGGGGAGAGAGAGTGGACACACACACACACACACACACACACACACACACACACACACACACACACACACACACACACACACACACACACACACACACATCACAAGGCATAGAGGAGCTGGTCAGTAGTACATGTTGGCTGTTCAGGTTCACTGCCCACCACCCTTAAGCTATTCTGTTGGCAGAAAACCTACCTCTAAATGCAAAGCAATTAAGATAAAGAGTTTGAATGACAAAAAAAACATAAAACCACCTGCCTGGCATACAAATAACATGGAACTTTCATATTAGCTCTCAATACAATGCAGTGAAGGCTGTATCTGCCCCTGAAGCAGAGTGTAAATGCGGAACACAGGGGTGTGTGGGGGGGGGGGGGGGGGGGGGACAGGTACAAACTGAGTTCAAGTTAAGCTCAGAGCACAAACACTAAACCAAACAGCCTGTTCTGCATTCTAGGAGGCAGACTCCTGAAGCGATCTCAAAGGCCTGCATACTGTGAATCTGAGGAAAGAGTTTTCAGAGCGCATTTACATATCTGAGGAACTCTGGGTCCACACTGGGGTGTGATGGAGAGAGGGATCCAGAATGTTCCAGAAATTAATACAATTAGATCAATAAGGCCATGCATCTGCCTCTCTCTACCTCACAACCGCCCTCTTTCTCTCTTTCGCTCGCTCTCTCTCTCTCTGGTCAACAATCTGCCAAAGCTTGATGCTGTGCAGGGGGACCAGGGGCAATCTTTTTTGTATTGATGGGGAGGGGGGACTTGTATTTAATTTTTGTGATGTGATTGAGTCATGTTTTTGACTCGTTGGTATTATTTTGTAAATGTTTGTATAGAATGTATTCTGTGAAATTGACTGTTTTCAATAAAGGCTTTTTAAAATGTGAATTTTGTCAGTCTCTCTCTCTCTCTCTCTCTCTCTCTCTCTCTCTCTCTCTCTCTATGTCTCTCTCTCTCTCTCTCTCTCAAACACACACACACACACACACACACACACACATTGAATTCCCCTTAACATACTAAATACACACTTCCTGTGCTAATCATCACACTATATGAAAGAACAGTCAACAGCTGGGGTAGGTCTATTCATTCACTATTCATTACACGTCAATAAAGCCTGGGATTTGAGGCTGTACACAGGTCAACTTCCAGTTGAGGAAAATTAGCATTTCAATTACTGTGTTGGAACAAGCAGCTGATCACAGTCATATCATATGCCAGAGTCTATTCTCATTCCCATATTCATAATCCTGGGATGAGGGGGAGAGGTTAAGAGCAGAAATCACACAGATAATGAATTACCATCCGCTCAGTTCTCTCTCTTCAATTTTGATGTGCATCCATGTAACATTTCTTTGACAACAAAAGGAATAGTGCACTTGAACACTGTCATTTCAGGAATTCACAGGATTTGGACACGTAATCCACACGGTCGGTTTTGAAGAGAGACTAGGGCAGAGCTGAAAGGAAATGAATGAAATGATCAAACCCTGAGGAGAGCTTCCATCTTACACAGATCTACAGTAACACTGCTAATTGTATCACCTTACATGGCCTACTTGTTCTCAGAAGTCCGTTTTATATAAACAGGAATAAGTAGGCTGTGTGCCGAGAAAGTAGATGTTTAACAAAATGTCAAAGCAATCTGCCTTGGGGACAAACTCCTGCTGTGTGCTACATGAACAAGTCACGAATCAGGAGTAGATACAGGTTTTTCCCCCCACCTCAGCAGGGGCTCCTCAACTAGCAATCAGCAGACATGCAGGTACAGTAAGCCAGTCATTACACCACTCAACATGAACACACACACGTACACACGCACACAAACACACACACACAAACACGCGCACACAAACACACGCACACAAACACACGCACACAAACTCGATCTCATTTTTCATCTACAACTTTATGATTTCTCAAGTTTAATCACTTGCACTATGCTAGAGAAGAGATAAGTATCGACTAGGTCTTTAATTTATATTAAAACTCACTTTCCGAAGCGGATACCATTTTAATTGAAACTGGCTGATATTTTGATTTGATGAATAGTAATAAAAAGCCCAGTTCCCCAGCCTGATTAGATTGGCTTCAGTAATGAGATCTAGTGATAGAGATAGTTCAGGCTGCCTGATAGTTACTTACTGACCACCTGGACTGCAGTGCAGTATATATTCTAATGCTCTATAGCGCCATAGCTTCAGTGTTCAAGTCAACCTATGAGATAAACACATGCACAAGCAGGATGCTTCAGCTTTGAGAAGGTCTGAAAATACAACCCATGTTGAAATGTAAAATAAAATAAAAGTAATTGGCCTCATATAAAAGTAGGGTATTGGAGCCAAATACTCAGCATCGTAAATAAACTCCCAGAAATGATGACATGATGATCCTCTCTGAGTTCTGTTATCCCCAAGCTTAAGATACTACAGCAGTGACGGTGAGGCTTAAACCATTTAATGAAGGGGGGATTCAGAGGAGGGGAGCCACTTGTGTTATCTTAACTATCCCTCTGAGATACCATTGCAAGGAAGTGCTCCGGGTTGTCATTAATTCGCTTGGAATGGTGAAAGCCTCATTCAATCTTAATACCAGGATCTGGGAGGGAGGTCTCAGTTCTCCTCCTCTCCCTCCGTTCCCATGCCTCTATCCAGCTCCATCCCTATACCCGAGATCCAGCTGGAATGCGATCCAGCTGGAATGTGAAGCCCCTCTACATCAACCCCCACTCCCCTGACCATCTCTGGTACGAGGCCATGAACTGCCTGTATCTCTCTCATGGCCCTATTCCTCCCATTCCATTCCACTGACTCCTCCTCAACCTCCTCTGTCTCACTACGAGTCGTTAGCCACAGAGGAAAGTTGGAAAGTTGACTCATAATGGAGAGCTTTAAATGGCTGGTTACAGGCCACACTGGACCTTAGAGAGTACCGAGTGTGTGTGTGTGTGTGTGTGTGTGTGTGTGTGTGTGTGTGTGTGTGTGTGTGTGTGTGTGTGTGTGTGTGTGTGTGTGTGTGTGTGTGTGTGTGTGTGGACAAAAAAAACAACTGCTCAGATGATATCAGGCATTACAAAAAACTGCTCAGATTCTATAGTAGGCTACATGCTGCAGTAATGCACAGTACTGTATGTGCTATCACAGATAAAGATATCCCAATGGGATGAGTAGATGTGGGTTTTTTGTACACACACATATATATATATATATATATATATAGAGAGAGAGAGAGAGAGAGAGAGAGAATATATATACACATTGTAGAATATGGAGTACAGTATGTTCTGTAACATAATGAAGGCAGTGTATGAAAGTGACGTTCACTCCTAAAGGAGTACGTCTGTGAGAGTGCTACAGAACAGAGTTCTGCGGGAGAGAGAGAGAGCAGCATGCTGAAGTGTCACTGCCATAAAGACAGGGTACAGGGAGAAGTCAACCAACCCATGTGACCTACTACTGCACATGCTAAAAAGTCAGAGTCAGATCACTCTCCTTCATTACTGCAGCTGGTGAATACTGTATTTAGTGAGGAGAGAGTATGGAGAGAGAGAGGACGGGGAGAGAGGACAGGCAGAGTGGATGAAGAGAGAGGACAGAGAGAGAGAGAGAGAGAGAGAGAGAGGGAGGGCGGACAGAGAGAGAGAACCCCGTTGCCCCAGCTGGAAAGAGCGCCCTAGTTTCAGTGTCCCGTGGAGCAGTTGAGAGTTGGGGAGAGAGAGAGAGAGAGAGAGGGGTATTTAAAAATGGCTGCCGTGGCGTGGTGTGACAGCTGTTGACATTCAGTCAGAACGCCGAATTACTGAACATTTTGTTTATGGCAATCGAAGACAGGCATATTACAGGGCTCCTTGCTTTGTTTTATGGGGCCCTCATGAAGACAACAGCATTTTGATGTCTCCATCTGTCACATGTCCCTCTACATCAAGATATAAAATGACACCATTACCTATACCATAGCTATGCAGTGGAAATAGCATTTTGAAACATATATTTTAAGAGGAAAGCGTAAGAGCAAATTTAGAAACATGTATTCACAACACATGAGAGTGTTATCAATGGTCGTTTAATCAATGTACCATGGGAAGATAGTTGCCTTGCCCCGTTCAAAGCCGTCTGGGAAACGCTGTGAGCATGAATAATGCAGGAGAGATGACCCTTCTGGCCATTGGGCTGGACTGAAATATCACTGACGTCAGCACTGAGCCCTGTGGTTCGCCACTGCAGGAGCCTGCAGGCTGACTGGGAAAGGATATTAAGCCCTGAGCCTTTCTCAAGGATCAGCCACAGTTCTCAATCCACCCCTCTTTTCCGGAGGATGCGTCGCTCTCTTCTCTCTGTTCTTCCGGGACGTGACAGGCATTGCTGATCAGGGAGCACACAGGCCCTTTATGGTGACGAGACTTGACTGCAGAGACCCTCCTGTCACACACACACACACACACACACACACACACACACACACACACACACACAAATGTGCACACACGCACGCACGCAGGCACACACACACACACACACACACTCCCCTTCAATCTTTTGTCTCTATTCTGATCACTCACATGTGAGATTGACACCTGATGGTCAAACATAAGCCTTACTTTAATCAAAGCTGTGTGCAACAAGAATTAAACAAAAGGTTATACAGGAATCTGAAGGGCCAGATTCATCCCTCCTATCAGGGTTTCATTACCCTTCTTTCACACTTATTCTCCCTCTCTTCACATCTCTCCTTTTATCTCCATCCCTCCCTCGCTCGCCCTCTCACCAATTTTCCTGCTCTATATACACCTTTCTAACCCTCCTCTTGTTCCTACAGTACCTCCTGTCCACCCTCTCACCCATTCTTCCCTCCCACCCTGCCCTCTTTCTGCCCATCCCTCTTGCTCTCTCCATCCCTCTTGCTCTCTCTACCCCCCCCCCCCCCCCCTCCCCCCCTCTCTCTCTCTCTCTGTCAGTGTGAGGTCAGGTTTCAGGGTCAGGGAGCCTTGGTGATGGGGAGTGAGAGGCTCAGTGCTCAAAGCCCCTTCTCTTTCCCTCTTTCTCTCCCCCCGCCCCCCTCTCTCTCCCTCTATTCTCACATAATCAAGAAGGCCCCAGCTTTTCAGGATCATTTGCACAATGACCCACAGGGGAGCATTCTGCTCTGCTCTGCTCTGCTCTGCACACTGCCTGGCCCTCATTTCACAGTTAGTCCAGCAGCACATACAGACAAGCCAGCCAGCCAGCCAGCCAGCCAGCCAGCCAGCCAGCCTTACTGTATTTTCATCCAGTCCAGTGAAGTACATGCAAAAGCGTTGGATGATAGGAGAGCCAAAATATCAACGCAGCAGGCAGAAGCTGCCTTATTGGAAGTGACTGGTATTACCCCATATAGAGAGCCAACTACACATACTCTGCCCATCTAGAGATCACAGGACAAGGCCCTAGTTAGATCTCTCCTCTATACTACACCTGGTTCAGACATTCTCAGAACCTCCTGCATTTGATCTGCAGCTCAATCAAGAAATGGATGCTAGCTTTTTCTTGGGCACACAATGGAAATATGCAAAAAGGCAACATAATTATATATTACAGTATATTCAGCGCACAGAAGTTGGTATTTGTAATAGAAAATACTCTGTGGTGAATGAAAGCCTGCCAAACGGGAATTGCATTACCAGTAGTTCACAGGCACTCGGAGACCCCTGACTGATACTGAGAATAGAGAGTAATTATTTAATATTCTGAAAGAGACGTATTTATGTGGGCGACAGCCTTGAACTCCAAACCACATGGGCATAAAAAAAATCTAATTGTTGTAGGCTGGCTACATAATTTTTTACACTACATAAAAAAACAACAACACTGCAATAAGCTGAACTACATAAGTAGGGGGTTATAAATAGGAAACATATGATACCGCGTTTCTCATCTAGCTCATAGAGCAGCTCCAACCCCGAGGTTACCACAGAGATGTCTATTGGTACAGACAGGCTGCTTAGGTTCCTGTCGGAGTCAGCAGTCAATTTTTGAGAGGTAAAAAACAGAGCCATTATTCAAGTTTGAGAGGTATCAATGAGAGCCAATGAGAGCGTGATCCCCTCTCTGACACAGCCCCCCTCCCCCCGGTCAGGATGTGGATGAATAATTGAGACAGGAAAGGTAAGATGTAAAACGCTAAGACTCAGACTCCCAGTCCTACTCTAGTATAACTCTCACTTGCTCTTGGTAGGTCTCTCTTTTTCTCTCTCTCTCTCTCTCTCTCTCTCTCTCTCTCTCTCTCTCTCGTCGCTGGCCTGCTTTTTCTCTCCCACTCTTTCTTTCTCTGTAAATAAAAACACCTTGTTTGCAGCCTGCTAATTCATTATAATTCTGAATATAATGAATCTCCTTTTCATTTCTGAAAGAATGACAGAATCAGCGCTGGGCTGAGAGGACATGCTCAGAAATAATCCTGCAATCGCATTGACACACATACACTGAACAACACAGGAACCGGGTGATAAAACAGGCTACAGTCCTAGCATATCAAATAAATGTGAATGAGCATACAACTAATTATGTTGCAGTATAATGCCACCACGCTTACTCACTAGAAAAAGCTGTGGCATTCATTACAGTATAAATAATGAAAGCTCCTTTATACAGTCCATATCTGTGCCTCAGGTATACAATAATGTTTATACACTGTGCCATGCCATTACGTTTAGGCTGCATGACTGCAGTTTGACCCTTCACCTGAGCTGTGGGCAGAGGGTAAGAGGATGCCTGAAGCCTCCTTCAGTCAGAGCTGACATAGTGCCATGGAGTTACTGCAGCTCTCAGCGCCGCTGCCATGGTAGCCCATACCTCAGCAACGCCTATGGAGGCTCTCCAGCCCAAAATAGTTGCAGGTAAAAAAGACGAGAGGAGGAGGAGAGGAGGAGAGGAGGCATTCTGAAATAACTCATCAACTTCTACCTGTAACTTAAACAGTAGAAAAGCTGCCCCATTGTGTCATATTGTAAACACTGAACCACGTACAACATGACTCTCTCTGTATCTCTAACACTTTTTTATATTGATTCCCTTCTCTCCCTTCTTTCTCTCTCCCTCTCTTTCTGCCTCTCACTCTCTCTTCCTCTCTCCCCTCCCTCCCCCTCCATCTCTCTCACCTCCCTCTCTCTCACTGAGAGTCTGCCCACAGTCGAGACAGTGTGGAGCTGCCCAGCAGGAGCAGTCAGAGCTGAAACATGTAATTTAAGCTGTGTCGTCATCTATATTTACATTTACGGCATTTACCAGACACCTTTATCCAAAGCAACTTACAACAAATACATTTGTCTAAGTAAGTGAATCATACATCCATCAGTCATCATAAGAAAAAGTAATTTATGCTAGGACCAGGGGCCATTGGCAGCCACAATGCTAGACACACAATGCTTTTTTTTTGTATTGATTTATTTACAGTAGAGAAACTGACAGTTGGTTAGAGACAGCACGTTCGAGGGTTTTAGATAAGGAGAGAAGGGATACCGGTGTGTAGTTATGGACAGCAGACAGGTCAAGAGTTGGTTTCTTGAGAAGAGGGGTGACTCTGGCTGCCTTAAAGCAGCTGGGACAGATCCTGTGGATAGAGAGGAATTGATTATGGTGGTAAGGAACTGAAGGAGGTCTTTGGAGATGGATTGGAGAAAGGGGGAGGGGATAGATGTGCTTGGATGTGACCAGTTTTAGAATGTAATCAGGGGAGAGCGGGGAAAGAGCTGATAAACCAGAGACCGAGTGTAGCGCAGTGGGTTTGGGAGGAGTGGTAGCAGTGTTTGCGAGAGGTAGAGACAAAGAGCTGCTAATGTCATCAACCTTCTTTTCAAAGTAGGTGACAAAGTCATCCGCAGACAGGGAGGAGGGAGAGGAGGTGGGTTGAGGAGTGCGGAAAATGTGGAGAACAGTTTCCTTGGGGCAGAGGGGATTGAATTTTGAATGGTAGTAAGAAGCTTTAGCAGCTGATGCAGATGAGGTGTAGTTGAGGAGGAGAGAGAGATATGGTTTTAGGTCATCAGGGAGGCCGTTTTTTCTCCATTTCCTCTCAGCTGCCCTATTCTACAAGCTTGCAGGGTTTCAGACAGTCAAGGAGGGCGTGGAGAGGATCGTGCTGGCCTTGAGGTCAGTGGACAGAGAGAGTCGTGGATGAGGAAAGAGTGGACAGGAGGGTGGAGGAGGCTGCATCAGTGGATAGAAGGGAGAAGGATTCAACAGAGGGTCGGGAGGATAAGACAGAGGAAGAGAGAGCGGTAAGGGAGAGGGTATGCAGGTTGCGATGAGAGGATACAGTGTGGGTAGAGACTGACTTTGAGGGGGTGGATTTGAGGGGAAGGGAGAAGGATACAAAATGATGATCAGAAACTGGAAGAGGTGTAACAGTAAGGTTGGAGGTATGGGAGGATCTGTTGAAGACACGGTCAAGCTGATTGCCCGCCTTATGAGTCGGAGGAGAGTGGGACAGGGTAAGGCCGAAGGAGGATAGAAGGTCAAGTACTCCAGAGGAGTGAAGCTTCTCTACTGGATGTTGAAGTCACCCAGTAGTGCGAGCGGTGTGCCATCCTCAGGGAAGAAGCTGAGAAGGACATCCATCTCATCTAAGAAGTTGCCAAGCTGACCTGGGGGACGATAGATCACGACAATGTGAAGTTTGACAGGGGAAGTGACTAAAACAGCATGGAATTTGAAGGTGGATATGGACAGGTGTGACAGGGAAAGGACATTATGTGACCACTTAGGTGAGATGAGGAGTCCTGTGCCTCCCCTTCGACCAGAGAGTCTAGGGGAATGAGAAAAGGAGTAAGTATCAGAGAGGGTTGCCGGAGTAGCTGTGTTTTATGGTGTAATCCATGTCTCTGTGAGGGTAAGGAAGTGGAGGGACTTGAAGCAGGTGTAAGCTGAGATAGCCTCTGCTTTCCGGACCGCTGACTCGCAGTTCCAAAGTCCTCCCGCAACAGTGAGGTTGTGGTCAGTTGAGCATGGTGGGTAGATTAGATTGGAATGGTTGCGAGGGGAGGTATAGCGCCGATGTGTCCTCCTGAGGGAAGAAATAACAGGATTGGGGAGAAAGCACATTGTGATATTTGCCGGTATAGAGATAGAGGGTTTGTGGGCGATACAAGATGTAGGTAGCGCTTAATACACATAGAGGAGTGAAAAAAGAATCAAACAGAATAAAAATACTTAGTAGTTTGGCCTTCCTTGATGGGCTCCACAGATTGACTACTTCATCTTTGTGTCAGGAGGCTGTCGCTCTTTGACCGTCAAGATAGAAATGCAGATTCTGTAACTGCTGATGACTAGCAGGGTTGCAGCCCCTCCCACCTAACGATCAGTTAACGACCAGACAGGTTTCACCACTCAGTTCCAAATGTATTTATTCCTAGTCCAAGGTGAATAGGAGTTAAATACCTTGCAGAATAGTTACAGGCTCTCCCACTGGAGACTGACAGCAATCGGCTTCAAACAGATAGCTTTCAACAGAAACTAGGTCCCAGACCTTAAGGCAGGATAGCCACAGCAAAACACAGCAAAACTACCAACAACACACTGACTTTAAACAAGATTAAATTAATTGATTTAGTCTAGAGAACAGGCTTCACCACTCAATTCCAAATGTAATGTCATCTCTCTCTTCCCCTCTCCCTTCCCCATCTCCCGTCTGACACCTTCTGCATGACTCATTAGGCCTGGCTTTGTTTAAACTCATTCTGTTATTTAGGGAGATAAGACGGGCAAATAACAAGGGACCCCCTGAGGGCAGTGGCAGACACAGTGGCAGGGAAATGAAGGGGGGTAGAGGAGTTAGGCAAGAGATGCTAAGCATGTGCAGAGCAGCCACACTCTTACGTTCTACCTACCTACCCTGGTTCAGTGTAGAACCCTTCCGAGTAGCACCCTCTCTGCGGGAGGGGCTCTAGCTTGCATGAAGCCCAAAAGGGTTCTTTAAAGGGTTCTCAGGGACAGCCGAAGACGCCGTTTTTTTCTGCAGCGTCGCATTAGTCTCACATTAGCATGTCGGGCATGTCTCACATTAGCAGTGTCAGACGGACACCACACAGGGCTAGCTGAGCTCTTCTCAGAAAGAAGGAGGGAGGGAGATGAAGATAAAGTCACGTCACCCCAGTTAGCTTTCACAGAACGGAGTGTCTCTGCAGGAAATCTGCTGGCTGCCGTAGTCTGTCTGCCAACTCCTACAGCCACAGAACAGGTGTGAGATGAGTCAGAGGGAACAACTTCATCCTCCAAACATTAACTAGTGAGCAGAAATGACACTGGCAATCAAAGGCAACATCTTTTAAGTTAAAACTTTGCAATTCCTTTAGACCAGGGGGTGCTATAGATCAATTGAAAGCATTACACGATGTCTACACTTCTAGAAATATT
Organism: Argentina silus; assembly: GCF_951799395.1. NCBI lineage: Eukaryota > Metazoa > Chordata > Actinopteri > Argentiniformes > Argentinidae > Argentina > Argentina silus. The sequence goes on along the minus strand of NC_139657.1, from coordinate 19,117,766 downwards.
GATTCTTTGGCTGTCCCTGTAAGAAAGAGGGTTCTACAAAAAGTGTCCTCAAGGACATCAAATTAGGTTCTTCAAAGAGTTCTCCTGACCTACAGGGACAGCTGAAACCTTTTGTATTCTCGGTGGAACTGTTTTCTCTAAGAGTGTAGACCTCTTTTCAATACCATGTACTGTAGCTACTCTACTGTATCTGAGCCAACTTACATTCAGAAAGCTTTCAGAAGTGGAGTAGCTTGTGTGGCAACACACAGTCAGTCTCTTTCACATGTCTGAAAGGCTGTTGGTTGAGGAGCTGTGACACACACTACAGTACCCCCACAGGAGCCGGGAAAAAACACTTGACCTTCACACAGTCAGCAGGCAGATGTCTGCAAAATGGAGACCCAGTTGGCCTATAAACAAGTTTATGTGCACAGGTATTGCTGTGTTTCCAATCAAGTTTCCCTGTGAAACAAACATAAAATCACTCTTGCTGAAATCACAACTGGCAAGCTACAGCTCGCTAGCAGGCTCCAGAGATCAGCCATATTACTCCTTAGATTGAGGCTTATCATTAAGGTATTTTCTTATTTTTAAATGAAAACCTACTACTGATTTGTTCTCCCCCTGGCTCTAAAAAAAGATCAGAACCTTACCTGAAGACTTTTAGAATGTTGTAAGAACATTGTTATGAAGAGTCGTGCAGACAGCAATGTCATTATTAGCCTGTTATCATCAGTGGGCGATCAGTTAAGCTACATCCTCAGGGCAAATATTCATATTAACGGACAGACAGTGCTCTTCATCAGGGCTCCTTCATTACATTACATAACAGTAAATACCAGACCCAGCAGTGTCTCAAAGGCTACACAGCAGGCTATGTTTCAGAGGGGCTTATAACACTGCTCTATTTAGAAGGGCTAATCAAAGTATCACATAAATAAAAGTCTACAGCATACGACACACAGAAAGAAAATGAAATAAATGAAACGTCAGATTTACTCTTTCACAAGTAGATAAGAAGCACATGAAAAACAGCGAGCCCTCAGTTTATATTTGCACTGATGTATTTTATCAGATATAAATCACCAAGAGCAGAATGGGAAGAGAGAATTTACACTGAAAGCTCTCTTTGTAGAGACTTCCTCCCCTGTGAGTTGGAGAATTGAGCATTAGAGTGTGTATCGGCTCGATGCGGTGCGGAGCGGCACGGCGGAGGAGAGATGAAAGAGCGTCTGACTCAAGTCACTGAGATCTCCTCCTTGTGTGTTTGATCCTGTCTTCTGGTCTGCTGCCTGCCTGCCTGCCTGAGTGCCTGGTTGCCTGCCTGCCTGCCTGCCTGCCTGCCTGCCTGCCTGCCTGCCTGCCTGTCTGCCTGCCTGTCTGCCTGCCTGCCTGCCTGCCTGTCTGTCTGCCTGCCTGTCTGTCTGCCTGCCTGCCTGTCTGCGCGTTGCCTGGCTGGCCTTGGTCAGAGCATTAGAATGCAGGAGACGGAGGAGTGGATTTAACAAGGCCATGCTTATGTGTCAACTATTAAAGCTGCATTACGGCAGAATTTATAATGGCCGTGACAGTGGAGGGGGCTGGTTAATGGGGCACTTTGTTAAAGCCGGAGACGCTGCCCCTGCTGCCGACGCTGCCCCTGCTAGAAGCTTCCTGAGAGACTCATTCTGAGATGCGGCAGAATGAAATGAAGCAACCTGCGACCTCAGGATCTCTTCTTGTTTGTCTTCTCTGTGTGCCTCAATCTGAAAATGTGTTTTTGTGTTTTGTCAGTTTATTAATGAGGGAAGAGAGGGCCTGCTAATCACAATATGGTGGCACACGCACACACACACACACACATAGACACACACACACACACACACACACACACACACACACACACACACACACACACACACACACACACACACACACACAGAGACCTACAGAATGGTACTGCAGAGATGGGGTTATAACAGAACAGTACAGTTGAGGTGTATTTGATTTATTTATTTATGAGTGGGTGTTGGTCATCAGCCCCTGCAATATTGTCTGTGCTGGAGCACAGCCTAATGATATGTGAACACATTCACGATTCTTTTTATTTCGACAATGTGCCCTTTCTTTGGCAAAAGTAATAAAGTGTTTTCAATTTGATTCAAAGTCTTATCTCTTGCTGTGAGAGTTGAGAGTGGAAGGCAGGAGAATAGCGTCAATCGAGGAGCCCCATATTAATGACTGTAGTGCTTCAGAAGTAGATAGGCAGAAAGAGAAAACAAAATAGAAGAAAGAAAGAAAGAAAGAAGAGGAAAATAAAGAAATAGACAAAGGGCCTGAGCCAGATACAGTACTCACATATCTGGTGTAGAAGTCATCCACCTCTCTCTGTACTTTGTTGTGACATTCGGGGTGGAGGGCCAGGAGGTAGCAGGTGAAGGCCAGAGTGTTACTGCTGGTCTCGTACCCCGCCAGAAGGAAGATGAAGGCCTGACCCACGATCTCATCCTCCGTCATCATCCTTTTCTGTGAGCGCCTGGGCGACTCTTGGCTGTGGCTGTCCTCCTGTTCTGCAGCCTGATGTGTGTGTGCAGGTTGGTGTGTGTGGGCAAGCTCGTCTAAATGGTTTACCACGTCAAAGTGCTCCAGGGACACACACTCCTTGCTGCTCCGCACGTCCAGCATCAGCTGAAGGAAGTCTCGCCGCCGCTACACACACACACACACACACACACACACACACACACACACACACACACACACACACACACACACACACACACACACACACACACACACACACACACAGAGTTACAGGTATAGACCAGAGGACTGAGAGGCTACTGTACTCAATACATGAGATATCTATCTCACTATGGAGATTGTAGCAGTAATACCTGATTGGCTGGTTGTTCATCTCTCTGTTTGATTATCTTCTGGATGCAGTTGATGAAGAAGCTGTTCATTTCCTTTATTCTTTTGTTGGGTATAAGGCCCGCCAGAGGGCGAATGAGAAACGGAAAAGCAACTAGAGACAGCAGGGGAACACAAACGCACGCACAAAAAATCACTCACAGCAGAGTGCAACATACAGTATGTGAATTTGACAAACCAACACATCTTGTATAAATTGCAGTCATTACCATCATAATCATGTCTTATGTTAGAAAAAATCTTTCCGTCTTTCACTTTGATTACTCATTATTCAGTGTTTCTATGATGAGTTAGTATCAGGGCATATTCAGCTTCACTCACTGAAGACGAACATGATGGGCCTGAAGAAGGAGAAGGAGAAGAACTTCTGGGCATGGTGAACAAACGGGTCATCTGGGTCATTCTGAGAGTCCACCTGGGTGCCAAAGGCCACGCTGGCGATCACATCCATGGTGAAACAGCCAAAACACCTGGAGCACAGTAAATAGAACCACAACATAACCAGGTCTGGTTCGCTGAAGACCCCTATACAATCACGCCTGGTACATGCAAATAGCCCCGCCTACTGCCTATATATAGGATCTAGCAAGCGCACCCATTTTGTCCAGCGAACCACTCTTCTGTTAGAGGGGTAACAAGGTGAGAACCTGGGTCACACTTGCAGCCTCTAGTTGTCTTTCAGTCGACTGTGTTTGATCCCTCACTATGGAACCCTGCAAAATGCGCAGATTGCCTGGTCCGAACTGGAAACCTGTACAGATACAAATATGTACCCCGTCTACATCACACAGTCTCCAAACCAGTACTTAGGACGGTGTGCACCACAGAAGGCTGTAAAACCTTTGAAAGGTATGTGGAGAAGCCCAGCTGGCTGCAGAACTTACAGTAGCAGGGGTTCAAACAACTCCAAAGAATTGCGAGCACACAAGCTAGCTATTGACGTTCTTGTGTTAGCCTGCTAACTAAGAACTGTAAAACAGTTAAGTTGTAGCTAGCTACGAGAACACACTACAGTACGCCCCAGACAGTCAGCGAGTGAAGAGTACAAAGGATAAAGTGGTTGCGCTTGCGAGGTCCTATTTTTCGGACGGGTGGTAGGAGGACCGCAAGCGTCACCGGCCTGTATCAGGCATGATTGTGCAGGTCCCATCGTGAGGGGTCGAACCGAGTTGACTGAAAGAGAAACTGTCAGCATAACCAGGACTGGACAGGAAGGGATACAGTACTGTTTCTAACATAGGCAAACACCTGGAGCGCAGTACATAAAACCAGTCAACATAACCAGGACTGGATACAGGGTACATACAGTATAACCCTAGAAATAATTGTACAATGTCTAGAGAAGAAAGTTACCTGTGAATGTCAAAGCTCTCCTTAGACTCTGCGTAGCCCTCCAGGTTGTTCATCAGAGAGTTCGTGGCTGTGTTTATCAGAGGCACCATCTGCATGGAGGCAGAGGCAGAGAGGCACACTCTTATATGAACTAACTTAACCCCAATTCAACCAGGTTAGTTGACTGAGAATATTCTCAAGTTATTTGCAGTAACCATGACTTGGGGAAGAGTTAGAGGGGGGAGGAGAGGGGATAAACGAGCCAATTGATTATATAAAGCCTCCATTCAACATGTTTTATCCAATAACATTAGCCTCAGACTTATCTGGTTAATGTGCCTAATGGAATGTGAGGTGAATGTTAAAGTGGCACATATATGTAATTGATACATCCATTTTTGGACTTTTTAAATGAAGATAAATAGATTTAGCACTTTTAAGTGGTATATTTGCATGAATCAGTTTTGAATGACTCCAATAGCACAGAGGTGATACTGTACTGTGCTGTCAGTACATAGTGTCAGCTCCCCTCCTCACCTTCAGCCCCCCCTCAGTCAGAAGGGAAGTGTGGGCGAGGAGGACACCATGAGGCAAACAGAGCCAAATCAATTAAAAGCCCATTAAAGTCAGCGCTATTACAGAGGTCATTACCAAGGGGAAAAGAACCCTGATGATGATGGATCAAACAAGACCTAATTAATTCATTTATTCATTAAGGAAGAGCTCTTCCAAGCATGGTTAATGCCATGTAACAGAGAGGGTTCGGGAGAGACAGATCTCAGGAACACACTCTCTCTACAGACACCTCTCCAGGGCACTCTGCGGGAGTACCGAGTCTAAAAAATAAACACTTACATATCAGAAATAGAAAATATCAAAAGCAACTAATCTCCCACACTGCTCACTAGCCTCTCATCAAAGGAAACTGTACTACAAACAGAGAGTTGGCCACACAGAGGACGGCTATTTCCAATGGTATGGTGCTTACTGAAGGGACTTAAGAGTTACAGACACACACACACACACACACACACACACACACACACACACACACACACACACACACACACACACACACACACACACACACACACACACACACACACACACACACACATACACACAGCCTGTTTCCTGGCTCAGTCTCCCAACAGTGAAGCTGTGATCAGGGAGCAGTAGACATTAGCGCTGTCTATCGATCCCTCTCAGACAGACCGGGACTGGGACCAGGAGAGAGATAGAAGAGCTGGCCTAGCGCTATCTTAGGAGGAACGCTGGAGCACGCCACACGGATGGATCTGCCTCCACTCAGCTCTGCTTCCTGAGCAGCCAAGAAGCAGGGGGTGGCGTGACAGAGCAAGGCCAAGCATCAGAGCAACCACTCATCTCTGACGAAGGATTTAGGGTGTGTGTGTGTGTGTGTGTGTGTGTGTGTGTGTGTGTGTGTGTGTGTGTGTGTGTGTGTGTGTGTGTCCGTCCACGTGAACACATCTCCCCTATCGTACCTTGCCATCTCCTCTCTGTCTCTGCACGCTACACCTCCCAACAATCAATACATGCTGGATCAAATGAGAAATGAGATCCTCAGACAAGAGGAGAAACTAATGGTTGAACACAGTGTTTCTTATTGGCACAATGCGGTAAGACCAGAAGCAGTCACATGACTGTTATCTGTGGGGTTTAGAGACTGATATCGCCAAAGATAAAAAAAATAAAAAAAAGAGTATAAACCTAGTATATAAATATAAATATAAACCTAGTATAAACATAGAGAATACTGTTCTATATCTAGGCATATAAAGGGATAGGGTTGAGGCTGGGGACTGGTGCTGAAGCTAAGCCTGGTCTGAAGGGCCAGGGGTTGATGCTGAGACAGGGTCTGGGTCCAGGGCAGAGCAGAGCAGAGGCAGGGGGGGGGGGGGGGGGGGATGAAGAAGCACGAGCTGGTTGATCAGATATGACAGGAGCAGTGTCCTCACCCTCTGTGGCTCAGGGTGGCTCAAATGAAAATCTATTCACCATGACTCTGCCAGCAGAGAGAGAGATAGAGAGAGGCAGGGGCAGGGGGCTACAGCCAGAGAGATAGAGAGGGGGGGGGGGGGGGGCAGAGAGAGCATAAACTATCCCACTAGATCTCCTCCTATGTGCAGCAATTACAAAGGTAGTTTGTAATTGCTGCACAGAACGAGAGACAGACACACACACACACACACACACACACACACACACACCACACACACACACACATACACACAGGCAGACAGATAGACAGACAGACAGGCTCCAACAGCCTCCTCCTATCAAGGAGCAAGTCTGTATTCTAGATTGTCGTTAGTCTTCTCAGATGACTGATAAAAAAACACAGCCCTGTCTCTTTCTCTCTCTTTCAGCTGTAATGGTGGTCACAAGTGTCCTCTCCATCTGTTTGTGTAAACATAGCAAGCAGACATGAGTGCTATCATAAACAACAGTAAACAAAAACAGACCTCGCTAAACTTCTTCTGGGTAATATCACAACGTTCGGAGCGTCATTTGTCCGAGTCTTTGTTTGGTGCTTCTCGTAAAGTCCTTTATGATCTCATAAAAGATTCATATCCGCACTAGCTCCATGCCACTGCCTCATTCTCCCATTCTAAATTCTGGAGAAAGGCTGAGTGTGCGTGTGTGTGTGTGTGTGTGTGTGTGTGTGTGTGTGTGTGTGTGTGTGTGTGTGTGTGTGTGTGTGTGTGTGTGTGTGTGTGTGTGTGTGTGTGTGTGCGTGCGTGTGCGTGTGCGTGTGCGTGTGCGTGTGTGTGTGTGTGTGCGCGTGCCTATTCTTGAGTGTGATGTCACACACCATACTGTGATTAGCAGGCCCTCACTTCCTTCATTAATAAACTGGACGGTGTGTGTGAGGAATGCAGCTAACACACCCCTGCCCTACACAGTGTTATTATGACACACACACACACACACACACACACACACACACACACACACACACACACACACACACACACCCTGACCTCTCACACAACCCTGCTTCACTGCGTCAGACAAACATGTTTACTGGTTCCTTCCACTCATGTGGAATGTGATATTCCAGAAACAAACACAGAAAGCAATAACTAGCGATTAGCTCTATTCGAATTCAACCCCAAACGCAACCTAATTTTTTTTTTCAATTTTTTAATTCAGTTCCCAGCACATTTCTTTTATGAGCTATTTTTACAGTACTGTATGTGAATCACGGGTTCAGACTACAACCAAAGCCCACGTTCTGCTCTGGAAATAGTAGAGCGTGAAAGCCCACACACAGGGCTATGTGTAGAATAGAGGGTCTTTGGTTGACCCAAACACACAGAGTTCACTTTGTTCATGCACTCCACTCGTATTATGAGCGCCTCACATGAGGGGGAGAGCAGTGGAGCACAAACCCACTGTGATGGCCTGTTCTGTTTCCTCAGAAGCAGTGACGAGGGTGGGAGGAGGAGGTGGCGGAGGGAGGGGGTGGGGTGGGATACCCAGGAGGAGTGGTGGAGTCAGCCCTGCAGTTTGTAACCACAAATTGCTTTTGAAAATATGGGTCCTGAGTGGAGTTATCAAGAGCAGCACAGAACTACAGTAAATTCAGCGGCTGTTTATGGTTGGGGAACACACTCTCTCACACACTCACACACGCACACGCACACGCACACGCACACACACACACACACACACACACACACACACACACACACACACATTATACAAAAAGATTGAGGGACTACTCTGTGACTGATTGCAAGTAGGAAATCAACATTTCAATTATAGCAGGGCTCTGCTCAGCCCTTACTCAATCTACCTGCATGCCGTTTACTGTGGAAACACAAACCCAAACCAAAAAACTCTCAGTGTAAAATTGTCTTGCCTCTGTGGTTATCCACCTGCAGTTAGTGGGGTCATAACAAATGCACCCAGCAGTACATTGTGCGTGTGTGTGTGTGTGTGTGTGTGTGTGTGTGTGTGTGTGTGTGTGTGTGTGTGTGTGTGTGTGTGTGTGTGTGTGTGTGTGTGTGTGCGCGTGTGTGCATGTGCGTGCTGTACTGCCGGTGGTTGCCATGGTGACTAACCACCACTGCCCTAATGGCAATTAACAGTCCAGCTAAATTACTACCTATCTCTAGCATACATCCATGTTAATTATACACCTTCAGTTACCCAGTGGGTTACTCCAGTGGCTGTTTGTTTTGTTTATTACGTCTAACCAACATTGCCTGGATAAACTGTCTTTCTCACCTTGTGACGAGCAGTATCAAAGCTTCACTTCAAGGCTCTACTATTTCACAAGCATACAAGCCAATACATTAACCTTGGCTGTGCTCTCACAAAGACATACAGTACAGGGTGTACTTTGTGTGTGCATGCACAGGCATGCTATGTCAACTTAAAATACCTTCTTTGTGTTTTGTATTGATCATTTCGAAGAAATGAGAAGAAACCATGAAGATGATGCTATATACTCTATGAGAGAGCAGTTAGTGAGATGAAAGAGCCACTTTTGAATGCTGTCCACGGCAGCTGGCTTTGGTGTCACAGGCAGCAGACACACTAATCTCTCTCTCAATCACTGAGTCAGTGTAGAGAGCACTCAACACGCACATTAAAATATGCTGTTCCAATAGGCTCTAATAATTATGTTCCACATTGTAAAGCAGCCCCAGTGTTTTTTCTAATGACACACTACAATGTCACGACATACAGAGAAGTCGGGGGGGGGGTGGGGGGAGTGAAAGTGAGAGAGGGGGGGGGGTAGAGAAAGGGAAGCTGAGAGGGTGTGAGAGAGAGAGAGAGAGAGAGAGAGAGAGAGAGAGAGATGATTCTTCTGTTCTCCAACCACATTGGGTTATCAGACGTTAATTAAATGTAATGCTTGGGAGCCTGCAATGGAGACAAGCTATCATTTTCCAACTCAATTACGGCCGTAAATCTCCTGTGCCTTGCGTTGAGTCCTCCAACTCTCTTTAACATTTTACATCAACAATCTATTTCCAGCTGTTGGGCAGGCTCCAAGCTGACAACCTCTCCTTCGTGAATGATTCTGGTAAATCCACAGAAATGAAGTGAGACACAATGGCTATGCTGCAGCTACCAAAGGCCTTCGACTCTAGTGACTTTAACCCCTACCTACTCCAGAGCAATTGTATGGATATAACGACGTGCATAGATAAACATGTGCATGGGTGTATATTTGGAAATGCGTATACTGTCTGAACATGTGCATGGGTGTATATTTGGAAATGCGTATACTGTCTGAACATGTGTATGGGGGTGTAGTTGCGTATAGAGGAACATGCAAATACAGCTGATTGAAGAGGGTGAAAGAGGATGGGTGGAGAGAGGGTGAGAAGGAAAGAAGAGGATTGAGGAGGAGAGGAGAGAGGTGACGGGGGGGGGGGTGAGAGATGAGGACGGCAGAGAAGAGGGCAGGAGATGAGTCAGGAGTAAGAGAGAGAGAGAGAGAGAGAGAGGTGGAGAGGAGAAAGGTGGGCCTTGCCTCTTTCATCTTGGCAGAGCTGAAGGAGGGGGTGAGGATGCTGCGGACTCTCTTCCAGTGCTCGTTCCTCAGCATCAGCAGACAGTCACTCATTGGCTTGGTGGAGCTACGGATCGTCTGCAGGGAAGCAGAGAGAGAGAGTCACATCGGAAGTAAATAATATCCTCCATTATAATGAGCATGTTCATGTCATAGCATGAACATGCTCACAGACAACACACACAAACATACACACACACACACACACACACACACACACACACACACACACACACACACACATAGACGGATTTGGTGACGCCAGCCATGTGATTTAAATGTATTTAAATATGGCTGATAGAAAGACAGCGAAAATCTGTAAACTCCTCACGATTCCTTCTAACTTAAAGCATGGTAATAGCACATTGGGTATTATTCTCTATCCTGTAGTATTTTTACCATTTCTTCACACTTCCCGTACAAATTACTTTTGGGTGATTCACATCTAAAAATACACACAGGGTAGTGTGTGTTTGACATTGCCACAGCAAAGCCCCCTTTCCTTAACCCCCGACTCTACAGCGCCCCAGGTCAAATCCTCTCAGGACGACATAGAAGCCGTAGAGAAATCAGCATGCCTGCCCTGACTCCTACTGCCTGTCCACTCCAGCAGGTTTGATCACCACTAAGTCCTTAGAGCCTACGTATAGGTTCTCTGTGGTGGAAATAACACGATACGATGGCAGCACACTGAAGGGATGGAGATGGAACTGCAGAGGAATACAAAGTATCTCCCAGTGACCTGAGCTTTCAGTGATCTCTCACCTTTTGTGTTCATGTCTATGGAAGCAATGGCTGAGGGCTTGAGAAGTATAGAAAAAACATGTTATTCTGCTCATCTCTGTAAGATAACCCTTCATAGAGCCCTTCAGTGTTGGAGAGTAGTTCCACTACATGTAGTTCAACTATCAGTTTAACTGCATTTTGCAGTAGCTTGGTGGTATAGTAAGCAACTGTCACTAGTCACAACATTTTTTCTTATTATTCCAGCCCTTGAACTTCAATTTCCCTACTTTTTCCTCACTGCCTCTGGTCCCACCACTTTGCTCCACCTTACCATTTTTTATTTTTTTCTCTCCCAGATTTTCAGAGGATTTCAGTCACACGCTTTCTGTCACATGGACTGGTCATCTTTCAATAACAGACTGCCGTGTGTTGGACTACTTTTCAAAGTAGCTTTAGTTTGACAGAGTATATTTCCCTCAAGGGTAGCTTTCTTGTAGTTCAACTTCTTTCCTTGTAAAATAACTAGTTAAATAAATTTTTCAAAGTAACATCCCCAACACTGGAACCCTTTGTGATGCCATGCCACCAAAAAGGGTTCTACTGTACATGGGACCAAGGATTCTTCAAATGGTTCAGCCAAATAACCGTGTTTGGTTCTACAGTAGGTAGAAGTAGGTATATTTTGTATATTAGGTATAAGTAGGTATATTTTGTTTCAAGTGTGCACTGTTACAGTAGGTACTCTCTGACCATGCTGTGTGTTATCACAAGGTCTTGGATTGTGTTTATTGGTGCGTAAACAGTATCGACATACCTAAGACAAGTATAGCAGAAGGTCTAGACACAAAGCAATAACAAATAATGCTCTTCCTTCGCCTGTGTGCCTTGGCAGAGTTGCTCAATAAGAATTCAGCACTGTTTCAACAACAATAAAAATACAGAGGGAAGGCACATCTCTGGAACTGAATTTAGTGCCCTTGATTAAAAATAAACCAAGTATATATTTGACTTGGTAGCCAATGTGTACTTAATTGTGGCAATGAGCATCCAGTGAGTTGTGTTTGTTTTTCTGCTTCCATGGAGACTCTCTTTATGGGTCTCTGTCCTGCTGCTTGTTACAGATGGTGTGGAGTGGCTCTGAACCAATACCCGACGACCACACAGCCCCACCACAAGCCCTGCATCCCAGCATCACAGTTCCCACACAGTTATATACAACTCCACACAGCATTCCCATATCTCAACACCACATGACCTATACAGTAAACAGTCACGTAGGTTAGGGACAAGGACACACACACTCATACCCACACATGCACACAAGCACATGCAAACCACACACGGACACGTACAGGCACACACGCACGCACACACGTCCTGCATCTAAACACCGCATAGCCTACACACTACAAAGTCACACAGAAAGCTCCACTTCTGAGCACCATATCCACATCCACTGCCCTCTTCGCTGCTGCTGCAGTGGTTGATAAATGAACAATGAGTCACCATGATGGGAACAGAAACCAAGTCAATATCATACAATACGACGTTAGGTTAAAAACAGTCAATCAAACCCCATCAGAGGTAAAATGGTTGAAAGTCATATGTGTGTGTGTGTGTGTGTGTGTGTGTGTGTGTGTGTATATATATATTATATACACGTGTGTGTGTGTGTGTGAGAGTGTGTGTGTGCGAGCTTTGTGTGTGTGTGTGTGTGTATGTGCGTGCATGCTTTTGTGTGTATGGATGTTTGTGTGTGTGTGTGTGCGTGTGTGTGTGTGTGTGTGTGTGTGTGTGTGTGTGTGTGTGTGTGTGTATGTGTGTGTGTTCGCATCAGGAGATCAGACAGGTAAAGCCTGCAGCCCTGCAGTCTGTCTGTGTGTAAACAAAGCACAGGGACCATAATACACTTCCACTGTCCATTGATTTTCCCCTGCTCTGCTTCCAACCTCCGCCCTTTGTCATTTCACAGCCCCACAGCAACACAGCCAATATGGAGGATGATGAAAGCGATGGGGACCTCACAACCTCTAACCCCTCTTTGATACACGTGTCACGCTACCATTAGCTATGACCTCATCGCCCTGGGATGGCCAGCCCTACTCAGGCCAGCCCTACTCAGGCCAGGGACACTGCATCACAAGTGAGAACTTACACACGTACACACACACACACACACACACACACACACACACACACACACACACACACACTCACTCTTTCCCAGCCTCAAAGCCAAAGGCTATTCGCCTGAAATCACTGAGCCTGAACTTTCACAGAAACAAATCATCCTCCTGCAATGCAGTAAAACACACTCACATAAATACCTTCTGACCCTCTCCTGTTTTGATTGAAAAGGTAAGAGTGGGTACACTGTAGAATGACAATAGTGACTACAGTGCAGGCGACAGGCAGCAGGGTTTCACACTGAAATAATGTTCAGATGGAGGACCACGTACTGACTGCATTCAGATAAGATGAGATGGCTTGATGAGATTAAGAGGCCTGTCTCAACCAAGAGGGCTTTATAGGCCAGCTCCCAAGATTACTCCCAAGGAATGTCATTGTGACAAATAGTGCTCTAAAACTAAGTACTTCTGAGTACATAATATCATTATATCATTTTCACAAATAGTCAAATGGAATGAAACCCTGAAAAATGAAGCAGAAAAGCACTCACATAAAAAGATTCACACTTGGCACACACATATCTAATGAGTCAATGAGGTCATAGTCTAAACAATAGACTTTAACTGCATTGTCTCACCCAGATAGCGTGACTCTGTCTGCACTGATCTGTCTCGTATCTCGTAAAACGGTCATGGGATAGATCAAAAGTAGCCCGGCTAAAAAATGCTGTCATATTGTTACCTTGGTTGCAATGTATAGACTTCTCGTAACTGAAACAATAAATCTGTCAATTATGTTTTTCTCGAATATCTTAGTTACATGACCTTGAAACTAGCCAAGGGCTTTGGTAGTTGAAGGTGCAGCCGTTATTTAGCTTGGAAATGTACACGAAAACTAGCATAGATTGTTCAGCGAGCCAGCTAGCTGAGCAACTCACATTTCACATGAAACTAAATGGGTGCTTTACCTGCCCACAGCTGTGCAAACTTAACAGTGCATTAATCTAAAAGTCACTTCAAACAACAGTAACTAACAATTTAGGTACTGTTTAAGACAATGCTTTAACTGAGACTTTAACTTCATTGTACTCACCATTCTGTTGGGGAATTTGTTGAACTCCTTCACCATGACCTGTCTCAGCATGTCAGGGTCAGCTACCACCACCACGGGCCTCCGGCCCAAATAATATCTGAGACACACATAATAGACAGACTGAGAACCCAAAGATACACACACACACACACAGGTGCACACACGCAGGTGCACACACACACACACACACACACACACACACACACACACACACGCTGCAGGGCTAGCATGAATAAATAACAGGATGCCAATCAACCACCTCGGTCATTACAGAGGATCTGAAGCCTGAAGGAATACACTCTAAGCTACAGTGTCTGTAAAACCTACATATAGAGGGGGCTGTGGGAGAGTGCATCTCACAATGGAAGATCAACACAACCCACAATAGATGCCATAGCCTGACAGGCCACAGGCAAAATAACACAACACAGCCAGGGCTTTGTATGCTCCAATCTATTGTTCTAGTCCTCTCTGTCAAGGTGAACACATGGCAATGTTTGCTAGGAGACAATAGTACTGTGCTATACATTCTCCTATCTCACCGTTTGTGTGTGTGTGTATGTATATATATATATATATATATATATATATATATATATATATATATATATATATATATATATATATATATATATATATATATATCAGCCATATAGTATGACATTTTTTCAAGGCTAAGTGGAAAGCTACAATAATGCCGTGGCTGTAAAAATGGGGGTTAAGAGGTAAGGACAAAATCCCCCTCTCTCTCAAAGGAGCTCCATCTTGTTAAGTGCCTTTTTAATGAGAATCAATTTCAGATGGAATAGAAAAAATAATTCTGAAAATGTGTAGATAATTAGATACCTTTATTAAGCAACGATAATTGGATAAGAAATCTTCGAGGCAAATAAGAGAAACAATTAATCTATTAATAAGGAGTAGGGAAGGGGTCTAGAGAATACCTTTAACTACAGAGATTAAGCTATTGGTTGTGTGTGTGTGTGTGTGTGTGTGTGTGTGTGTGTGTGTGTGTGTGTGTGTGTGTGTGTGTGTGTGTGTGTGTGTGTGACTGTATGAGCTGAAGATATTGGTTGTGTGTCTGCGTGCATGCATGTCTGTTCCATTATCCACACTAGCATACCACTAAGAATGAAGCTTTTCAAAGTATTGATTATGTAGTCTAAATAGTATGCTAGTGTTAATATTGGAATGTAACAAAGGCCAGAGTAGAGTCATGATAAGAGGTAGTGTATTCTATAAACCACTTTGGTTAGAGGTAATGTTCTATAGAAGCCGGGTCGAGCAGACCAGGCCCTGACTGAGGGCTGTGTTCTTGAGTGAGGGATGTGCTCATACAGCCAGAGACATAGAGGAGCGCTGAGGCTGTCTGTCAGTATGGATTTACAGAACCATGCTCATCCCTGGGCCCCCCGCAGTACCTCACATCACATCCCCCCGTAGCTGAGGCGAGCTGGGCAGAGGGATGGGATCTGTGCAGCGGTGCACAAACACACCGGCACACACACACACACACACACACACACACACACACACCGACACACACACACACACACACACACACACACACACACACATCTCTAACTGATGTGGCTGTGACCTACAGACTAATCCTGCAGGCTATTCCTATGTCTACATACTATTCCTATAACAGTTGCAGGTTATTCTGAATTGTTGCAGGCTCATACTCTACACTTCAGACTACTTCCTATTGAAGCTGCAAGCTATTCCTATTCAAGTTGCAGCCTATTCCTCCTGCTACCGACCACTATTACTGCTGTAGAGAATGAAGTTAATGAAAGACAGTTCCTCAAGAATCTTGCAAGCCAGGATTCATTTGAGGGACTGAGGCTGTAGTGGGCTGTCAACATGTTTAACAAAAGTCTCATGGTCCCTGGATGACACTCCAAGAGGATCAGCTGCAAGACTGTGGATGTGGCCTAACCTCTCCTTCAAAACATCATTTAACAGGTTCTAAAAATGTTTCAGAATGGCTAAGCAGTATCTGCGGGGATATTAAGCTCTTTTTGAAAGGCATTAGGTCATTAACAGTGCATGTGTCTCTTTAGGGCTGCACCTGTCACTGTGGACCACTAATGGTTTGGTTATCTGGCCCAGGAGCTCCATAGCATACCCTGCAGTAACATAATCACCAGGCTAGCTTGTCTATGAACAACCAATAGAAGCTATTGTATAGATATAATGTAGAATAGTATACAAGTATAATATTGTATATCACACGACAGTTCACGACTTACTATAGGTTCGCTAGTTAGCATATACTGTAGGTATAAAGTACTGTCACCTGGCACTGTGTATTTCTGTACCTCAGTTTCTAACGTGAAAATTATAATAACTTGAGCAAAGTTTTTCTATATGATGACATTTTTGTTGGCAGGGAGCGAAACTTCTGAAGATTCGCCTTTAATAACCGCTGAGTGCTTTAGACTTTGATAGCTGATACGACTGTTCTTAAAGACGACAGGGGGTTCAATAAATGTGCCGTGAGCCTCTCTGGTTCCTCCACACACAAAAAAAAAAAGCTCTACTATGGAGCTGGTGGATTACTCTCACTGAAGGCTATAGTAATGTCTTCTGGCATATATCCCTGCATTCTGACTTAGTTTGCTTTTTCCGGTCTTGGGACGTAATCCCGCCATAGCAAACCCAATTTTCCCCGCTCTATTCGTCGGCTCCCTTTTTTTTCCTGAAGCACCCAGAAACCCAGTAGCCTGTTCTCTTTGATATGCTGTTAGGAGAGAAGCCGTCCTTTCATAAGCAGGTCTGCATATCAAACCACAGCTAATCTAGCAGCACATCGGAGAGTGTGGAGCTGTAATAACCCTACAAGAGGTTGTGCGGGGAGGACGCTGCTGTTTGTTCTCTCTGGGTGTTGTCTCTCAACAGATGGAGAGTACAGAAGCTATTTTCCAATAGCCACACGCATACTGTACTGTACCACAACGAATGTGTTGGCCATGCATTCTGGCCATTCTTCAGTCTATTGACATGTTGTACTGTATGCTGTGTATGTGTTGTGTCTCTTGTGTATGTATAACTGTATGTACTGCCTTCTTGACCAGGGCTCAATTGAAAAAGAGATATAAATCTCAATGTGACTTCTCTGGTTAAAGAAAGGATGAATAACTAACTAATAACTAATACATCTATATGGTATGCTAGTGTGGACATTGAAACAGAGTCCTGCCTAACATTGTGTCTAACACAGAGTTCAGAGACTGGGAATAGAGGTAAATAAAGGAGTCCTTAAGACCAGTGGGTTTGATGTGATGATAATGCAGACACGGGTCAGTCACTTACCCGCATATTCTCCCATATTTGTTTATCAACTCCGTGTGAACACCAAAGAAACCCTGAAAAGAAAGAGAGACGAAAGAGAAACGATACAGTTAGAGAGGAACCTAAGAACCGACCAAGTGACCCATTCTTCCCAGTCTCTCTTCTGACGAAATAATTCCCTGTTGGTAACAGATTGATATTGGGTCAATAACTACTGTCTATTGTCTCTGTGTAAATTCCACTCCAGCCGCAGGGAACGGCTGCCTCGTAGCGACAGCTGAATGGATTTGTGACAGCTGAATTGATTGGTCTGACATGTTGTAACCGTCCAAGACTCCTTTACATTACTGTGTGAGAGTGAGGGCTGACGAATGATTGACAAGTTAATAAAGGGGCCGGCACAGCACCCTCAACGATGATCCCTGACCAACACTAGAAGGTAAATGAAAGGCATGTGTAAGTCTGTGTGTGTGTGTATATGTGTGTGTGAGTGTGAGTGTGAGTGTGAGAGTGTGTGTGTGTGTGTGTGTGTGTGTGTGTGTGTGTGTGTGTGTGCTTGTGTGCATGTGTGCGTGTGCGTGTGTGTGTGTGTGTGCATGAGTGTGTGTGTCCTTGTCCCTAACCCGATCCCTTCTTATGAAAACACTCTTGTCGACCTGCATCCTTCTTGTTACAAATGGATATGTGTCAAACTATCTTAGGGAAAACCTTCTTTCATCTTCTTCCAGTTCACTCGTTTACACCTTTTTTTATAAGAAGAAACAAAAGCTTCACAAACTATAAAACAATTCAGTGATGACGAAGGTTTCAGTTGTGCAGCATTGACTCTATGGTATTGATCTGCTCAATCTGTTTCAGCTCAAGGCTGGAGGTTCATTCATCACTGCTGTGTAATACAAAATATCAGACGCTGTGCTTTAAAATGCTCAATTCATTGAACATTCATCTGTTAAGGTACTTTACAATAGCAGTGAGTGAGACCCTTAAAAGCAACAGTTAATTATGCTTGCAGTTTCAAGGACACACAAAAACTGAAATTACTTTCTGGAGTGTTACAGTAAAGTAGTTTGGTTTGTTTCTTCCAAAAAAATAAAATAAGCCATGCTTATTTGTCTGTATTTGAAATCACCACACCAGTGAGATGTTCACATTATGTTAGACACTGTGTTCTGAGGAAGAACTGAATAAGAACTGAGGGTGTGATGATGATGGTGATGATGATGATGATGATGATGATGATGATGATGATGATGATGAACATAGCACAATATATTTTGTTCTCAGTGAGGGATTGCTTGATAACATTTTCATAAAGTATATGTACAGTATAAACTTTAATTATTATAGTGAGCTTACAAGAACATTTCATTTTGTTTTATGTCAATGTTAACGTTGACCATTATCAATACAGCATAGTGTATGCTCCTCCCAAAGCAAAACAAGAAGCTTCCCTGCAGCACCATACATATGCATTTACATGCCATCCAGCTGTGTGTGTGTGTGTGTGTGTATGTGTGTGTACGTGTGTGTGTGTGTATGTATGTATATGTGTGTGTGTGTGTGTGTGTGTGTGTGTGTGTGTGTGTGTGCGCGCACGCGCGTGCATGTGTCTGTGTGTGTGCCTGCGTGTGTCTGTGTGTGTGTGTGTGTGTGTGTGTGTGTGTGTGTGTGTGTGTGTATGTATACTACTTAGTCTCAGTCTGTGTCAAACAGGCAGCACAATCCTGTCCTCTCCAGGGATAAAGGTTTCTTTGTGATGGCAGTGAGAGGGTCCCTGTGTGACAGTGGAGCCGCCAGGGGGATTGATGGGCTGATGAAATATACAGCAGACCCAATAGTAGCCAGCAGCCAGCGACCAGCCAGCCAGGCAGCCAGGCCCAAATCTAATAACCCAGCCTGCTCTCATCACAGAGAGATCTCAGCAGAATACATCAGAGCTGACCTCTGCAACGTGCCACCCCTCATCCACACACACACACACACACACACACACACACACACACACACACACACACACACACACACACACAGGCTGATGACTGACAGCAACACAGAGACAAGGTGGAGCTCCATGAAGAGAGACAGCCATAAAGACAGTTCAGCTTAAAGAGAAAGAGAGAAATATAATATCACATAATATCAAATAGGTGCAGCGCTAAATTGCATTACCTGGCAGACTGCATGCATGCTGTGGATCTAAACAGCAGGCCTATGCTGTACATGAACATGACCATTGATACATTTGACTTTTACAGCGGTTTTGCTACATATTAGAAACCCTGGCTATAATCAGAAGCAGATGAAACAGAGCCCTGATGTGGAGGCACTACTAAAGCAGTCGAGTGCAGGTTTTACAGTACTTCTCATGACTGCTACATCAGCCTGCCACTAGATGTCAATGCAGAGCAGAGACATGATGAAGGCTGGGGTGAACGCTGCCGCCTGCCCGGGGCTTTTGAGAAAGCTTTGTCTGAGGAAGCATTAGCGTGACCTTCTCATGGACCACATAAGAACAGTGCACACACTGTAACTGAGCACAATACACTCACATTCAATGCATGTATTCTGCAGTTGTGAGTAAATCCAGGAACCAGTCAAAAATGGTTTCTGATCCATGCATTTCCAAAGAAGAGGTTCTATATACACACACTCACTGATGAAAGAAGGTTTTCCCTAAGATAGTTTGGCAGATATCCATTTGTAACAAGAAGGATGCAGGTCGATGAGATTGTTTTTCAGTACACACACACACACACGCACACACACGCACACACACACACACACACACACACACACACACACACACACACCCCCTCTGATGAGCGTACCAGAAACGGAGGACTGGAGGGCTCAATCAGGGAGAAGCTCCACACAGAAGAGAGAGGGAGAAGCTGTGGTGGGCATTCATGAAGAAAACCTCTACATGTGGATCATATGAAAGAGAGGGACATAGGAGGGGGGATAGAGGACGGGGGGGGGGGGTGGCAGAGGGCTCCTCAACACTCCCGGCTGGCTGAATACCAGCCGTTGGCATCACAAAGGGGAACTTGTCCGTTAAGGTGCTTAGAAAGCACTCAGGTCGTTGATATGCAAGGCGACAGAGCTGCCCCACAGTTTGCCTGCTTTCGAGTTAATTAAGCACCAGACAGCGTTGGCAGAGTGCCCCATGCTCTCCCCATGCTCTCCCCCGCTCTCCCGTCCTCTCCAGGGCCCAGTGATGGCTTCCACTGGCATTCCAGCAGACTGGGCCCCAGTAGGCGGCAAGCACTGGGGTGTGCCCGATTGCCCCCTTTATAGTCCCCCATCACACCAGTCCAAACCGTCTCTCTCTGTCTCTCTCTGTCTCTCTCTCTGTCTCTCTCTCTGTCTCTCTCTCTGTCTCTCTCTGTCTCTCTCTGTCTCTCTCTCTGTCTCTCTCCCCCATTCTTTTATTACTGCGTCGCATAGCAATAGAGGCTCCTTACGCACGCACACACGCACACACGCACACACACACACACACTGCTGCTCTCCTTAATGTTTTAACCAGGGAGCTGTACAGAGGCAGGCTCAATCAAACACAGGACAGGCTCCCTGCAGCCCGCCACTGCTCTAATTGTGGATTCATCACAGAGAGAGCAGATCAATAGAGCAGTCTTGACTCGTCGGAACACGGAATGATCTGATATTTGTCCTATCGGAATTTCTCTTACCAAGGCGGATTAGACACTTCCATATGTGTTGGAGAAACAAAGTAAGTCCTTGGTCTTAGAGGGCCAAAAATACTTCCCTATTCACCAGCTAGATTCACTAATGACTTCCCACTGCCTTTGAAGTCACACACAGGCTGCTGTGTCCTCTGCTTTAGCCTGACCTTGGAGGGCTGGGGTGGGCTGGCAAGGGACGAGGGGCGATGGTGGACCATGCCATTAAACCTGTGGGTGTTTGGCTCTTGGCTCTCGATAGCGCAGTCCTGTAGATTTAGCTACCTCTCTGGCTAATGTGCTTTTCTTATGCCCAGGGAACGGACAGCGTGACGGGGGTGCCATCTCCACAGGGGGGCAGAGCGAGTACCATCTTCACAGGGGGTAGAGAGAGGTTGGTGAGCTTCTGTATCTCCTCAGAGGGTCTGGGTATACAGAGATCTGTCCTTTTTCATATGTTCTATTTCAGGATTGCTCCCTGGCTCAAATAACCCTTTAAAGACTTATAGCTTTGCCATCAGGGGAGGGCTGGGGAGAGGTCTGGTCTGGTCTGGTCTCCCTGTGTGTCAGCCTTTCAGCCTGTCAGCCTCAGCTTCAGCCTGCCCATGAAGCCATCACAGAGCTGGGGAGAGCCAGCAGCCCCAGCCCCAGCTCCAGCCCCATCTTCATCCCCAGAAGCCCCAGCTGCCTCGGTCCCAGCCCCAGCTGCCCCAGCCTGACTTATCCCCTCCTGATTCCCCCTCCTCTCCTCTGGGTTGGCATGCTGGGTGACAGGCCTGCCACCACTGGATGTTCCTGTGTTCCTGTGTGCAGTGGGGCGTGTGGTCACTGGCACAGAAGTGTCACGGTGAAAACAGAAAAATGTGCATGCCATATGTGCTGCTGGGTGTGTTGGGCACAGGCAGGCATTGAAACAGATGCACTGCACAGAAATAGACCCAGACACAACTGCATCCAAAGACTGTATGAACATGCAAACATGCACGCACGCACGCACGCATGCACGCACGCACACACGCACGCACGTACGCACGCACGCAAAGATGCAACTAACACATTCTCTCTCTTGTTGTTGTGTTTGGCTATAAGAGTGGCCTGAAGAAGTGGATCAGAGGATTCTACGAGAGCACGGCTCCAGAGAGGATGTGCCTGGCTGCTGAGTCTCAGTCCCCATCCCCCCTCCCCCCCCCCCCCCCCCCAGCCCCCACCCCATACCTGGGGAGATCGCTCCAGACGTTTCGTAATTATGCTAGGCAGAGCTGCATGCATACTTAACCACAGCAGCAGCCCCCTGCTAGAGACTGGCGCACACACAGCGTACACACATCAGAGAGGGACACTCTCAGCACTGGCCATTGTACATGTATGAGAGAGAGGGAGAGGGAGAGGGAGAGAAAGGGGAGAGAGAAAAAGAGAAAGATAGAACGAGAATGAAAGAAAGGGAAAGATATAGAGGGAAGGAGAGAGAGAGAGAGGTGCAAAATTGCAATACACGGTGCTTAACAATACAATGAATGTACAAGAATACAATGAAAATACAACAATACAGTGAAAATAAACGGTAATATGAGGAAATTATAGCATAGGAAATAAGAGACATGGTAGAACAGAGAGACCAGTGCAGCACAGTAGAAGAGGGTAGATTAAAATAAGATGGATAAAAAGAATGCTAAGCTAAAAAAGGTATGTTTTAAGATTACTTTTAAAGGTGTTTACAGATTGTGACGCCCTCCGCTCCTCTGGCAGGCTATTCCAGAGGCGAGGACCATACACACTAAATGCCGCCTCCCCGTAGATCTTTGTCCTCACCCAGGGAACAACTAAAAGGCCGGTGCCAGAGGACCTGAGTAATCTTGAGGAGGCATATATTAAAAGCATGTCTGACAAGTATTCAGGCGCTAGTTCATTGAGTGATTTGAACACCAATAAAAGGATCTTATAATCTATCCTAAAACTGACAGGCAATCAATGAAGGGACTTTAGGACAGGTGAGACAGGTGAGTGTGCTCTCCTTCTGGTCTTGGTCAGTACACGTGCTGCTGCATTCTGAATGATCTGTAGCTTATTTATAGCTTTCTTAGGTAGACCAGAAAGGAGAGCATTGCAGTAATCAAGCCTGCTAGTGATAAAAGCATGAATAAGTCTCTCAGTATCTGCCTGGGAGAGAAACGGTTGCACTTTAGCAATATTTCTAAGGTGATAAAAGGCGTTTTTAGTGAGATTTCCGATGTGAGATTCAAAATTCAAATCAGGGTCTAGAAGCACGCCAAGATTTTTTGCTAGGGGTTTGGCGTTTGTGCCAGGGATTTTAAGTTAGTGCACAGTGTCTCTCTCTGTACCTTTGCTCCGATAATTAAAACCTTTGTCTTATGTTTGTTCAATTGCAAGAAATTATGTGACATCCACAAGTTGATATGATCAATGCATTGAACCAGTTTATCAATAGGGCTGATGTCATTGGGTGATAAAGAGATGTGTGTATCATCGGCATAGTTAAGAAAATGAATCCCATGTTTTCTGATGATATTTCCCAGTGGCAGCATATAGAGACTGAACAACACAGGTCCCAGAATGTAGCCTTGAGGAACCCCACGTTATGCTAGTGTAAACCGAGGAGTAGTCACCAATGGAGACAAAATAGTCTCTGCCGGACAGATAAGTCCTAAACCAATCTAAAACTGAGCCAGAGAGGCCAACACACTTCTGTAGTCTGTTAATAAGGATGTCATGATCGACTGAGAGAGAGAGAGAGAGAGAGTGAGAGAGAGCGAGAGAGACACACAAACAGAGAGATAGTTTAGAGTCAGAGGCCCATGGCTTAATGTTAGCAGGGAACATGTCTGCAGTAAGAGCGACAGGCAGGTCAGCCCACCCTGCCAGGCCATCAATCTCTGAATCTCATCAAGAACCTGCCCTGCAGAGACAAAAGACCACGCCACCAAACCCATGGCCTGTTATACCAATACACGCCTAATCTAGAGTCAATGAGACAGACAGTAATACTGTAGAAGAACATCCATGTAACATTAACATTGTAAAGCGCATTGTATTGCATTGATGTATGAAATGTGCTACATGAATACAGTTTGATTTCATTCTCATTCTTTATCGCTCCCCTTTTTCTTTGCCTTTTTTCATATCTGTTGTTGGTGATGATGGCATTGCAACTTTATGGTTAAACCCAAGGCAATGATTTGCTTGCAAGATTAGTAGATTTTGAGTCATAAATTGTATAATTTACGGGAACTGTGGTTTCGACAGCTTTGTTGTCAGGGAGGGTGGGGCAGAGAGCAAGCGAGATAAAATATAAAAAAAGTAATTCAGTGATATTGAGCCCACCCACTCTTCTTTCCTCTTTTTACATATTCATCATAAAAGTAATGCAATTACCAATATTGTTAATCTATTTGAGAATCAAATGGTATTAAAAGTCATTACTTGTGAGTCTTCTTTAATGAACAAATCTAATGAAGTGGGGCTAGACGTTGGAAGCATGATTTCTCTCGCCTTAGGGGGTGGGGTATGTGTGTGTGTGTGTGTGTGTGTGTGTGTGTGTGTGTGTGTGTGTGTGTGTGTGTGTGTGCGCATGTGTGTGTGCACATGTGTGTGTGTGTGCGTGCGTGCCTGTGGGCGTGCGTCCCTGCAGATGTGTTGCGTGGAGTGAGTGTTTGAGTGCGACTGTTAAGTGATTTCAACATACATGTAAATCTTACCAAAGACAAAAGGAGATGGCCAGATGCAGAAGAATATTCCACATTTAAGTCAGACATGTACATGTAAATATGGAATTAGGGAGATTAAAATATTCATAGACAACCAAACAAAATGAAGTGCCTTTTTCAATGGGTGTGATTGTAGAAATCCTTAGTGGTCGCATCGTACCTGGCGAAACAGGAACATGTTCCCAAAGAAGGGCGATGGTTTGGGATGCCTGATTCCACATCGAGCCAGGACCGAGTAGGGGAACACAGAATACCTAGAGAGAGAGAGAGAGAGAGAGAGAGAAAGAGAGAGAGAGTGGGAGAGGAGAGAGAGACAAAAGAGAGTGAGAGAGAGATAGAGATAGAGAGAGAGAGAGAGAGATAGAGAGGGAGAGAAGCGAAAGACAGTGAGAGAGAGAGACAGAGAGTGAAGAAGAAGGAGAGAGAGAAAGAACAGGGTTATGGGGTGAGTAATGAAGAAAAAGGAATGGGATGAAGTAATGCTACAGAGATTACAGGAGTCTAATCTCCCAGATTTGCTGCCTAAGCAGTGCCTCACACAAACACACAACATTATGACACTTGAAGGATTTATTTGCTCTGGGGAATAGACAAAAATTCCCTCTGACTCCTAAAATGAAACTATGGTGCATTATTCATCAGGCCAGTGTCTGTTTCTGCTGACATGCAAGTCCTTAGATAGGGAGGAGGAGGACTTTTGTAAAGAATTTTGAGGTGCATTGTGGGATATGACAGGACATTATTTAGTCATGTAATAATACGCCGTCTGTCTCTAAACCTGCTCAGGTTCCCGGAGAAACACCATGGGTGGATGGACGTCCTGGCCAATGAGAAGTTGATTATAGGATGGCTGCCTCCCTGCTACACTAGCCAAAAGGCTCGGCGACAGGAAGTAGTTAACTGTCAGTAAATAAAGATTTCCACACAAACACTCCCACAGGATGGAAGTGGCAGGGTTATGCTTAACGTACAAGTGACATCGGATGAGGGGGGCCAGGCATATTTTCTCAGGCTTAAATGGGGAAATACTGCACACGCTACAATACTACTGGAAGCACGACAGTAGACATAGGACTAGGTTCTTCAATGTACTGTACAGTCAGTATATCAAACCTAAGCTCCGATCTTCACCAGCATCATACTAAACTGAAGAATATTTGAACCATCTCTTCACTTTACATCCTAATCCTCCTGAAGGAGACCCATTACCATATAAATAATAAGATCTGAAACTCAGATAGATTAAGCCTGGCAATAAAGTCTGTGACCGTCAGCGATTCATTTTTTTATGATTCATAATTAGAACAGTGTGTGTCAGGGTGACAGACAGACATCTCACAGCACACACAGTAGATCAGAATGACTCATGCCGGCATTACCCCACCACTTATCTTTGTGTGTGTGTGGGTGTGTGTGTTTGTGTGTGTGTGTGTGTGTGTGTGTGTGTGTGTGTGTGTGTGTGTGTGTGTGTGTGTGTGTGTGTGTGTGTACACACTACATGTTAAAGTCCTAACGTGACTGTGAGCTGTGCACCACAGACAGACTGACTGAGATATTGTCTTTGTTTTCCACGGTTGCTGTGGCGATGTGGGTGTCTAATAGCTGGTGTCATGCCCTCATATACAGAGAGAGAGAGAGTTGTTCTTGTCATTAACAGTCTCGTGCCACTCTCTACACTGACTGGAGAGAATCATCACATCTACGACTATGGGG
>NC_139657.1:19039119-19086619 GCF_951799395.1 Argentina silus | reverse complement strand
TCTGTGAACACAGCGTGTTCATCTCATGACCTCCCACTGTAGTTGTTAGACCTTGTGGTAAGACTATTATTTAAACACACAAATCACTCCTCGGGACCTGTGTGGTGCCAGCCCTGCCTCTGTTACAAGCCCTGGGCCACAGCTGCAGTACGTATGGTATGGTCTGTCGGGGGGGGGGGTAGGGGGAGAGAGAGAGCTATAGAGGACAGAGAGACAAAGAGAGAGAGAGGGAGAAAGGGAGCAGTGGAGAGAGAGTATGTACCTGGGTGAGTAATGAATAGGCAATTGGTTTGAAGTTGGGCGTCACTGTCACCTGTGCCACTCAAGCAGGAGTGTGACCAGACAGGCTGGCGTGTGTGATGCACAGAGACGGCCAGTCCTGCCTGCCTAGATTGAGGCAGTCATGCTGCCGTAAAATAATAGACCACCTCTATTACATTTCTCAGTCACCATGAATCCCCCCTCCCCCGCTCCCCTGTGTGTTTCTGCTACTGCCACCTCTGCTTCTCTATACACCCACCACCAGAACAACAACAATAACAACAACAACAACAACAACAACAGCCAACCTCACAGGAGGCGTGGAGGCCTCACAACGCTCCAACATAAAAACATTGACTAAATGAGTGCTGGCCCATTAAAACAGAAAGGCTACATTAGTATGACAGGAAGACAGGATACTGTGGTATAAGAGGCTGACTGCATCCGAGACACACACTTCAGACAAGTCAGCAGCGTTAAAACAATAACACTCGGTCTTCTGTGATGTCAGGGGGTGTACAGCTTCTTTTGCGGGGTATACAGACACAAATCCCCTTCCTGTTGCCACAACGCTGTGGTGTTAGAGGGCTCAAGTGCATGTCGGGTAAAATGTCATCGTGACAAGAGCCAGGGAGAGCATCTGACGATTGTTCATAGCATGTTTTTTTTCTTTTTTTATCAGGCCCTAAATCTAACCTGAGGTCAACTGACTACCTGCCGGTACATACCGTTTAGTAAGGTACTTGTAGGGGCCTTTTGCTTGGCTTGGAGAAGTATGTACTGTATCACACTGTTCTGTAGGTCTCTGTGATATCTTGGTAGTGGACCAGTAGTATGATGTATTAATAGTCCATCACTGGGGGGGAACGGCTGAGCGGGGCGCGCTGTCAGGGCAGTGTGCTGTGCAGTACTCACAGTGATATGATTAGCAGGTGTGATAGATGAGTTGACCAACAGCCCTCAATTAAATAATAAGCACTCCACAACCAAGTCCACGGGCCAGCAAAATGACGGCGGAAGTCACACGGCAGGACGTCAGCGGGAGCGCTATGCAGGGCTATGCCAAGTCAGCTGTTCCTGTCTTCCTGGGCTTAGCGTACGGAGACGGATATCACTCAGCCTCAGGTCCCAGAGCATTGAAATAGGCTGTGTCCCATATCTCCACCCTTTTTCCTGAAGTATGTACTTGTGCATTTCCCCACATGGATTTGCCTGCGCGTCCACCTATCAAGGAGCATTGACTTGAATGGGAATGTCAGTTCTACTCATTCTATTTCTATGTCCCAGACTGCTACATGCCAGAGAGTGGGAACCAACTGTGTCTTGGTTTATGATGCACCGTTCTCACACCTTAGCAGGAGCCTGTTCATGACTTCCTCTGTGCTTCTTCACCGGGTTGGGGTTTATTAGGGGGGCTGTCATCTTGTGTACCAGCCGCCCCTAGCCTGGAGGAGGAGCTTAGTTGGGCTGTAAAGACAGACCCTCCCTATCAGCATGGAAGCAAGTAGACACACACACACATCACATATTCCCATAGCGGTGGCAACACATGCTTGGCGTAAGGTGAAAAACATTGGACAAGATCAATCATTAACTTCACGTTGACAATATGGAATGTCATTGAGAAAGCCATCTGCTTCTTTTAATCAGCTAAACCACTGTGATTTATAGTTGTGATCCCCCTCAGCCATAATGAAACACATCGGTTCTGAAGTGATGTCAGGGTCCAGAGAAAGACACACGTGGAACAGAAGAAACACATGGCATATTCAATAGAACATGGAGTTCCACGCTGACATTCCTGAACACTATGGCCAGGACATTTATGGTGATAAAAACCAGAGAGAGAATCGATCAGCAAAACATCACAGTATTTTTAATCTGCTCATACAGTTGTATGATCCACTTTTCCCATGTCTTATATACACACACACTATGGCTGTCTGTCTAAACATCCAATGATATCACCATCTCCATGACCTTTGGATGGGTACCGATACGGTTAGAGCATCCAGCCCTGATGATGTGACACTTGGATTCACACAGGCGTTCTGAGTTCACTTGTCGTGAGATCATCTGTGACTATGTCATCCTTTCCACTTTGGCTGCTAGCTGGGCAGCAGTGAATGGACCGAGGTCAGGTTACACACCGTGATCCAGAGTTCGTTTAGCGACAGAGTTTAACACACTTTGTAGAGGGGAGAGGAAAACAAGGAAGGGTGTGTGTGTGTGTGTGTGTATGCGTGTGTGTGTGTGTGGGTGGGTGGGTGGGTGTGGGTGTTCAGTCGCTATGCTGGGGGCATTGGAGGGACCCAGTAGAGGTGAAGGTGGCACTGTGGCTAAACTATACTCCATTTACTGGCCTGTTAAAACATATTCTCACAGCCACACAACGGCTGTTTTTTTTCCAGGCTTCTGCTTACACAGGTTGACGAGTGGTGAGAGGCACAAGAGTTGTATGCAAAGGAATGCACATTCAGCAAGCCATGAGTCATAACTGAAAGGTGGTTACTATTCATACTGACCTCCTTGGAATAGCAGTGCCGTTTTCTACTAAGCAGAACGTCATCATGATACAATGATAAAACACAACAGATCGATCCATAGTTTGAGGGTTGAAGTAAACAGTTAACTCCAACTCCATTAACTTTCTTTGTTGTGCAGAGTGGACCCTTACTGCTGTAGCCAGTAGGTGGCAGTCTGTCCTGTGACAGACAGACTGAGGGCTGAGTGTGTTCAACTGCGGGACTGCCCTGCTAGAGGTGGAGTCTAGTCCCTAGGAGGGTTCACCACAGGTTCAGAGCTGTGTGAAACCCAGACTGGGCACACACGCACACACACGCACAAACACACACACACGCGCGCATGCACGCACACACACACACACACACGCACAAACACACACACACACGCACGCACACACACACACACACACACACACTCTGGCCAAGAGAGCCTTTGCCTTGCCTTAGGCCTCAAGGGGGAGGAAATGTTTGCTTCTTGCCATAGAAAAACACCCCTGTCCTAACTACCGTAGCTGTGAATAAGCCATTTGGAGATAAAGATCATTAATACACTTTGACGGTTTTAGCTTGGAGAATATTTGTCTCAAGTAAATAGAAAAAGACTCTGCTTCACAAACAGAGCAGGTTTTTGATGGGTACAGCTTGTGCAGTTGAAGGAGTGGAAAGGTACCACTTGAGACATACGCTGGCTATGTTTGACACTCAGCATATCAAGGACATAACCTCTTAGATTTTTGCAGAGTAGCAAAGTTGAAACTGGGGACCTAATTCTCTAATGTAGCTTATTTATATATGGAGGCCTGTCAGGGACAAATTGACTTTGACTCTCCTAAATCTTGTAATTTTCTAACCTCAGTGTCATGACTGCTGTAATGAAAGTTAGTTTCATCCTCAGATATAAATCTTCATTTGCGTTGTGACAGCCTAAGAGAACATTACATAACACCAGCTTCTTTCATATGCTTCAAATGAATGGCAGCTGCATCTTTGCCATACAAGTGTATGTGTGTGTATGTGTGTGTGTGTGTGTGTGTGTGTGTGTGTGTGTGTGTGTGTGTGTGTGTGTGTGCGTGCGCGTACCTGCTTGAGTGCGTGTGTGGAAATCTAGATAACAGGGTAGCAGTAACACATGGACAAAAGTCAAACAAGGTCTTTATTTAACGGTAAATAGATGTCCATACAGCTGTACACTGTAAACCAACGCTTTACTTTCTGTCAGTTTCAAATGAATCAAGCTACTTTCAAGCTGTTTCAAGTGCTACAGTATGTCTGAAGTGGTAACCTACATCCCACAAGTGAAAAAACAAAACTTGGTATATCACTGGTATATACCACAGACAGCAGGCTTTCTGCTTGCTCTACAAAACAACATTTTCCAGGACACTGAGCAGTGTTCAGTCTCCTAGCGCTGCAGAGAGAACGAGCCGGCTTTTCAGCCCCTCGTGCTCCTTTGTATGACAGAGCATCAATTGTGCATGGCTGGGTTAGAGGCCTACTCATTCTGGCTAATGTGTGACTGAAATCAAATGTGCTCCTTCTGCAAAGTTTTTTTTTTTTTTTTTTTTTTTCAGTTTTAGTCAGATGTACGGCAGTTAAGAGTAAGCAAGCACAATATTTTTTTTTTTATTGGCTCCTGCTGATTAGACACTTTACCATGAATTGCACTTCAGGAGTTTTTGTGATTTGAAAAACCTACAATTACTGTTCCATGCCCACTTGAGTACTGACTGTGCCCCGGCTTTTTCTAGCCGACAGCAAATCACGTCTAATCAAAACAGTGGTTCAGCAACAAGGTTTAAGTGAGGAAAACATCTGAATGTGCAAGATTATGACGAAACATAAACAACTAAGGTTTATCTTATTCTCTTATTAGTTTTCATTTTCTTAGACATAATAACACTGTCATGAAGTGATTAACAACATATATGAACATGCTGTAATTAGCCTACAATGCATGAGTGGTGTTTAATAGAGCAGACATATAACATAGCAGAGTTTTGGACTTAACAATGATGCTGCATTGACTCAGAGAAGGACAGTGAGTGACTTACCAGTAGAGCAGAGCCAGGAAGAGAAGGAACAGTCCCAGTGACACAGACCGTCCACTGGTCTCCACAGTAGGAAACACCTTCAGCAGGTCCATAATGACCTCCATGATGT
Organism: Argentina silus; assembly: GCF_951799395.1. Classification (NCBI taxonomy): domain Eukaryota; kingdom Metazoa; phylum Chordata; class Actinopteri; order Argentiniformes; family Argentinidae; genus Argentina; species Argentina silus. Next base: position 19,081,673 of record NC_139657.1, on the reverse strand, counting down.
TCTCAAACAAACACCACCACCGGTCCAGGAAATCCTTCTGTATGGAAGAACAGGCGGTAAAAGGAGAATCATTGGCGAAATGAGTAACAATCAATAAATCTAATCCCAGGTAGACCTCATGACTGTCGATTCACATGAGAAAGCAGGTGAAGGGTGTGCTTGTAAAAGATAAACATCCTTTAGGAAATGATCAATGTTTGTTCACTTGTAGGTTCAAAGGCTGAATTATGGATCTACATGTTATTACTCTGTGACTCTCTTAAGTTTGTACTATAAACTCTGTATAAACAACTATCTTACAATAATACTCTGTGTAAGCAGTATTTAGCCCACACTGCATGAGTAAAACAAACCTTCTGTTCTTAAAGTTAGAGCACATACTGTATTACAACATCAAAATACCTCTTCACAGACAACGCTTTGGGCCTGACATCTACTCTGCAGGTTGCTGGTTTCCAGGGCAACATTTACCTCTCTCCCTCTCTCTCTCTCTCTCTCTCTCTCTCTCTCTCTCTCTCTCTCTCTCTGTCAATTATTTGTTTGTGCCGCTTTTGTGGAGCCTCCTGTTAGCGCCCTCACCCTTCCCCTGCATTGTGCTCTTGGAGGCCCTTCTCTGTCCTGTCTTCTGTAACACTGTGTGAATGATCAACCATCACCTGCATAGAGGATCCATAGAGAATCACAGCCTGAACTCTGACAAGCACAAGTAGCACACTCACCATGTGAGGCACAGACTGTTGCCACAGACAAAGGACATTTTGAGAAGATAGAACTAGATAGATGCTGTGTATTCTGGAACAGTATGTGCAAACCAATAGAATGGAACTCTAGTGTTCAGTGTTTCTGGATGTTGTGAAGCATCACACACAGTTGGTGGTGGGAAAAGAACAGAGGTAACATTAAACATAGGCTAATTTTTGCCTTTATGTATTTGGCCTAATGGTTGAGTGGTATGCTACTCTGTAACAATCATTCCATTACTCAATAACAACAAAAAGCTGATGAATGGAAAAATCCTTATCAGATCAATCTAACTTGTTTACAGACAAATAGACTGCTCCACAATGTACTGTAACCCACTTTTTCCTCTCATCATGAACACTAAAACCGCCACACACACACACACACACACACACACACACACACACACACACACACACACACACACACACACACACAGACACACAGACACACACACACACACACACACACACACACACTACTGTGCATACCAACAACAACCACAAGAACAGAGCAGTTAAGATAAAAACACTGAAAGTCTTACATCTGAGGCAATAAAGCAAACTATGGTAATATTGTTTGACCTTTTGCAGATCAATTAAGATAAAGAAAACTGCATGTGATATTCTTTACAAATCATTTAAGAATGTTTTTGATAAGATATTTCCTCATTGCTCTGTGTTGAATGTGGAGAACATTACAGAGAAAAAGGGTTCTGTTCAATGATGACAACTGCCTTACCAGGAGACCGTCACAAGGTTAATTACATGATTCAAAATTGTCATCTAATCCGATGGAAAATTCATCTAAATTAAAATCTCTGTACAATAAGACATGACATTCATGACATATCCATCGCACAGGTTCACAGCTAATTATACATGTACTGTTTTCATATCCTATAAGATAGTATGAGTGTATCACAATGAATGTTAATTCTCCTTTTAATAAGATACCTCTCAGATAACCAAATAAAAGCAGTCTTTAAACACACTGCACAAGCTTAATTATCCTACACAGCTTGCAAACAAAGCATGTCTTTAGAACATGAATTCTGTCAGTTATTGTAATTGGTTTTAGGGCTCTGTGAACATGTTTGATACCATAGGTTTCATAACAAAATCATTAACAGAGAACCTTGCGGATGTTTCCGACATTTACAATGCATGCAGTTGTAATCAATAGTAATATAGTATTTTTTACATTACAATACATTTCAGCCCATAGGATTATTACTGAGACAATTATATCAAACATGCAGCAGTAAGCTACAGACTAGAGAAAACAGCAGGATGCATTATCACTCTCTAGGGCTGATTCAGCATGTGGGCTATTTCAGTACCATATGCAGGGTCAGTGAACGAGTGAGAGGTTTTTCCACTGACATATATAATGAAAGAAAACACTGTCTCCCCCTTAACACTCCCCTCCTGTCCCAATCATGACCTCCAAAAAAGTTCATCTTCAAAAGGGAGGACATATCATTTCATATAGGCTAGTCAGCATAATACCAGTTCAGCAGTGCACTTGTCAGAAAAGCCTGTTTTAAACATGACTGATGAAAAAAATTACATCTATTTATGACATCAAAGAGAACATATCTACACATACATATTCTACATCAAAGAGAACATATTGGTAGACATTCCCTCTTTATAAATAAGTGTTTCAGGATGCCAGATTGAAATACAACCTAAAGAAGCATGTTTTGATTGATGTTCAGTATTATCACTCCAGCTTTTGTTTTAGCACAACTAGACATGGACTTTGCAGTTAGTAATGGAACAATGGAACAACAATAGGGTGAGATGTTTAAGTAATAAATTGCACTTTTCCAATATACATTGCATTCAACATATTAGCACTATATTTTTCAGGATCCAGGGTTCAGCGAAATTTAATAAATGACTGTATTTGCCTACAGCGTTTAATCAGACATCAATTAAGATAACCTCAACCAGAAATGCCTTATTGCTGTAACAGCTAATATAAAATGGGACAGCTACCAAATATTCTAATTACAATTCTGGGTCATACTGTAGTTGAACAACTATGGTGGCTTGTATATGAATACATGAGGACCTCTTTTGAAACAGCCTATTTTACCCGTTTCCTTGTATGCCTGCCCATGTATCTTACAGTTACAATAAATGCCAACAGTAGTTTGGTAATAATTATGGTTCACTCTTGCGACCAAGGTGTAGTACAACGGAGTATTATTTTGTGGAAGGTATAATGGCTTCTATACTGTATATTCCCACTCATTCTTCAGGTCCATGGATGCTTCAGTAGGGCAGGCTGGCTGTACGTCCGACTCCGCAATGTTATCAAGCAAGAGCGGTGTGATCACAGAGTTGGGAGAAGCCTACATCTGTGTCTATCTCACGCACGTCAGATAGGCAAACCTCTACATGAGACCCTGATGGATGTGATAATGTGCTTTGATAGAACGTGACGATGGCGTAATCTGCAAACGACTACATTTTAAACAAATACATGGTCTACACGGGGTATCATTTCCAGCTCTGGTTACATTGAAGCTAGGTATGTGACTCGGTCAAGGTGCGAACACAGCGAATATGAATATAGCTTTTCTATCAAATAAACCTATGTCAAATGTTTAATTTGAACATCGTAACTTTGCATTGTAAGATAATATCACAGTAATGACTGGTGTTTTACAACAGGGCTTGAAATTTACGCCTCTGAAGGTTGCACGTGACTTTCGTCAAACGGATACATTGCATTTTGAACAAATAAAGGACAATCACATTAGCAGGTTAGAATGTAACGGAACTTCACGGAATATCAACGTGTTACTCAATCTATATTCCTTTAAGTGCTTACCTCCTTACTTGATTGTAGTTGTTAGTCTGCTACACTTATTGTTGACACGGAACAGAGAAGACGTACTGTAGTTCTTTAGATTGGAAGGACTACATATTTGCGTGTACTTCGCTCCCTGGTACTTGTAGTTCTACACAAGCCATTGAAGTGGATGCGCTGATCCGCGCTGATGCATTCATGAGCATATCAATTTCCGTAGGCCCAATTGATCGGCCATTGGTTAGACCAACGTAATCAGTCAGAGATGATAGCAAACCATGTTTGTACACTTTACATTGGGTGATTGCCTACCATGAGGATGATACAACCTAGGCCTATATATTGTAACGACCCTGTGTAAGGCCCGTTAGCAGCTCCGCCAAGGGAGTTAACTCTCTTGGGGCCGGTTTCACAGACAAGGTTTAAGCCTAGTCCTAGACTAAAAAGCATCCTCAGTGGCAATTTGAATTGAAAGTGTGAATTAGTCCAGGACTAAGATATTGTGAGTTCGATATATCGTTCGATATATCTTATACCCGCTTAGGGCAAGCTGCTCTACCGTGCCGTTCGCTACACTGGTGTCAGCAGTGGGATGGCGCCCTTGAGGCCATCGGTGAGGCTTGTCCACGTAAGGGACTCGGTATAGTGAAGAGTGAGGGCACGCTCTCCCGAACGGTGGGGATACTGTAATGACCCTGTGTAAGGCCCGTTAGCAGCTTCTTCACGGGAGTTAACTCTCTTGGTGTTATTGCTAGCGCGGCCGGTTTGTAAGCGGAAGATTGTGAGTTTGATACCCGTTTAGGGCAAGCTGCTCTACAATATTAAGCATGTAACATGTTTTAATGCATGACCAACAAAGCAGTTGACCTAGCATGAAAAGTTCCTTGACAGCACTATGTGCAAATTATGTGTTCATGTCCTATAGGCTGGGCTCGATGGGCCACAATCACCCAAATTCATCCATATTGTGCAGTTACATCACACACATTACATCATGCATTCATCCACACAATGTTGTTGTCTATTTCTTTCTTTCTTTCTTTCTTTCTTTCTTTCTTTCTTCTTTTGTTTCTTTCATTGAATGCAATATTTGCCTGAATTCATTACTCAATGCAGACTACGAATGGAAACCACCTCACCTGCAAACTCTTTCATTTTATTGTAATTTAAAATAATTATTCATGTTTAATATGTTATTAGAATGTATCACATATCCTCATGTTCTCATAAATATTGTGTTTAACATATCTCGGGGTATGGCTCGGGCAAATAATGCCGGGGGTGCATTTTAAGGTTGCTGGTAAATGACAGATTACTCACATCTGTGTGAGCCTATGTAATCCGATTCCGCTCTAGTTCATTCTGTGAAAATCTAATGTCGTCATACTGTATGAGTGTTTGCTACAGGCACGACAAATTGCCCACAGAATCATTCAACACAAATGCAAATGCGCAGTTCCAAACTATGACCCAGTGATACCCGCCGGTCCATCATGACGTTACATTGGCAATTTATATGAAAGCTTTATTTGTATTTGTATCAGTCTTTTATGATGGACTAATGTATATGCCTTTACTAGTTTTTTTTTTTTTTATTGTTTTTTTTAAATAAGTTACGATGTTGGATATAGGCCTATGCTCAGTTTATCCCATGGAAGGGAGGGGTAATTACTTAATAATCAATTAGTAATTAACGAATATAAGAGAGAGAGCGAGAGAGAGAGAGAGAGCGAGAGAGAGAGAGGGGGGGGGGGGGTGATTCAGACAGTGTATTTTTGCATGCAATGCGATTTTGCATACAGACGTAGACTATGTTAGTAATGGATAGCCTCAATTATTCAATACGTGTGTAATACCCGACCTTGTTCTTCAAATAATTATAAAGCAGCAATTGATCAAACTCCATATAGGCTTATGTGGCTTATGTGTGAGTATAGGCTATTTTCTCACTTAAAATGACTTACAGTACAATTCAAAACAATTGTAATCTTAGAGTAGCCTAATGGTTGCAACAATAAACGCACAAGTAACCCCATTATCAGTGGGGGACAGTGGTTGGAGGACCGCGCGAAGATGTGCATTTTTTCCCTATGACTACGATCGACTCGATAGTCAGTTGACTATACTGTACACCAAACTCGCACCGCTTTTGCCATTGCAACTTTTGCAGAGACTCTACAGACATGTCGTACACTAGCTGAAGTAAACCTGCAATTTGGCTCAACATTTGAGCCAAAACCAGGTCACAATTGCTGGGGTTTTGTTGCAGATCTTTTCATCTAACCATTTTCCGTGGACTGTTCGCTAAATTAAAAACCTGGATGATAATTATGATCATTTTCCCCACTAATGAACTGGGCTAGTAATGCAGGAGACAGCGACTCTGTCAGTGGTTCAAGATGGCAGATTTTTATTGAGTTCTAAACAGAAATATCGCTTTATTTTTTGCAATGAATAACAGAAATCCTTGCACCGATGGCCCCTGTATACGAAGGTAAGCTATGTGAAAATTTGATGTAATTTTGTGTCAAACCTGTAATGCCTAAGGTCCTTTTTATAGCGAATTAGATTGCTTGTGATTCACTGAGAGAGGAAGAGGGAACTGTCATGCATCCTGTCCTCTTTGTGTCATAAAACTATAGATTGTGTGTTTATTAAGCAATTTTGTTTTATATTGGTGTAGTGCTAATTGTAAGATTGTTCTAATATAACGGTGCAAACAAATATAAAGTGAAATGCTTGTTGGTCGAATCGTTATACCCAGTCTGTAGCCTATCTGTAAGCGTCATAATATTTCAGATGTTTGCCATGTGATAATGTATAATTTAAACGACATCGGCTACAATCACATTTTAAAATCATCGTTGGGTTATTAGTTATTGCATTTCTCCGTATGTTATTACTGTGGAAATTACGATTGATCTATTCAGAGGGGAGAAGGAAAGGGCGAGAAGGAAGAAGAGGATCGTAGACAGTCACGCAACCGGAGAGCTTATAGTCGCAATTCTCGGAATATTAAACCTCACATTTCAAAGTGGCTGACCTAAGAGCCATGATTAGTGCTTGAACACACTTATTAATTGCTGCGAAGGTTCATTTAATTCTAAGTAAAACCAAAGACGTGCATATGCTATAGATCTGCTGTTGCTGCATTATGCCTGTGACTAATCCAATTGTGGGAATTGTACTCGGCATGTTTGGGAGAAATGCTTTTCCCTAATGAAGACGTTTCACATTACAAGTATTACGAATATTTCCAACACAACGAGTATATGTTTTTGCATTATGATGTCCCTCATTGTAAAGAGCCCATCATTTCCTAGAATAAAGGAGCAGCCTATCAGCCTGGGACCCCGTTATCGCAAGATTCAGTTGTAATTTCGTTTACAGTAGCATACCTGCATTCTGTGATGACTACCATCACAAATTAATATTTGGTTAATCTAATTCTAGCGAAAGACATTCATATTCTGTTTCTTACAATAAGCGCTATTCAATAGCCTACACCTCAAATGTTCTTTCAAAATAGTATCCTATAGTCCAAAATATGCAGTCCGATAATTGGACTAGTTCAGTTTCATAAACCTAAAAAAGGGGAAAAGGGTTTTTCTTTTGTCGGTTGAACGACATTTGCAAAGTAAAGGACAGCACGTGAAAATGTATGATTTTAAGGTTTAATGTTTGTCTGAGTAATTCAGTAATATTTGATATAGCCTTCTGCGCTCCCTCTGCTGGTTAAACATGGAACATAACCTTTTATAACAAATTACCTCAAACGGGTGAATGCATTTGCGATCAAATGGAGTTTAATTTTTTTTGATAATATGAACCTTGCTGTGAATTGTGGCAACAATATAATGATCAGTTGTGCTATTTCATTGAAGGTTTCCTTCCAAATGATATCCCCATGGATCATATATTAAATTGTTGCCTTGATAGTCCTCTGACTTAAACTGACACATTCAGAGTGGGGAAAACCAGATATTATCCACAACACAAATAAAAACCTTGTTTCAGTATGAAGATCTAAATTTGGAAAATTATGTCTACATACATAACACTGCATAGATTGTGGAATGCATTATGCCAATCCAGAATGTGGACCAGCTTGAGAGAGCTCCCTGTGTTTAAGAAGTCAGGCAAAGAGACTTGCATTAACATTAAAAGGAAAGTTGAAATTAGACTCCTCCTCTCTGAAAGGTAATTAGTTGAAATGACATTCCCTGGCTTTCCTTTCACCATGGCGAGAAGCTGGGGAATTAATTACCTTCTCTCTCTGTCCTCGGCTCAGACTGGGCTGTTATGTGGAGTAGAGAAGCCATGGAAATGTCCAGACCCTCAAGAGCAAAATGGTCACAGTATGTGCAAAGAGACCATTATCATGATGGTGGCACTCTTTGGACTAAGAATGATTAAGGCTGAAATGACTCCCTCTAACCAAATCCTTGGTTTGGCACGCAGGTTGGATGTTTATAGGTGTCCCAAGATCAGTGTACTGTAGGTCTAGTTGTAACAAATAACTACACAAGTGTGCATCATTTTATCTGCCTATTAGCCTGTTGTATTTGTATGCATTTGTATTTGGTTATCACTATATATGGACAAAGAGAAGCAGAAGTTACTTAGTTTTTGGTGATAGGCGGTTGTGGTTGTTAGGCTGGGTGGTGTGTGTGGTTGTGTGTGGTTGTGTGTGGTTGTGTGTGGTTGTGTGTGGTTGTGTGTGGTTGTTCTGTCAGTCTCTCTGCCCTCCCTGTTGTGTTGTGTGTCTGTCTTTGCTGTGGCTGGCCAGACGGCAGGCCGAGCAGGCCGAGCACCCTGGGAGCCTGGTCTCATATGAGCCCGGTCTCATAACCCAAACTGACACGTTGATGAATGTCTGATGGAGGCACCAGGACCAGCAGCCCCCAGCTGTGGAAAAGCTAATATTCAGACACGGGCTAGCTAACCCCCTGCCTGGGACATGAGAGGGTTGTGTGTGTGTGTGTGTGTGTGTGTGTGTGTGTGTGTGTGTGTGTGTGTGTGTGTGTGTGTGTGTGATTGTGTGTGTGATTGTGTGTGTGATTGTGTGTGTGTGCGTGCGTACGTGCGTCTGTCCGTCCGTGCATGCACGCGTGCACGTGTGTAGAGAAGGGAGGGTCAGTCAGGGGGCCAGCCAGCCCCATAGCACCACTGCACCAGCTTCATTTGTGGATCCATCTCTCAGGTCAAACAATATTCCAGAGAGCATTCACCAGTCAGCCTCGAAACACTCTTGTGGAAAAATGGAGAGAGAATGAATGGCTCAGGGGTTGCTGATGATGGCGGTGGTGACAGGGACTGCAGCACTGCTCGAAGACTGATTTCTTATCCATCCACACAGGCATTATGTGTTAATCAGTGTTTGTTTGAATGCTCTGTGGCTGTGTGAGGGAGGGAGGACTGTGTATAGGGACCACTCCCAGCCCTATCCTCTATGGGTGGGTGGGGGGGGGGGGGTACCCCCCTGTCTCCTGCCCTGAGACAGAGAGAGAGAGAGAGAGAGAGAGAGAGAGAGAGAGAGAAAGGCTGGGTCTTTACTCAACTCTCACCCCTTGCTCTCACTGTTGTTTAGAGCTGGCTGATTGATATCTTCCTTATAGGCTGTGACCCAGGCTTTCAGTCCATGGTCGCAGAGTTTAAACTTTGATTAGAATGGCAGGAAAAAGCCAGGCATTTGTGCCAAGTCACCCCTTGCCCTGCTCACACTGACGGGAGTTAAGAGCTGTGAGCTTCCTGACTGTCATGCAGAGTTGAGAGTTTGGAGAGTCATTGTACTCATTCCTCCCCAGAAGTATGTGAGAGCCCATCGCTAGGATAATAATCATCACCCTCCCAAATACGTATATATAGACAGGCTGTTGTAAACGTTTATCTCATGCTTTCACTTTAGCCTACAGATTTCTTTCCATCTCTTCTTTGTTGAGTTGCATATTTCCTCATGCGTTGTTTGAAGTCAATATAAAGCTATGAAAATTGATAGGACGCTCTCACAAGCATCCCCCTTTGCATTATTCAAAGTATACTAACCGAAAAAGTAAACACTTCAGGGCATCGATTCTTTAAAAAAAAAAGCATTTAATAATAGAACGAGTCAGGGAGAGTTGGTAGAAGGTAGAATGTGAGTTTGATCAGGCGAGGCGTGCTAGTGAGTGTGTGTTAGCGTTAGCGTTAGCCGCGTTAGATAGATCCCTGTTGAAAGTGGAGAGGTATGTGAGCTCTCTGATGTGCGCGTCCACCGAAATGGTTCACAGGTGTGCACTGGCGGTTTGGGGAACAGATCGGTGCCGTTGGGGGGGGGGGGGGGGTTCTGACAGAGCTGAAATAACAGTTTAGAGGCCAGCCTGAACAAAGCAGGCACAACACAGCCAACCAGCCAGCCCACTATTGGACTATATGTGACAGAGTGTATTTGTTACTGTCTCCAGTCTCTATCCTGCCAGCTTTTCTTTTTTTTTTTTCTTCTTTTTTACACATGTTGTTTCTGGAACAAAAAAGCATCATCAAATGCTTTGATATCCTGCTCTTCGTGAGCACAGGACCACTAGAACAGGATCATTTATGACAAATTGGTTTACACTGAGTGCAACAAGTATGACATTTTTTTTTTCATTTCCTCTTCATACTGAAGTTTCAGTCATGACTCGGTAGAAGCATTCGCGACTGGAATTAGCGCTCTGAGACGGGTAGAGACAGACGGGAGGGGATGGACACCAGCAGTTGGTAACGTGCTGGGTGTTTCTAGGCCAGGGGGGGAGTGAAAGAGGGAGTCGTTGGCTGGGTCAAGGATGTGATGCGTACAGAAGGCATTTCCGTGGAGAGTGTCATGCATGTGTGAAGGCCCTTCTCCAGCTCTGTTGTTGCACGGTGCTGATGTGTTGATGTCAGCTTGTGTGTGTGTGTATGTGTGTGTGTGTGTGTGTGTGTGTGTGTGTGTGTGTGTGTGTGTGTGTTTGTGTGTGTGTGTGAGAAACAGCTGCCTCTGGCTCTCATAAGCAGATTCTCCAACCCTGGGTTAGACCTGCAGTACACTGGGAGCTCTTACATGGAGCTGTGTCTCAGGATTTGGGAGTCTCTGTTTTCTCTCTGACTTTGATCTGATGAGAGACGATGATGGGTTCACATCAGGGCCCCTACTCTGTTGCCCCCGATAGAGCAGGAAGGGAACACGTTCAACTTGTTCAACTGCGTTAGGCTTAATCTGTGAGTTCTGCAAATGAAATGATGCAGCTCAGGTTGATGTGTTGTGTCTCAGGATCTGGGGTCTCTTTGATCTGATGGGTTCACAGTGGGGTCTCTCTGCAGTGCTTCGTTGGCCATGAATAGTGTTGAAATGAAATGAGAGCTTTGGTGAAGTTAGACTTCTTAAGCAGTCATTCCAGGGGAACTTTTCATTTTTCCTTCCTATGTAGAAGAGTAGAGTCTCTATCATGTAGTGTGTGTGTGTGTGTGTGTGTGTGTGTGTGTGTGTGTGTGTGTGTGTCTGTGTGTGTGTGTGTGTGTGTGTGTGTGTGTGTGTCTGTGTGTGTCTGTGTGTGTGTGTGTGTGTGTGTGTGTGTGTGTGTGTGTGTGTCTGTGTGTGTGTGTGTGTGTGTGTGTGTGTCTGTGTGTGTGTGTGTGTGTGTTGGTGTGTCTGGCTTCGTGGTTATTTCTACTGAATTCTACATTGGACATGCTTGACTGGTAGTCACTAACCCGACAGGAACTGATCTCCTGAAGAGGACAAAGACATTTGCCTGTGTTTGTTTAAAAAGGGGTAGTGTTTTTTGTTTGTCTGTTTGCATCTGTGTGTACTGAGTGTGCGTGTGTGTGTGCGTGCGTATGTGTGTGTGCGTGTGTGTGTGTGTGTGTGTGTGTGTGTGTGTGCAGCTTTCTGAACGAAGTTTCAAGGTTTGCTGTGACTTCCTTTTTTCCTTCACCAGCATTGTGGCCTCCTCATGCCAGCAGTCTTCCTCCTTTGCTCCCCCCTCCCTCCCCCTACACACACACACACACATGCGCGCACACACACACACACACACACACACACACACACACACACACACACACACACACACACACACACACAGCTCCAATCCCCATCCTCCCTCCCTAGCCCTGTGTTTGTTTGTGAGACGAGAGGCCATTGGTCAGCGCTCATCCTGTCCATGTGACACCAGGCCCTAGCCGGATGGCCAGATTGGATTGTGGGGGATGTGTTTGGGGGTGGGGGGGGGGGTTATGGTGTGGGGGTTTGGCTACTGTAGCGTAGCTTTTGTGCTCTTGTAATCATGCGCCCACCCCCACCCCCATTGTACTGTACCACCCCACCCCACCCCCCATACCAGCCTGTGTTTGGTGCACATTGTCCATGCCCTTAATCCTATTGTTTTGGATAATATGCCCCCATACAGTACCAGTCCTGTTTGGCATGGCGCTCTCTAGAAAGAACAACAACAAGTGGTGCTTCATCACAGGGGTAACTTAGCCTTTCAACATGACATGTCACATTACCCTCACACATGGAGCACCCAGTTAGAGACTGGTGTACAGACCACAGACCCCCAGAGGGACTGGCATAGCAGTAAAGAAGAGGGTACAGTACCGACACAGACTCTCTCCACTCTGGTGCTAATTTTAACTAATGCCCATCTCTCATTTTGTATGAAGCTTTTCATCATGGAAAAAAATTGGATGGACATTTTTAATGGAGGCTTTCATGTTCTGTCCTCATGTTCTCCACATTCTGTCCACCACTTCAGAGAAAGAAAGAGAGAGAGAGACAAAGGGACGAGAGGAATAAGAATGGTTGAGAGATAGAGAGAGAGACATAGAGGATGATTTTAGAGAGAGAGAGAGAAAGAAAGAAAGAAAGAAAGAGAGGCAGCCAGAAATAGCATGGTTTAGAGAGAGAGAGTGAGAGAGAGAGAGAGAGAGAGAGAGAGAGAGAGAGAGATAGTATGGTTGAGAGAAAGAGAGAGAGAGAGAGAGAGAGTGAGAGAGTGCGCTTGGTGAAGGAGGCCGTGGAAAAACACTGGGCAGTAGTATACGTAGTAGCGGGTGGTCTCAGCCAGGCCCATACTCTTGACTTAGAGAGAGCCCACCATCTCCTCTCCTCTCCTCTCCTCTCCTCTCGGTCACGGTAGGGAAGTGGGGTGTTGGGCCGGACGGCCAGGCCGGACGGCTGGCAGCCTCTTCACAGATGGCTGCAGGTACAGCGACACGCTTGGCTGATAACCAAAGGACTTCAAAGCCCAGACGTGCAGTCTGCCCCACTTCTGCTGAGAGCCAGGAGCAGGAAAAACAGAGACAGAGAGACAGAGAGACAGAGAGAGAGAGAGAGAGAGAGAGAGAGAGAGAGGGGGACAGAGCCAGTCAAAATAATCAACAGGCATGGAAATGAACATCTACCTGACCACTGTTGTTCCTTGCTCTCTCTCTCTCTCTCTCTCTCTCTCTCTCTCTCTCTCTCTCTCTTTCCTGCTGTCTCTCTTTTTCACTCACTCTCCCTAACACCTATACCCCTACTCTGTGTGTGTGTGCGTGTGCGTGTGCGTGTGAGTGTGTGTGTTCTGATGTTAAGGTGGAGGGAGCACTGTTATGAGACCACTGATCCAACTATCCTTCAATGTTGAAATATGTAAAAAGCACAGAGTTTCTGAACAGCTCAGATATTTCCTCCCGGCTAAGTGTATCTCATGATTCCATCTCTTGCCTGATATGTGAAGATCATTTGTTATAACACGCTTGCATAACTGTCATAACTGACCAAAATAGAATAACATTAGGGACAGAGACAGTGCTTGAGTATTGGGATTGTTTCTTTCATGTTATCCCTGTAACTGTATATATATTTTCAGTAACTACTCCTTTGATAACAGTTTGCTAGCCTGTTATTGTTTGAGGACCCTGTGCATTGCTACTTTAACCTTTAGACTGACTCCTCACTTCAAAGCCTCAGGCACGAGGTTGAGAACGCCACTGCTGTCTGCTCTTTGAACTAACCTCTCTTTGCAGCTGATGAGAAAGAGAGAGAGAGAGAGAGAGAGAGAGAGTGGAATTGAGGGAGCGAGAGAGCAAGGGTTGGAAGGGGATGGATGGATGTCCCCCTATACCCCCCTCCCTCCTCCTCCCTCCTGGGTGGGGGGGGGGGGGGGGGGTCGGGGGCGGGGATTTGAGTGGTGGGGGGGCGTTGGGGTGCAGTTATGCCGGGTTGGTCCTCACCCTTCTCCTCTAACCTGTCTCCTCACATCGGGGATCAATGGCGCCCAGGCCGGCGCCCCTCGTCCTCCCTGACGGGCCCTGGCAGCTGCAGACACAGACAGGGGCTGGTGCACAGAAACCCCTCGCTTTCTCTAAAGAACCGCCTCACACAAAGGGCAAGGCCTGACCTTTAGATATGAAAGCCTGTCGTCCTTCACCGCTTCGCTCCACTCCAGGATTTGTTGTTTTTGCTTCGTTAGGTTTCTGAAAGAGACAGAGTCAGGGAGTTTAGGGTGAAGGGGTTAGCGTTAGCCTCCTCCGCCCTAGAAGACGATATTATATGTCATCTGCTTGGCTAGTGTTATCACAGTGTGGGCACTAAACGCTGATGGTTAGCTATTTCCAGGCTGGTTTGCTGTGTTATTTGTGACCGAGCAGGGCTCACACACTGTAAATATCCCAGACTAAATCCCCATGTTGCCTGTGCATCAGGCAGGACAGTTGAGTTGGCTGGACTCTGGTCATTACCTCAGCTCAGTTCCAGCACCCGACAGATACACATACATACACACACACATACACACACCACAATGCTTAGAGCACATTGGAGTTGGATTAAGGGCCAGTATGTCCATGGTCCGCGCGTTGTGTGGGTTTATCTTTTTTGCATCACTGACCGGCTAAAAGCGTTTTGACTCGGATCACTAGGGTGGCTTCTCCTGGATTCTGTGAAGAGATCGGGAGGGGGGGGGGGTTACAGTAGAGAAAACTACTCCCCACTTCAGAGAACCACCGCTGCTCAAAGACGATCTGAACCATGGAGGCTCTTCCTGGTCTCCAGTTGTGGGGCTCCACAATCCTCCCTGAAATACCACGCACACTTGTCGCCCGGAGAAGCATGTGTCCTCCCTAACTTCTACCTCTCTAAGAGAAGTCTACTGCTCCGAGTAGAGAGAGAGAGAGAGAGAGAGAGAGAGAGAGAGAACAGGGGAAGAGAAGGCTAGTGTTTACAATAGAGAGAGAAAGAGAGAGAGAGCAAACAGGGGGGAGAGAAGGCCTTAGAGCCTTAGGGCCTGGGGCCCTTGCTTGTCCCCTCATGACTGGCCATCTCAGACCGACGGAACAGGGAGGGAGTGGTGGGACTAGCTTACAGATAGGCCAACCCTAACTCTACTGTAGGTATCTCTATGGCCACCAGCAGCAGCACTTATCACGATCAGCCACATTGACGCTCTCCGCCTTGGCCTGTCTCTCCAATCAGCCTTTTTTCCGCCCTCCCCCCTGCCCTGTTTCCCGGCAAGCAAACGAAGGTTGCACAAAAAAACAAATATGTTTTCAAAACACTGTGCCTGCCGCTCTGCGATTGGTCCCTGGGTGACTCATCGGGTCTGACTGGTTCCTCTGTGATCGGGGTTCAGCAGCGGGCCGCACGGGGGCGGGGCTCCGGGTGTCTCTGTCAGTCTGCACCCAGGAGACCTGGGTGCTGTGGGACTGTTTTAGGGAGGTACTGACTGTAGCAGCTGGTGGATATACACACACACACACACATACGCACACATAGACACACACACGCGCGCGCGCGTGCGCATGCAAGCACAGACACACACGCACGCGCACATACACACACACACACGCACACACTCACACCCTAAACAGCCTCTGATCACTCTCACAGGAACCATAGAGTCAGCTCATTCCCTGTGATGTTCAGTTCCCATTCAGATCAGCAGAAACCCTGCACAGTCAAGAGCCACACCGTCATCTGCTGTGTTTGTTGGGTGTCTACATGTTCCAGACCCAGTCCTGAGAGCAGGGTGTCAGAGCCAGGCCAGACATGGCTGCAGGCTGTCTGTGTGTCTCCTGAATGGGAGTTGGACACCGCAGGCATGCAGGCGTTGCTCCATCAGCATGTATGTTGGAGATTAGAGCAGTCAGTGTTGACCTCTCTGGGCTCTCCCTCCCTCTGGGCTCTCCCTCAGTCCCTCGGTTAGTAAGAGCACACCCAGACCCGGGGCACTGGGCAGGCTCTTCCATAGGACTGGGCTGGGCGGGTGGTGCTGCTTTAGCTAGGGTTAGGGGTTTTACATAGCTATGGTTGTCTCTCTGTGTGGGGTTTTTTGGTCAAAAATCGGATTGTGGTCTACATCTGAAAAAGGCTTCTTTGCGAAACTCAGCATGCTGTCCATTATTGTCCATATTGAGATTCAGACTGAATAAGGGGTAAGTGTTGATATTTAGTTTATGATAGGCAGCTGAATGTGTGTGCGTGAGTGTGTGTGTGTGTGTGTGTGTGTTTTTGTTATTGTTATTGTTATCTGGCATAGCGGTGAGGCATTGGCCTTTGATCAGTTCTTGCAGCTCATGCAGTGCTATTTGCAAGGACAGCAAACATGCCACCTCCACACACAACACACAACACACACACACACACACACACACACACACACACACACACACACACACACACACACACACTTGCCAGATGTGTATCACAGCATGTGGTTAGTCTGCCTCTGTTTTTGACGTTTACAGTATATCTAGATATTTACTCCGAAAGCATAGCCCGACATTCACAACTTGTTTTTAATCAGTGCGTGTCTGTCGCCCGTCCCTGTGTCCCTATGTCCCTATGTCTTCTCATAGCACCCAGTGGCTTGCTGTCATGCTGTTCATTAGTAGAGGAGGCCCAGAGGGTGGCTAGATGGTACTGTAACTGTATATAAGTGATAAGCAGCACCCAGAAGAAGCCTGCTTATCAGGTGTGTGTCCCTGCATGTGTCACTGCATGGCCCCCACTCTCTGTGTTTGCCTGGCGACCTGGAACCGTAGTCAAAGCAGCCTAGTTAGAGAGGGAGAGAGAGAGAGAAAGAGAAAGCGATGGGGCTGATTAAATCCTGGTGTATATAGGCAAGGTTAGGCACTCTTTATCTTTTTCTGCTGTCTTGCTCACACTTACAGCTTCCTCGGTTTCTCTCGTTCCATCTCTCTCTCTTTCTCTCTCTCTCTCTCTCTCTCTCTCTCTCTCTGTCTCTCTCTCTCTCTCTCTCTCTCTCTCTCTCTCTCTCTCTCTCTCTGTCTCTCTCTCTCTCTAGGGAGGAAGTTGGGTGCTGTGCTTTGTATACTCGCCTCACTCGTGATTTGATTAATAAGAAATCCAGCTCAAACAGCCATTCTGCCGTCAACCCCTTCCCCCTTCCCCCTTCCCCCTCCTCCCTCCCTCCCTCCCTCCCTCCGTCCCTTCTCACTCCTTCCACCTCCTCCTCCGCTCAGGGCTGATAGATAAACAGCCAACGGTTAGGCTATGGCACAATGAGTTTTATGGTTGCATTTTACATGTGAATAACAAGCTGCTTATCTGACCACAACTGGTCTGGTCTTGCCTTGCCTTACATGTTGTTGAAGACAGCTTGAGTGTTGTGTCTGTGTGTGTGTGTGTGTGTGTGTGTGTGTGTGTGTGTGAGCTTCTGCATGTGTGTGTGCGTGTTAGTGTGTGTTATCTCACGGCTCACACACAGCATGCAGAGGGAGTGTCACATGTTGCTGATTTATGGACTGCTAAACAGCCATGTGTGCACCTGTCAGACAGCATTGTAGACAAGCCATATAGGCTATCTATATGCTGTGTGGCTCCTGTGTGGTAGCAGGGGAGTGGCTGGGCCTATGAGAGAACAAGCAGTATACCAGTATACCAGCTTTAAGACCAGGATACCAGCTTTAAGAACAGTATACCAGCTTTAAGACCAGTATACCAGCTTTAAGAACAGTATACCAGCTTTAAGAACAGGATCAGTAGTGTGCTGAGCAGTGCTGGGCTGGGCTGGGCTGAACAGTGCTGATCTGGGCTGAACAGTGCTGTGTTGGGCTGAGAAGTGCTGGGCTAGGCTGGACTGAGTTGGGCTCTGCGGAACTGGCCTTTATGCGTGAGTCAGGGAGAGAGTTGCTCCCCTGACTGCCTCTCTGATGCATTATTCTATAAATAAGCTGAGATGTGAGCTATAAAAGCAGACAGGGTGGTCAATAGTGGCCCGGAGCGTGTTTCTGTGTGTGTGTGTGTGTGTGTGTGTGTGTGTGTGTGTGTGTGTGTGTGTGTGTGTGTGTGTGTGTGTTTCTGTGTGTGTGTGTGTGTGTGTGTTTCTGTGTGTGTGTGTGTGTGTGTGTGTGCGTGCGTGCGTGCGTGCGTGCGTGCGTGCGTGTTTGTGTCAGGGAGAACAGGGACAGTGGGGAGCGACAGGCCCCCACTCCCCCACTCCCCCACTCCCCCACTGAGGAGCAGTGCCAGGCAGGCAGGCAGACACACAAGGCCAGGCTGAATGACATGGCTGGCTGCTCCAGACAGACAATATGTTCCATTTCACCGGTGCATTCATTTATACCTTCAGCCCCCATTCCTCCAGTGGCCGTGCTAGTTTATGAGGGGTGGCTCAGTGCTATTGTCATTGCTGTGCTATATGCTGCCTCCGGACGTCACAGTCGGCTGTCTCTGGTGGAAGGGAGAAGGGGGGTTAGTTATGACCCTGATCCTGAGTGGAGTGGAGTGGGCAGAGTAGGGGGTACCCCCCTCTCAAGCTACCCCCCCCCCCCCCCCACACCACCAGAAAGAAGGGGAGATAATGCTTCGTCTAGACAGACAGAGGTCAGTTCATTAACCAGTGATTTGGCCCCATCCGCTTGGACGGCTCCATGGCTGTCTTGGATCAGCCATGGGAGACAGAACCTCTGATGGGCCTGACTAACGTCTGGTGGAACGGTGGTACAGTTACACTCCACGCTATGGAGAGATGGGGTCATCTACATATAATTTTTTTTCCAATCTCCTTTCTTTTTGATAATAGACACTAATTGCGTGTGGCCCCCTTCAACCCCCATTGTCAGCAGAGACATGGATTTATTCAGAGAGGGTTTTATCTGAGGAGGGTCCCTTGGCACCAGAGGCTAGTTTAAAAGGCCTACTAGTGTGTGCATTGGATCCTTCTATCCTCTGCTCTTTATATCCAGCACATTGTCCTGTGGACTATAACACAAGCCTTAATTAAGACTGGCAAGCATACAGGGCCCAGCCAGAGAGTGTGATGGCCATTATCTTTCCCACTCCCCCCCTCCTCCTTCCATCCCTCCCTCCCTCCTTCCCTCCGTCCTTCCTTTCTGTGCACATCTCACAGAATGGACATGATCCTTCAAAAAAAAAGGAGATTAACTAACCTTTGACAGAGAAATAATCCCCCCGAAAACATTGGCTATTACCATTTCAACGTCCTGCCTCTAAACAGAGGGAAATGCTTCCTTTGGCATGCTTAATTGCAGTGCATGAAGGAACACACAGTGCTTCTCAAGGTATGTTAAATGGAGGTCCAGCCTACTAAAGGCATTCCAGCATTGTAAATGCAAAACAATGGGCCTTTACAGTTTTATGCTTGGCGTAGAGTTGAGAAATTCAAATAAACTTCACAAGGGTATTTTCAATGTTGGTTTAAAAAAAAAGACAAAAGGCGCCAGAGAAACAACAGCAAAGGGAGGCAGTTGTTCGGGCTCCAGATCATAAACACTTTTGAACTTAAGTGGCGAATAGTGATTCATGAGTACAGGCATTCCGATGAAGCACAATTGTGCACATTGTTGCCTCTGCATGTTGTGAAGAGATAACATTCCAACCGTTTGACCTCTCTCACTGTTTGTTCATTTAATCACTTATCTGCCCTCCCCACAGGGTGTAAGTGAGTTACTCTTTATTCAGCCCTTCAGTTGTGTTGTCACACATTCCCAACGACCGGAGTTTCCCAACGGATTGTCAAGAACATCTTCCACCATGTTTCCTCAGTATTTCCTAAGAACATCACCTCAGACTTTCCTAAGTTAGGCAAATTGCACTGTAGCCTACATTTCATCATGTAACTCAAGTGCACAACTCATAAAACAACAGGAGATAGTGACTAATAAATGGTTCAGGAGAATTTCAGATTGAAAGAGCAGTTTGAGCTCCGCCATAAAAGCCAAAGCCGCTGGGGCTGTTTGTCATCCGTAATCATGGCGGTATAATCCAGGAATGTTCCCTCCGAGCAGGAGGAGGCCTGTGTGTCCGTCTGTCTGATTATCCCTCTGTGGCTCTCAGTCGCCCCTGGGTGTGTGTGTGTGTGTATGTGTGTATGTTTGTCTGTGTCTGTGTGTGTCTGTGTGTGTCAGGCAAAGAGAGGGGGCTCCCAGTGACAGTTGGTGACACTTGTGAGTAGACAAGCTTGTGTGTGTGTGTGTGTGTGTGTGTTTATGTGTGTGTGTGTGTGTGTGTGTGTGTGTGTGTGGGAGGGGGGGGTGGGGGGGGGGGGGGGGTGGATGGATGTGTGTGTGTGTGTGTGTGTGTCTGCCTGCCTACCCACAGCCCTCTGACCTGTCCGCTGTGGTGACGCCACTGCTGCTACTGGTAAAAAAAATATTTTTAGCGGTAAAGTCCAGGCAAAGGAATCGGTAATCCAAGGAGCGACATCTGGGCCCCATGGCTTATGTGATTAGCAGAGCTGTTCCTACTCCTAATAGGCTAGCGGACGTTCTTCATTATTCCCTCTATCAACACTTTGCCTAGACATTGGCGACGTGGAGCGTCTAAGACCACAACGCATCTGTACGTATGTGGATCAGTCCAGGTGGGCAGAGGGGGTACAGAGGACAGGTGTCTGTGGTTAGACTAGGGTGGCCCGAAAAAAAGGGGTGAGGAGGCGAGCTATGCTAAAGGCTAAAGTAGCACCCCAGGTGCTAGCAAAAGCTTCCTAATATGCTTAATCAAGTCCCACAGCCTATACAAGGACCCCAGGAGCATTAGGGTTAAGACCAGATGACCAGTGAGATGATTACAAGTGTCCAGGCTGTACTCTGGGCTGGGAGGGAGGGACCACAAGGGGGGGTTCACAGTCAGGACAGACATCCGGCAGGAGGAGAGGGAAGGAGGGAGGGAGGAAGAGGGAAGAGAGAGAGGAAGAGAGGAGAGTGAGAGAGAGAGAGATAGAGCAAGGGAGGGAGGAGGAGGAGGAGGATGAATAAGATGAGAGAGATGAAGAGGACGAAGAGAGGGAGGATGACAAAGAAAAAGAGAGGGAGTGGGAGTATGAGGTGGCCAGATTTATAGTGAATTAATCATCATCACCACTCAAAAGGGTAATAATGACAAAGTGACTCAGCTTGTTTCTTCCTGCTGCTCTCCATCCTCAGAATACCCCTGAATAATGGAACTTCCCCAACCTAGTGTGAAAATACTCCCCTCATTACCTCCTGTAGAGCCTGTTCTTCTCAGGGTCACATGGCATTCTGTCTTCTATAAAGAGACAGAAAAACAGGATTCTGGGTTATTTTAGCATTTTAGCTAAATAAGTCTAAAATAATGACTTTTCTGTGCTTGGTATATGTTTCTGTAGTGTGTGTATTGTGTTGACAAATCGCAAGACAGAAAAGCAAATCTATTTCAGAGTAGGCTATGTCTAGAATACTGACAGCTGTATGTGGCTATCAGTGTGTTTATTGTGTTGTTGACAAATAGCTAAATGCATGTCAATGAAGGGTGTATACAGGTGGAAACTCTTAGTTTGTTAGTACGCTAATTCGGGGTACATCTGAGATTCTGTAAATAAATACAGCATTACTGAGGCCTCTGTGTAATGTGGCTTGTGCTGTAATAATCATTTCAGTGCTACAAACAGCCCTGTTTGGGAGGGTTATTTTGGGGCTGTTTGTTTGCTTGGAGAAGCTTTGCTTATTCTGAGGCTGGCTGTTCCCATGAGTTCAGTGCCTCACAGTTTTGCTTTTGTATTTGTTGTCTTCAGGATCTAAGGTTGAGATGGAGTTCAAATGTTTCTCTGTTGTTTTCGAAGTAGATGAGTTTTTTTTCTTTCTTCTCACTTTCTCCTTGAAGTGTATTGTGCACCAACCAACAGATGCAGAGGCTGGGAAGTTGTCTTTTTGTGAAGGAAATTGCACTCATTCCTTGACACTCACGCAACTGTAACTTTCTAAGGGGCTGGTTTCTGTGCTCATTTCTGTATTCCTCTGAAGCCTCGCTGGGTCCTATGAAAGGATATTCTCAGAGCTTCAATGTTTGCATTACCCCAGATGGAAAGAGTAGAGAAATGTAATTTCCTCTGCTTATATCATTGGTGTACATAAACTCATAGTCTCTATTCCTAACAAAAACAAATGTCTTATCATATAATGAAACACAAAAATGAAACATGAGCTATCTTCATGCAAATGTTTTAAGCTCACTTTTACCTCTCTCCTATGAATATATTTGACATTATTATGAACAGCCTTAAACTGTGGAATGAAGACTTAACATTTAGTTGGCCCTAAAAACATTGTACGAAGATGTTGATACAGAATTAGGTAATTGCGTATTAATAATATTGTTACTATCGTAATTACTGACTTACTACACATGTATAAGGTGAATGTAATGTAATGTGTGACTATATGTTTTTTCCTACAGTATGTTACAGTGCAAGTAATAGGCAAGTGAAACGTTGATGCTTCAGCATCGGTGCAGCGTGTGTTGTAATGGCCTGCCCTGACCCGCGCTGTCTTTATTTAAAGCTGCCGCTCGTGTTTCAAACACTGTCTCACATTCCTAACCTCTCACTTTCTGTCTCCTCCCCCTTCCCCCTCCCCCTTCTCTCCCCCTTCTCTCCCCCATCAGGTATGGCCTCGCAAGTGCAAGTCTTTTCCCCTCACACTCTCCAGTCAAGTGCCTTCTTTAGCGTGAAGAAACTGAAGGTGGAGCAGAGTTCTAACTGGGATATGACAGGGTACGGCACACACAGCAAAGTCTACAGCCAGAACAGCAAAAACGTGTCCGCGGCCCCCCTGGGCATCAACGGCTCTCTCCAGGTGGCCAGCTCCACTCTGCCCTACGAGCAGCCTGCACTCATCTTCCCGACCAGCGCTGGGCACATCGTGGTCGCCTCAGCCAGCAGCACCTCGGGGGCCGCGGGGCCTCTGTTGGGTAGCAGCGGCGGCGGCAGTGGCAGCGGCGGCGGCGACAGTAGCAGTGGAGGAGGCGGGGCGGTTCACAACCTGACCCGTCGCAGCACCGTCAGCCTACTGGACACCTACCAGCGATGCGGGCTTAAGCGCAAGAGTGAGGAGCTCGACAACAACAGCAGCGTTCAGATCATCGAGGAGCACGGCGGCGCACCAATGATCCAGAACGCCGCCAGCGGGGCCACGGTGGCCACCGCCGCCACCTCCACAGCCACCTCCAAGAACAGCGGCTCCAACAACGAGGGGGACTACCAGCTGGTGCAGCACGAGGTGCTCTGCTCCATGACCAACACCTACGAGGTGTTAGAGTTCCTGGGCAGGGGCACCTTCGGACAGGTGGTCAAGTGCTGGAAGAGGGGCACCAACGAGATCGTGGCCATCAAGATCCTGAAGAACCACCCGTCGTACGCGCGCCAGGGCCAGATCGAGGTCAGCATCCTGGCCCGGCTGAGCACGGAGAGCGCGGACGACTACAACTTTGTGCGGGCCTACGAGTGCTTCCAGCACAAGAATCACACGTGCCTGGTGTTTGAGATGCTGGAGCAGAACCTGTACGACTTCCTCAAGCAGAACAAGTTCAGTCCTCTGCCTCTCAAGTACATCAGGCCCGTGCTGCAGCAGGTGGCGTCGGCTCTGATGAAGCTGAAGAGCCTGGGTCTGATCCACGCAGACCTGAAGCCTGAGAACATCATGCTGGTGGACCCCTCCAGGCAACCCTACAGGGTCAAGGTCATAGACTTCGGCTCAGCCAGCCATGTGTCCAAAGCTGTGTGCTCCACGTACCTGCAGTCCAGATACTACAGGTAAGAAAGAGCAGCCGTTTTGGATTGGAAACCGTGTATGTGTGTGTCTGTGTGTGTGTGTGTGTGGTGTGTGTTTGGTTTAGCTTCAAAGATAAAAAAAAAAAAGCAGATGAGACAGATTTGTCATGGAGGGCGATATTTTCTCTTCAAATTTGTCCTCCCTCAGATTGTTTCAATATCGCGGTGCTTTCTGCATCTTCTGTGATTTATCGGTTCGTTTATTGGAATGTTTTCCTAGTAAGGCTGGCTGAGTATTTGAACCAGGTCTCCTGCGCCATGCTAGTCTTATGAGCTGTAGATTGTTAGAGTATATGTTTCTCTCTCTCTCTCTCTCTCTCTCTCTCTCTCTCTCTCTCTCTCTCTCTCTCTCTCCTTCAAGCTCATATCCCCTTAGTTAACCCTCCCCCTCTCAGCTGTGAGATGGGGCAGTAAAACTCAGAGGCTTGCTGAGAAACCAGCTGCTTATCGTGTTTAATATGATAAAACAACCATGTTGTGGTGCTGCTTTGAAGATTAAGGAAGGCCTGGTTAGTGTGCTTTACAACACAAGGGCGACGCTGCAGAATGACAGCACCTGGGAAATATTTGCTGGAGAGACATTCTCAAAGAGTTTGTTCTTAAGTTGCCTTTTGTAGAAAAACAACTCTGAGAAACCCCTCATTGAAGAGGGACTCTAAATACACGGGGCGGTGGGCCGCTTCTGGGCTGCTCCCCAAACCCCCCCACCCCTGCACCACCATGGCGGGCTCCCATTTCCCCAGAGATGGAGATGTGGGGTCAGCCTGAGTTCTCCTGTAATACGTCCCTGTAATCCACACCAGTGGGCCCAGCATTAGAAACAGATGACTCGCTGCGAAGGGCTTTCTTCTTCCCTTACTTCTTAAAAGTCTTTTTTCGCCTGTGGCAAACTCAGTGTTTGGGTTTCACAGGAGGCAGCACAGGGGGACTGAGTGAGGAGTCAAACACTGTTCACACAGAGAGCAGCTTTGTTAGTGCTAAGGCAAGTCCTGGTCTGGTCTGGGGAGAGCAGGTGTGTGAAGCACGGTAGACCTATGGTACCACACACACACACACACACACACACACACACACACACCCAGAACCCACACATGGTCTTAGCATAGCACTGTGGCCACAGCCTGCAGAAACCTGATTATGTTGATAATGGGTCGTTGTGAGATGTTTATGTTCTCTAAAGTAGGTCATTGTTTTATCCTGTAGGAAAGTGAAAGAGAGAGGTGTTCTGGTCAGGTTTGACTGAACTGTGGCTGAATTGCCTTTCATGTCTAGAGGATTTTTGGTTTTGCTAGAATGAATGATAGAATAATGATTTTCCCTCAGACCATTAAAAATCAAGTATGGTGCCTCCATTTTAGGGTTAGGGTTAGTAAGGAGAAATGTAACGAGAAAAAGATGAGTGAGAAATTTTTTTTGATCAAACACTGAGTTTCCCATCACCATGTTTATTTGCAGAATAAGGTACCATCCGTGTTATGTAATTTCCAATCAAGGCGGCGGTGCTACAACCGCCTCATTGAAGATACTAGCCTTTGCGTTGTTGTTCTTCCTGGGCGGCAGGCCAATAAGCAGGGCAGTGAAATGTTTCAGAGTTGTTTGTTTTCTGGGGGGTTAGAGAGTGAAGATCATCCCTTCATTTCCTCTTGGCAGCGGAGGAGGGGGAAAAAGTGAAGGGTGACACTGACCAGAAATTACCCATCAGGCCTCAATCTATGGAGCAGGTTTTGGAGCAGGAGTCTGGACTGCGTGCCCTATCACAAAGCGTGATAGCATGTGCTTGCGTGTGTGCGTGTGTATGTGTGTGTGCGCATGCATGCCTGTTTCCTGTTTAGATGCTGTAAGCCTTGTTTGCATGCGTGTGTGCATGCATTTGCACAGGTAAATATGGTTTTTTTGGTGCAAGCGTTTCTAAGTGTGAATGAGGCCCTCATGCTCAGAAGTTGTGGCTATTGTGTTGTTACAGTAGGTTGGATAATGAGGGGAAGATACATTCTGTATCTAACTAGCCTATTTCACTCAAACATGGCCCATGTTCATTAATACTGGGAAGTGTCAGCATTTCAAGCATTTTACCAATAAGGGTAATTTAACAATTTCAAGTGGCAGATATGAGTTGTCATGATACATTGAAAAGGTAAGTCGTAACATCAGAGCAGCACAGATGATTTCAGATGAACAGATAACCAAATACTTTAATACTA
The DNA here is from genome assembly GCF_951799395.1 of Argentina silus. Classification (NCBI taxonomy): domain Eukaryota; kingdom Metazoa; phylum Chordata; class Actinopteri; order Argentiniformes; family Argentinidae; genus Argentina; species Argentina silus. The sequence continues at coordinate 19,055,872 of NC_139657.1, read as the reverse complement.
CCTTCGTAAATGCTTTTCAGGGGACCTGTTACATAAAGACGTGTTCACTCTCGCTTTGTGCACAGTGTCCTCCATAACTATGTATTTTGGCTGTTGCTGTATAATCCATCGGGCAGTTGCATTTGACTCAACCTCCGCTAAGGTTAGCAGCACTAGACAATACACTCCCTTCTGCTTATGTCTGTTTTAGAGACACTAAAATTCTCTCTCTCTCTCTCTTTCTCTCTCTCTCTCTCTTTTTGGTTTTCAAAAGTTAGCTCTTAAGACCTTTGACTTAAAGATTGAGCTGAGATTTAGTGAGAGTTAGTGAAATGCCCTGAATGAGAGTTTAGATTTGGTTTATTGTGTCGTTTTTCCATCTGAAAAGGAAATATATCATTTTCACAGTTATTTCAGAGCCAACCATGACGTCTTCCCGTCATCTCTCTGTGTTGTCTTGCTCTTAGCTACCAAGGTTTGTATGTTTGGTGGGAATTCGATCCTGGGTGCACGGGTGTTTGCATTAGGCCAGGCCATAGATATGCTGAGGGTATGTGAGCGTCGCAAATGATTTATGGATTTTCCACAAGGTTGACTTGTGCAAATAAAACACCAGTATTCAAGGTAAACATGAGTGATGACTTTTACAGGAACTGCTCCTTTTCTAGGGGTGGTTATAGTTACGGTACAACACGGGACTATTAGTGCGTTCTTTTTTTTTTCCTCCTGTCGCTTACTTTGATATCGCTTGCACTGCAGTCAGTGTTAAACATGTTTCCATACATTTGAGTTTGGCTTTGTGTCTGACGCTGTCGTAGCAGAGTCTGTCTCTGTCCTGACTACAGTGTTTATCTAGCAGGTTACGTCAGCTAGCCAGCCTAACCTTCCCCAGGCCTCCCTCCTCTCTGCAGTAGCTAATGATGTAACAGGTAAGCTGGCCGGCTTACCCTGGACCAGATAAAGGGATTATTGTCTTGTCCCAGTTGGATCTGTTTGGCCCATTTATCTTAGTGGAAAGGGCATATCGGAATTCAGTCATTGTTTAAATTTCGGGGTTTTATATAAAACTACCTCAGTCTGAAACGCCGGCAGGGCAGCTGGTAGCTGTTGTATCATGGAATGTATGGTTTGAGAAGGAGGGTAGGAAACGTGTGTGGAGGAGAGGAGAGGAGAGGAGAGGGGACGGGACGTGCAGAGGAGAGGAGTGTGAGGACAGGAGAGGAGAGGAGAAGAAGTATGAGGAGGAGAGGAGACTGCAGACCTACTGACCCCTGGCTGCTGTTATGACGTCACCTCAGGCTGGGAGTCTGGGGGGGAGTCTTTCTGTTCCCAGCTCTCTCTCTCTCTCCCTACAGAAACATCCAGAACCCAGCCACAAATGTCACAGAGGGGGTGAAACTGACAACATGGCCGCTCTTCCTGTCAGTCAATTTTTCACATGCGTCACAGACCTAATATAGGCTAGCTTCGGGAATAGCCTGCTTTAGAAATTTTAAGCGAAGTGGAGAAAATAGCCAAAACACGTGACATGACCTGATGTCCCAGTACGGCATATGGGAGAGCTGACATCACCACTGAGCTGAGCTAGCATCTGTGGTCCCAGTCTGATCTTCTGTACTGGGATTCATGGCCAGACACCTCGTATGGTTGACACCAGCAAGCTGCTTAGAGGCCTTAGAGAAGCCCCTCAGAAGGGGGACTGTGTTCAGCATTCTCCCTCTCTCTCTCCACTTGGTGATCACACCGCACTGCCCTGCCCCCCCTAGCTCATAGCTCTCCCAGTAACAATGACCAACCAGTCCCCCCCCGTCCCCCCCCCTCCACACACACATCAATCAGGTCTTCTCCATGACCCCTGTCTATTGTGACCCCTACCCTGTCTATCTCAACAGAACCAGAGAACTACCAGGCAAACAGGTATCTGTCGAGATAAGAAGAGTCTGTCTGCCTGTCTGTCTATCCCCTATTTGAGACACACACAGGCGTTCCAGCACATTTACCCTGCCTTCGCTCCGTGTGAGACATCAAGGGGCGTTTTAATGAATGAGGTTGCCGTTAGTTACTGTTCTCTGAAGCGTGCATAAGGTGTCTCTCTCTCTGTAGCGGGTAAACACAGGGATCCGGTTACTGTGAGCCACATTTGAATAGGAGACTAAGGGAAGGGCGCAGGCAGCAACCTATCGCAGGTGTTGTTTACGCCGGGGAAGATTCACAAGTGAGTGTCGTCATGGCGGGAGCCGTCATTGTGCATTCCTTGGTAGTACCTGGATATGCATTCCATTTACCCCCACCCAACCCCCCCATCCACACACACACACACACACACACACACACACACACACACACACACACACACACACACACATATTCCCCCAGCAGAGGCAGCTCATTACAAATGTAGATGGGCTCTCATTTGGTTAAATCCTTGCAGAGGAGCATCACATTTTCATATTCATATGGTTTTCTTGTTTTCAGTTATGACATTTCATTGCCAACCTCTCAAGGATATCCGAACTTAGTATCATGTGAATTAAATCGTTGCTCAGTTGTAGGTGCAGTGGTTTTTAGGGTAAAAGGGCAACATAATAGGAATATTTTTCTGTGGATTTAGTTTCCTGTAAGTTTTATGACACTCTCAACCTCGAGGATGTGTGACAGAATAACCATCTCCTCAGTGAATCTGCCTGTGGGTGACTCAGCATCTGACTCTCCTCAGTGGAGCAGGAGACAAGCAGCTAATTAACTCCTGTTTGTCAAGCATATGGATTACTATATATTCACTCCTTCAGAGTCATTTTGGTAGGTGATGAAAGAATCTCATTCTGCTTAAGTCAACACATAGGCCTAATACATTGGTGTGAAGTTTGGAATCACACCTCTACCGGATTTGGATACTGTGACAGGTTATCAAGAACAAGTGTAAAACCAAACCTCTGATTTCCAGGTCATCTATCTTTTTATCCCATTGTCCTCCCTAGCAGTTCCTTGCTTTTCAATTTCCATACATTTCACCAGGATATTAAGCTGGAGGAAATTAAGCTGCCATGATAAAACGCAGAGCTGCCCACTCAGAGAGCTGTAGCTGAGATCTCTGTATATTGATTGGCTTATTTGAGACACAGGAGTTTTTCCTGACTCTCGTGAGATGCTTCGCACAGTTGGAAGGTAACACAGATAGCACACAGCCAGGAGCAAGGAGGGCTTCACAGGCGTTCTGATTGTTCCTGAGTCAGTGGTAGTGGAGCCTGGATGACTTCGGTGGCTGACTGGCACAGGTGCCCCCAGGTCTAAATAAATCATGAAGTCTCCTGCAGATACAGTACCCCCCCCCCCCTTTTTTCCCCCCTTTCCCTCCTCCCTTTACCACCCCATCCTCCCCTCCTCACCTCTCCCACCCAAATGCATGAATATTTAATAGCCAACACCGGGATGGAAAATATGTGACCGGGCTCCACTCGCTCGCCTTGGAAAAAGTTCATTTTGTTCCTCTCAATCTCTTCATTTAAGGCCAGTCACGGGGGAGCACAGGCTGGGTCAGGTTGGGGCAGCTCCACTGAGAGAGAGGGTAGTGCAGCCTGGCTGGGTACAGTAGTAGGAGCAGGGCTGTGCTCAATACTGCCTCCACACACACACACACACACACACACACACACACACACTGCCACAGTCATGCTGAATACCTGGTGTGCAGAGGCCCACGCCAGTCTCCCATGAAGTTAACTGGACAAAACAGATGCGTTTGTTGTCTCAATTGGAAGAATTTGAGAATTTGCTAATGTGCGTATACAAGGGTAAATAGTTTGGCTAATTTACGCCAGGCAGGACTCTGGGTGCCAGCTGTGGCCCCTTTGATGAGAGAGAGAGAGAGAGAGAGAGAGAGAGAGAGAAAGAGAGAGAGAGAGAGAGAAAAAGATATATATCTGTTTTTCTCAGTGTCTGTGTTTGGTCAGTGAGGGCGCTAAGCTAGGCTAGCAGGAACCTCTCCCACAGTAGACCCGGCTATGGGCAGAGAGAAACCTTTCTCTCTCTCTCTCTCTCTCTCTCTCTCTCTCTCTCTCTCTCTGTCAGCCTGCTCTACTGTGGGAGAGGTTCCTGCTAGCCTAGCCTAAACACAGACACTGAGAAAAACAGGCCTTTGTTCTCTCTCTTTAATTAACAAAACCTATGGGCAGATAGATGATATTATTGTGCATTGTTTTCCCATCCATACCTCCTCTCACACTTTTGCTCACACGTGTTGGTGAAGGACATACTGTAGATAACCCTGCTATTCATACTCATGACTGTTAGTTAGCCAGCTCTTTTCTCATAGTCTCACCACTACAATATACAGTATATCATCATCATCATATACCCAGGTCTCTCTCTTAAAAGGGATTTTTATCTCAATGAGACTAACCTGGATAAATATAGGTTTCATACATCCGTTCTAATATTGAGCCATTTACCCTAGTATCAAAGAGGTCTCTGAGGACTGCTGCTCAGGGGGTGTCTCTGATGTCTTTAAGTGGGGCCTGTGGAGCATTATGTCTACATTACGTATACATTGCTTTTTATAATACATTAAATGTGTTCTCAAAGCTATAGACTAATCATGAAATGTGTTGGAAGCAAACCTTATTTCAGCCAGGTTGATAAATAATTTAAAATGACTAATAGCGTCATGTGGCAGGAATGTATCCCTGTGGTGTATCAAATTGCAGCAGTTTGGGCCTGAGGCATAATTTGTTTGGAATAATAATTACTCCTGTATTGAATCCTGGTTAATAATTTAAGGGGTTAGCATTAGAAATGGGGCTGCTTCCACTGGTGGTTTTTTTATTTGTATTTATTTTTTTATTATCTGTGGAGGGCACAGTTGCCTAGAGATGACTAGAGATGTGGTTTCATCAACTACTGTTTAATAGGAATGCTGTGTAAAAGAAAAAAAGAAAAAAAAAGTATATATATATATATTAACATATTTTAAAACTCTAGACGGCAGAAAAAAGGCCAATGCAAATTGGGATAATGAATTTTCCCTGCCACTCCTTAGAAACTTAGGAGCCACTGAGCCTTGAACACTAATCCCCGTGTTTTATCAACGTCAGCCATTTTTTTCTCTGTTTCATTCGGTTGCTTTGCTTTGGTTATTGAGTACACAAAAAGAAAAGCACTGCTGTCAGAGCAACATCAAACAATGATTCCACAAACACAAAACCTCCTCTGTCAGATTCTAGTAGGAGAAGGAGGCTGGTTTGGAATAAAAAATACAAAAAGGCTAAACTTTGGTTTAGAAGAAATGACTAAAAGGCTCATTCAAAGTGACAATTTAAACATGAGCATAGCAGCGGCTCATGACAATGTATTTGTGTGCCTGTTTACAGAGTGCAATTGAACAGAGTGATCAGGATTTATGTGCAGGTCAGAGTAGGAACAGATTGGTTCTGTGTGGAGTAGTAACTGATTTATGCTGCCCTTATAACCCCAAGGCAGGGTTGAGGGTTAGGGTTACAACCATAGACGTTATGACACTACAGGCAGACAGACAAACAGACAGACAGACAGACAGACAGACAGACAGACAGACAGACAGACAGACAGACAGACAGACAGATAGGCAGACAGACAGACAGGCAGACAGACAGGCAGGCAGACAGACAGACAGACAGACAGACAGACAGACAGACAGACACAGACAGACAGACAGACAGAGACAGACAAGCAGGCAGGCAGAGAGACAGACAGACAGACAGACAGACAGACAGACAGACACAGACAGACAGACAGACAGAGACAGACAAGCAGGCAGGCAGAGAGACAGACAGACAGACAGACAGACAGACAGACAGACAGACCATGTTGCTGTTACCTCCCTCACATCAACCCGGAAGAGGTCATCTACAGGTATCGCCTGTGGTCTGGAGTGTCCTGTCCTGTCATAGGCTAACCAGCCGGGAGCAGAGAGGAGACATACAGTACGTGACAGACATACAGCAGGCCTGACATGCTCAGACTGGTTATCAATGAGAGGGGGAGAACATAGCATCCCTTCCCTGTGTGATATCATCCCCCTGTCTCTCTCCCAACACAACATTACTCTCATTACACTCTGAGCACAGCGACGTTGGGGAACTACGGAACTCAGATCCTCAGATAGTCTTTTATTATAGTTCCCAGTTTGGTGAATCTATCATCAAACAGATGGCTCTTGTTTAAACATTTACCAGCTGAGAAGGTTTTTTTCTTCTGTACAGTTCTTATTTTTTATCGTCACGTTGCAATTTCCAAAATTACTTCAGACGCTGTTTATCTGTCATCTATGCTTACCATAGAGTTAAGACTGCCTCTGTGATCTTGCTGCTGGGGCACGGCATTGAGACGCTGCTTTACTGTGGTACAGTCTCATCAAACTAACTTAATATTAAGGAATTAAAGACGACTGTAGAAGAGGGAGAAGATTTGGATTGGGTTTTAGAAATTCCTCTATTAATGACTGGGGGGGGGGGGGGGGGGGGCAAGAGCAGCCCCCCTCCCTCCCTCCCTCCCTCCCTCCCTCCCTCCCTCTCCTCCTCTCTCTCCTCTCTCATTCCTCATCAGTCTGTCACTTCACTTATCAGGCCTATTCGGACGAGGTCCAGTGCACTCAGAGCCCCGACGCTGCTGAATTCATAGAGAATGGAAAGTCCTATCTCTGGCTGAACCATCACAGAGATAGGCTGCCCACCCCCCTTTATCGCAGCATGCTCTGCACATGCAAATGACTCCCCTCGCTCTAACCGCGGGTGAGACACCTCAGCGTTTTAAACTCATTAACTTGTAAAGCACATGCAGTACAGATGAGATATTCCTAATGAATGTAGTCCATATGGAAATAGACCTGCCTTAAGCCTCCTCCCCCCACCCCCCTATTTCTGATTGTACATATTGTCTATGTTCATATTGAGACTCTCACTTTGCATGTGAGGAGAGAGGGTATTAATAGAAGCGCTATCATCGCCACGGCAACAGAGGCGTTTGCCGTTGGCCTAAAATTGGCCTTGACACACTGCTTGCACCCCACCTGAACCTGTGGTTGTTTTGAATGTTTTGAACTGTTGAAAGCTGTGCAAGGAAGGGAAGGCTCTTGAATGACACTCTCATCCCCCTGCTATTGTCTGTGCAGGTGGGGCAGCTCAGCACAGCGTTCGCTCTCTCTCTCTCTCTCTCTCTCTCTCTCTCTCTCTCTCTCTCTCTCATCTACTGGGACTTGTGGTCCAACCGTAGCTCTCAGTTTCACAAAGAACCACCACAAATTGGCTTTTATCTCCAAGCCTTTACCAGTTGTGTATGTTGTATAGATGTATTGCCTTTCAGAGCACCATAGTAATGGAGATTGGCCTTGACAAGCTTATTGTGGCTTTGACCCAAAGTGGGGGTTTTTTAGATTTTTTTTTCTCCCAACTTTCTTCTAATCAGCCTTAACCAGAGTATGGTTTAAATTTGCAACAACTTTGCCTCAAGCACAAGTGAAATGTTCCCACCCCCACAGCTTCCAAGACGTCTTACAGTGCAAACACAAGAAACCGTTGAGAAGACCCACAACCCCCCACCCTGACCCGACGTGCCTGCCAAGCCCTTGACATAACGAAGGTGCTGGAGGAGAGGGGCACAAAAACTCCCAACGGCCCAACCGTCCCCTGTCATTAAGCTCGTCGCCATGGTGACGTGCATGCTTGCGCGGCGGACACAAAGAGATGGCTCTGAGAGGGGCAGGGTGCGTGTGTGTGTGTGTGTGTGTGTGTGTGTGTCTGTGTGTGTGTGTGTGTGTGTGTGTGCGTGTGTGTGTGTGCACGTGTGTGTGTGTGTGTGTGTGTGTGTGTGTGTGTGTGTGTGAGGGGGGACAGACAGACTGACTGAGCCTGTGGATATTACCCAGAGTTCCTCTGTGCAGATCCTTGTGTACAGCTCAGTTCTGGGCACCAAGAACAGCTGAGAACAGCAGGGAACTTTTATTAGTGTCCCCTGCCCTCCTTTCCTACTCTCCCTCCCTCCCTCCCTCCCTCCCTCCCTCTCCCTCTCTTTCTCCCTCTCTCCCTCCCACTCTCTCCCCCTCTCTCCCTCTCTCCATCCCTTCTCCCCCTCCTTCCTTCCTTCCTTCCCTCCCTCCCACCAAAATGCAAATCTACTCTGTGCTCCTATCATCTGATCTCACATGGTATCCTTACTCACAGAACCTCTCCCCTCATAACTACCCATATGGACAGCAGTTATAGCTGGCTGTAATGTCTTACAGCATGGGCAATGCTGCATTGTACCCAATAAGTCGTTGGCCTTTAGATGTGTGAGATGGATGCATAAAGCTACTATAAAATTAGAATAGCAGCGAATAGTAAATATGGATGGCTGATTGTATTCATAAACAGGACTGTTAACAGGTGGTAAGCTGGAAGTCTGGAGCATTGTAGATAACACACACACACACACACACACACACACACACACACACACACACACACACACACACACGCACACACACACACACAGACAGACTTTAGTCTTTAATCTCTAAGTATCACCATGATGATGCATTCTGTTTGGACCTCTGACTGAGTGTGCCTTATCCCCATCTCTTCCCTTCCCTCTCATTCTAATCATCTATTCATACTGCAGCTCAAATCAATCATGAATTCAACACCTCTTCTTCAGGAACGTTATTGATGGCCTCCGTTTAAAAGGGCCTCCTTTGTTTTTTTGTTAGTTTTTTTTTGCCTTTCCACGGATGACTGAATGCTGTGAAATCCAAATGAGTCTGTGCTCATGCGCCAGACAGTGCAGTCAGGGGTGCCGTGTGACAGTGCTACCTGTGTCTGAATCTCCTCTTTGTTTCATCTAAGCTCTTATTTTTTTTCTCCCTGGGCTGATTTATGAAAGGCAGCCATTTTGTGGAGCTAATTGTATGAAGCTCAGTCGTTGATGGATGGAGCGTCGGAGGACGAGGACCTGAAGCAGAGCGTCACTCCTCTCAGAGCCAATCAGCCAAACATCCCTCCGATGTTTGTAAACTGAACAGAAACACGGCAAAGGATGTCCGAAGCCTCTCCACCAACGCAAATAATCATTCACCGACGGACAGCAATGTTGACTGTTGAGGCTGAGGACGTCAGATCGTGACCTTTGGTTCACTGGTTCCCAGTGAAGGGTTGGAAGGTTTACTTTGAGCTGGCAGGCAGGTATTGAGAAGAACAATCTGGTATAACAATAAAGATTAATAATTCACTCTGCCCTCGACGTTCCAAGCCTGCACAGGAAAAAGGGTGCGTTTGCTGGGTGCTCTTAAAATAAATAGCCTACAAACCAAGGACAGACGACAACCCCCCCCTACCGCCCCCCTCATACCTCCCTGTCCCCCTCTACTCTGTGAAGGGTTTTTATTTGCATTCCGAGGTTTCTGCAGAGGAGATTTAAAACACTGAAGGAACTGTTAGGAAAATGTATACTCCCAGGGTGGCCCTGCACTAATTGCGTCAGGGGTGAAATTACTGATTATAGTTAAGTGCTCCAAAATGGCCCCCTGCTTTTCTCTGCTTTGACCCCCCCCCCCCCCTCCCTCCTTCTCCCATTCCCGCCTCCCCTTGGTCCTCCGCTCAATAACAGGCCTGTTGAGATGCCTTTCCAGTGAGAGGAGAGGAGAAGAGAGGAGAGTGTCTGTCGGCTGTCCTCTCCTCTCTCTGAGGATGCTGGACCCCTGGCAGAGAGGGAGGGGGGGGGGGGGGGGGTCCACACCAGGTGGGGTTAATAAGCCTAGCCCAGCAGTCTAGAGCAGTGGCTGAGTGGGCTGAGTAGAGCAAGCTGCTAATGTGAGGCCCAGACCAGGTTAGGCTGAGCTAACGCAGTGTGAAGCCCAGACCAGGCCAGGCCAGACCAGACCAGGCTAGAGCGATGGGGTTCCTATCCTCTCCCCTGGCTGTCCTGTCCTGTCCTGTCCTCTTAGGAGGAGGCCCAGCACTGCGGGAGCTCCATGGGTAATGTCACAGCGAAGGTTTGGCACATGAACCTTTGCTTTATGCAGAAGGTTTTTTCTCTTGGTTCTCATACACAGACAAACACAAACAGACTAGACGATTTTCTCAGAAGGAGCTCTTGGCCACAGTCAGATCTGGAACTTTATATAACCCTAGCAGGGTGATGTAATACCTCTTTTGAACCTGGGTGTCAAAAACGCTGTCCAGTTAGGATACTTGCCTGATGTCATGCAGTAATCTTTCTAGTTGGCGGTTGACTGGCCATTTTATGTAACTTCTTATGTCACTATTTTGGAACACAAACAAACACTATGTAGCTTAATTTGCTTTGAAGTGAAAATTAAATGTTTTAGGCCTACATTATGGTTGCATATAGGGATTTATATTAGAGGAGCATTTAAAGTTTCAAAATAACAAGCTCCATTACCTAAACATGGGGGAATAATTGGGGTAAAACTCTATTTTCTTATAGGAGCTAGCAATTACCACATGGCAATTAAAGAGCAAACATCTTTATGACCCTGGCTTGCTGGTATAGCTATAGCTTTTGTGTGTGTGTGTGTGTGTGTGTGTGTGTGTGTGTGTGTGTGTCTGTGTGTGTGTGTGTGTGTGCACATGTGTGTGTGTGTGTGCACATGTGTGTGTGTGTGTGCATACTGTAGCCTACATAACAGCACTCACACACTCTAGCCCAGTGCCTGTTTTGTGTGAGCCTTAACCTTCTGTGCTCAAACAGTGATATAACCACACAGCACATCATGTCTCTTAGCTAGATCTGAATGTATTTGTTTTATAGCCTTATTTGAGTGTGTAAGTCTCTTTGTTCGTATGTGCGTGTGTTTGGCTGTTTGCACCCCTGTATGCACATCTGTGTGTGTTTTGTCACAGCACACACACACACACACACACACACACACACACACACAAAAACACACCCAGCTGTGCTGAATGATTAGATTTTGGTGGCCTGGGCAGTGGGTCGTGTGGGTTCGGTCACCCAGACGTGGATGGGCAGGCAGGCAGGCAGGCAGGCAGACAGACAGACAGACAGACAGACAGACAGACAGACAGACAGACAGACAGACAGACAGACAGACAGACTCTGGGTCTATGTTTGTCTGCCTGTGCCCAGGAGGGTACTACTCATCAGACAGAGCACCAGGGCAGGGTGCCCCATCACAGCCCAGAGCCCAGCATCAGCCCTCTGCAGTGGGGTAAGGACGCTGCCTCCCGCCCCTGGAGGGGAGATCCAAAACCGTCTCTTCTAAGTCCCAGGGATGCTTCCCAGCCACAGCCAAACTGTCTATCTCACCACAGCTTGTTCTTCCTGTGCCCCTGCACACATTAATGAGGCACTAGCGGAGTTAACCCTCGCGTGGCCAGCTGCAGGGGCCAACCGCATGGTGCACAGGTCCCATTAGTTCTGTGTGGCTGACACTCTTCAGATGGTTAATGGAGAATTAACATGGTTGGTGTTGCCTGTTCACCCAGCCTTATGCTAATGCAGAAGAGAGGGGTCAGCGATAGGCGGGGGGGGGGGGGGGGGCAACATGCTAATGATGAGTGCATTCTGCTGACTTTCCAAGTGCGTAGAGCGGTTGGGTGAGACGCTCCACACACCATCTAGCCCCCCCCTCCCTATATGGAGCAGTTGTTTCTCCTTCCCTGGCTGTGGAAGTAAGACGCGTGGTGTGCAAACTGCTGATGTGTTGGTTCTGCGGTAATGAGATCATCCCTCGGTTCTTCAAGAAGAACAGTCTAAAACTAATGTTTCATTTGCCTCCGCTCTCAAAGGAAGCTCCTTTTGTTATCGCCACGGCAATTAGCTGGAGCTGAGGCTCAGGAAGGCATTTCCTGTGATTGTTGTCATTTGCATAGAGCAAAATCAGGGAGAGAATCAAGCCTCCCCCCAACTTCTCCCCTCCCTCCGTCTCCTCCATTTTCATCTGTGGAGGGGGGTGAAAGGGCTGTGTCCAGCCATGCAGGTCCTCATAGCTTCATCCCTCATCCTCATCATCATCATCCTCATCATCACACCAACACCTCATCCAATAACCTCCATTCAGCCCGTTTCCGAGGCGATTGCGTTCTGCTGAGAAGACTGCCTATTGAAGTGTTTAATTAGAGAGGTAAACATCTACAGTACGGTGGCTCAATGGTACCAGATCAGGCAGGCATGTACATACAAGCATGAACAATACTACACCATGTCACATTCAGACACGGAGCCCCATGGAGATGAATATGCTTCTCCTGCATGTTTCTGTTAGTTAATGATCCTGTTGGATTTGTCCCTTTGTTAAAGAGTAATCAAACAGAATTGCATTCACGTTAACGCTTTGTCAGTAAAGGAAGATTGACAATGATTAGCAAGAGTGCCACGCCTCAACGACCGAGCTTGCCGTTGCTTATGAGTGAGAACCTTGTCGTGTTTGTTGAAGGAAAAGCACCAAGTCCTTTTTTTGCCTCGGTTGACATGGGAGCTGTGTCAACAGTGATGTGAATGTGATCTCAAGATAATGCATGGGAATTCCTGTGTGTGTGTGTGTGTGTGTGTGTGTGTGTGTGTGTGTGTGTGTGTGTGTGTGTGTGTGTGTCTCCACCACCACAGGGAGGGAAGACACCTGCTGAATCATCCTGATCTGAGACAGGATCAGTTTGGCCTATAACTCACCAGCTCTCAGCCTGGCCTCGGGGAAACAAACTCTCTGTCATCAACTAAACTATAGACTGGCTTCACAGACACATGAACCCACACCTGGGTTCGCCCCATACCTCTACTCATATCCTCATAACTCGTAGAACCCTAGACGCCACCTCTGCTCAGCTCATACAGTCATTCAAGAATGAACAATGAACAATGAATTCCCATTGTCTCCTCTAATTATTGCCTCTCTGATATCGCCCCTTTTGCAACATGTATCTTAATAGTCTACTCCATCTTCCTCTCCTCATCATGGGGGAGTACTCTTCCGTCTGTGGGTTGTAGTTGGGAAGGACTGCAGCGGAGTCGGAGGCTGTGGTACTCTAAGCAAGGGGACTGGCTAATCCCTGGCACTGGGCATGGCTGGATGTGACGCAGCCTGAGCAGACACACAGCCACAGCCCTCAGCCCTTAGCCTCCTGATCTATTTTCCAAAGCCAGAGGAGAGGAATTCAGTAATGAGCTCCCATCTTCCTCCCAGCAGCGGAAGACTCTCTTTGTGGAACTAATTGAAAGTGGCATACAGGGCGTCTGGGAGCTCTTTGGGGGCTGCACTGCATTTCAGGGATGTGGAGACAGTGTTGCGCGCTTTGGCTTTTGTGTCATGGGGCTGAAATATATGTGTCTTAGAAAGTGAAGCAATAATGCACTGTAGACTCTGCTTTATGGGCGTGTGTGTGTGTGTGTGTGTGTGTGTGTGTGTGTGTGTGTGTGCCTTTCTGTCGGACTATTAGTGTATCTGTCTGCATGAGTGTACCCCCTCTCTCTCTCTCTCTCTCTCTCTCTCTCTCTCCCTCTCTCCCTCACATTCCCCCTCTCTCCTCCCCTCTTAATAAATCTGTTTTTCTGTGTCAGCTCATCAGAGGTGGTGCGTGTGTGCGTGTGGTGTGTGTGTATGTGTGTGTGTGTGTGTGTGTGTGTGTGTGTGTGTGTGTGTGTGTGTGTGTGTGTGTGTTATTCCAGCTCTCTTGGTACAGTGGAGGAGCAGGGCCACAGATTGGCCTCCCCTATTACAGATATGGAAATGGGCAGACACACTGAGACTGATATACTGCTGGCATTTACTGAAATGATGAATCAGAGCCTGGCCTTAACTCTCCTTCACACACGCACGCACACACACACACGCACACATGCACGCACTCACACACACACACACACACACACACACACACACACACACACACACACACACACACGCACACACACACACACACACATTTGGAGTGTTTTACGGCCCAGGAGAGTGTGCTCTGGTAGGATCCACTCTGTCTGAGAGTCTGGAGGGTTAAAGGGGTTTAGTGGACATGCTGTAAGTCGTAGGAAGGGCAGTGGAAAGTCCAGGGTTAGGGAGGCGAGAGAGGAGGCTACTTTTGGCCTTGTTTTTCCCAAATGCAGTTGTTGTGCGCATTCCATATGGGTTGGAGGGCTGGTTAGTGTGCACATTTCTGGGTGTGTATGAATGTGTTTGTGTGTGTGTGTGTGTGTGTGTGTGTGTGTGTGTGTGTGTGTGTGTGTGTGTGTGTGTGTGTGTGTGTGTGTGTGTGTGCGTTATGAGGCTGTTGCTGGGGAGCCGTCAGAGGAAGGGAGGAGGAGGTAGTGTTATTTAATCTGTGAGACCAGAGGAGACCATCACTCTCAGTCATCAGACCCAGCCAAAGCCACACAGTCATCTCCTGATTGATAGCTGGGCAGACGACAGCGCCCGCCATTAGAATGTTGGAGCTGTGCAATTAGAAGAGGGAGGGACGGATGGGGGTATGTATGTGGGGGGAGGGAGGTGAGGGGGGGAGGGGGGAGGAAGGGTGGGGAGCCGGGTCGTTTCCTTTGACTTGCTGATTTAATAATTTGTAGAGGAGCTGTCCTTTCAACGTGCTAGAGTCTCGTGACTGGTTGGACTCGCTATAGAAATAGAATTCTATTCATTCTCTTTCTATGGGAGCAGCTTCCCAAGTTGTATCACACGTTTGCGTTGTACAGTGAAAGGCTAAGGGCTAAACATATCACCCTATTTGTAATTGACAGTTGTCAACACAGTCACAAAGAACTCTTACCAGTATAAAAGCTCTTTTTCATGAGGCCTCAGCCTTTTCTATTTACGTTATTCAACCGAACAGTGAATAAGAAGGAGATGGAGAGTGAGATGGAGAGTGAGATGGGGAGGGAGTGACTGGATCAGTCCTGTGCTTTGCCCAGCTGTGGAGGAGTCCCTGGGGGCTCGGGGGGGGGCAGGAATGTGCCTGATCTGGGTCTGAGTTTGGGCTGGGGACGACTGGGGCCTGGGGCGGGCAGCTGTGAGCCGGGGAGTGCACTTCGGGAGCAGGGTGTCTGTGTGTGTCTGTGTGTGCGCGTGTGTGTGTGTGTGTGTGTGTGTGTGTGTGTGTGTGTGTGTTTGTGATGTGTTCGTGCATGCCTTTGTGTGTAGGGCACAGCTGTGGCCCTGGCATCCCACCCTATCCCAGGGCAGGATGCCGTCAGGCCTCATTTCCTGTCCCAGAGTGCAGGGCAGCGCCCTCTCTGGCTGACTCCCTGTAGCCGCCCTCGTCTGTATGATGAGACCCTGACCCTGCCTCACACTGCCTCACACTGCCTCACACTGCCTCACAAAACCACAACCACATACACCAAAGAGAGACGGGGGGAGGGGACGGAACGGGAGAGAGGAGGAGAAGAAGGGAGGGGAAGGGAGAGGAGGGGAGGGGAGGGGAGGGGAGGGGAGGGGAGGGGAAGGGAAGGGAGAGGAGACGAGAAGAGAGAAGATGGGGAGGGGAGAGGCCCACAACACCACAACCCTTTTTACAAGGTACACTATAGGGGAAAAAACTCCCCTTTGGAGTGAAATATGAAACAAACTCACACAGGTTTTCTTCCTGGATGTTGTGTTGTGCACCGGTCATGTGAGTGTTGCTTTGTTCAATATCAGCTTGTCAGGAGAAGATGACAGCCTGCTTTTGTTGGGGAGATTTCCTGTCCTGGTCAAAGGTTGGAGAAACAAGAGGCGCCTCTCAGCCCTCCCTCCCTCAATCCCTTCCTCCCCCTCGCTCCCCTCGCTCCCCTCCTCCCCCCTCCTCACCCCTCCCTGTCCCCTCCTCACCCCTCCCTGTCCCCTCCTCACCCCTCCCCCCCCCCCCCCCCCCCCCCCCCCCCGCCCCTCTCCTCTAGGCCCACTGCTGTAACTCCCACTGGTCACTATTCCCACCACCAGATGTTTAGCGGCTCTGCGGTTCTGTCGATCACAGAGCCGCTATCTGATTGGCTGTGTAGGGGGTGTCTGTCGGGTCAGCGATGTTGTGTTCCTTCACACTGTGTCTTTCTGGAACCCCTCCAGCTGTGGAGCGCTCTCAGAGTCTCCTCACACACCCAGAGGAGCAGGGGAGGGGGCTGTCTGGACAGAGAGTGAGGGAGAGAGAGAGAGAGAGAGAGAGAGAGAGAGAGAGAGAGAGAGAGAGAGAGAGAGACACACACACACACACAGACACAGAGAAAGAGACAGAGAAGGAGCTCCACTGTACATGGCCTAGGTATCTCAACTTTCATGTTGAGAAATGTCATGTTCACTACTGCTACTGGTTTAGAAGTGTGGCTAACACAGGTGGAGTCGGTGCTGATGCCCCTGCACAGCTTGCACCTGTATGTAACCCCAGCCTGTGTTGTTGTCTCTGGTTTTTTTGGTTTTTTTTTTTAACCCTGAGCCCTGAGCCATTCCTAGCAGGCCTTTGTTGTGTGCTCATTCAGAGGGGTTGATCTCCCCTTTAGACAAGGCGGGCTGGGAGAGGAGGACACCTGCTCAGGAGGCAACCATCGGCCACACAGCTGTCACCACAACGCATTTCTCGAGGCAGTCAGAACGCAGAGCGTCTTATGACACACAACCCATCATAATGAAAGCTTATTTGTCATCATTTCAATGCCATGCCTGTGAAATATCCCCCCTGCTAGCCTTAAAGAAAGCCAAGCAATCCTCCTCTGTCATTACGTTTTCAAGGGCAGAGCTCACCAATCTCCGTTTTTTTCTTTTTTTAAGTATATTTTTGTATACATGATCATTAGGCTTGTAAACATGACCTCTCCTCCCTCTGCCGGGTCT
>NC_139657.1:18969119-19026619 GCF_951799395.1 Argentina silus | reverse complement strand
TTGCCCTTCTGTGAGGCCATAGATATGTGGTCCCTGGGCTGTGTGATCGCTGAGCTCTTTCTGGGTTGGCCCCTCTACCCTGGAGCATCAGAGTACGATCAGGTAAGACTGGGAGTCCGGGGGGGGGGGGGTGATGACGAATGATGTCATATGAATTATACATTGATGACAACCAGGAAGAAGAGGTCACTGAGAACTAGTGACGCCTACATGTGAGAACCATAGAAATAGAATAATGAGATAGATCTCATTCTATTTCTGTGGTGAGAACCTCCAAAAATGGACTGTTTTCTGTATGCCTATGGTTCGTGCTGTGAGTGACGAGGCTAGACTAGGTATGGGCTGTGTGTGTGCCCACCCACCCCCCCACCGCGATCCCTCTGCAAACCCCCCCCCCCCCCCCCCCCTGTTTATTTTAACAGATGCCACTGAGCCTCTCATCCGATTAGCAGCGCTCCTGTGCTCCAGAGCAAGACATTTCTCTTCCCCTTCTTCTTCATCCTCTTCTTTCTCTTTTTTTCCCTAAAGTCAGATTAGGCTCTACGGAAAAGCCTTGGGCAAGTGCTCCGTCTCAGAACAAATCGAGCTGTTTTTCTCAAGTCCTGAAACATATCTACGAGTCTCATTTGCAAGCCTCAAATATAATCCTTTTCCTTTTTGACTGCGCTTAAAGTATGAGCTGGACCTTTAGTGATAAAACTCACGTGGTACAGACAGTGTTTTTCTTTGAGTTGGTCACTCTTCACAACTGCACATCTACATGACATGTCTACTAGATTGCCGCTTTGAATAAAGTATCGTCTACCGTCCCTATTTTCTGTTTATGATTCAGCAGGTTTACAGTTTAGCATCCTGACACTATTGTTCAAATGCCTACGGAATAACAACCTGTGGATGCAGTTATAGTACTGTATATCCTGTGTCATTTACCTCTTGAACACTATCATTTCATGGGTAATGTTAATGTGGATTACTCTGCTTATCCGGTGCAGTACGAGTTGTAAATGCTCCCTCTGCATACTCAGCTGCAGTGCAGGTATTTGGAAGATATGATTAGCACAGTATAATTACCCCCAAATATTTATGTCAGCACAGATTTTCAAACTCCTGACAGAGTAGCATTTCCAGAGTGCATTCAATTGGCGCCTCAAAGGGCAGAATTCACAATATCCAATTAAGTGTGGCTCATTTTGCATGTCTGCATGTTAATGATGTTTGGCTGGGGTTTCGTCTGAATGCTGAGTTGATGTATTTCTTCCCCTCCGTTTTCCTCCAGATTCGGTACATATCTCAGACACAGGGGCTGCCTGCCGAGTATCTCCTGAGTGCAGGGACGAAGACCACCAGGTTCTTCAACAGAGACCCAGACTCTACTTACCCACTGTGGAGACTGAAGGTAGGTCTACACACACACACACACACACACACACACACACACACACACACACACACACACTGATTTCAGCTCCAACATTATTGTCCAGTAATACTAATGATTGCCCTCTTCACAGTAGCCAAAGTTTCCATACACATCCAAGGAGGACTTAGATTTCAAATTTGAGCGTTGTTCCACCGTAGCCAATGCTGTCAAACTATCTATGCCTTGTGTGGACCATTGACAGACTGTACATGTATAACTGTAGATGGCATGGCTCCTGTGTGGCCCATTGACAGACTGTACATGTATAACTGTAGATGGCATGGCCCCTGTGTGGCCCATTGACAGACTGTACATGTATAACTGTAGATGGCATGGCCCCTGTGTGGCCCATTGACAGACTGTACATGTATAACTGTAGATGGCATGGCCCCTGTGTGGACCATTGACAGACTGTACATGTATAACTGTAGATGGCATGGCCCCTGTGTGGCCCATTGACAGACTGTACATGTATAACTGTAGATGGCATGGCTCCTGTGTGGCCCATTGACAGACTGTACATGTATAACTGTAGATGGCATGGCTCCTGTGTGGCCCATTGACAGACTGTACATGTATAACTGTAGATGGCATGGCTCCTGTGTGGCCCATTGACAGGCTCAACTCTGCCTCTTAACAAAGTGAGAGGCTAATGAGAGCAAAATGGATTTGT
The DNA here is from genome assembly GCF_951799395.1 of Argentina silus. NCBI lineage: Eukaryota > Metazoa > Chordata > Actinopteri > Argentiniformes > Argentinidae > Argentina > Argentina silus. The sequence continues at coordinate 19,024,526 of NC_139657.1, read as the reverse complement.
GAGAGAGAGGATTTGGCAAGTGGAACTGGGCCTGATGAATCCTGCTCAGGGGGGGTGTCTCTCCCTCTACCCCGCCCCCCCCACCCCCCACCCCCCTACTGTCACTCTATGTAGGCCACTCAATAGGGAGCCCTGTTTATGCACCCAGTCCTTTTTCCTCATTAACTTTGAGTGAACTTAAGTGTGTCATGCTGTGAATCTGCATACAGATACATAGTTTCACAGTATTGAACGCACAGCACATACACAATACCCTTAACTGCCTGCCTGCCTGCCTGTCTGTCTGCCTGCCTGTCTGCCTGTCTGTCTGTCTGTCTGTCTGTCTGCCTGCCTGCCTGCCAGCCTGCCTGCCTGCCTGCCTGTCTGTCTGTCTGTCTGTCTGCCTGTCTGTCTGTCTGTCTGTCTGTCTGTCCGCCCTCATGGCACATAGCAATGTTCTCCTACCCAGATTGATCAGATCTCCTTGGAAACCCAGCCCATCATGTCTTTGTTCTTAACAATACGCAATGACGCATGCCTCATTGACATTCAGTAAGGTGACTTGTGTATAGTCACCTCTGACCTTTATGTAAGGATATAAGATAATACCCAGTCAGCCTGTTTAAGGGCGTGTGCTCTCCTGTTACACAACCACACGTCAACATATCAAAAAGGTGCAGGCACGTTATGACACCACTTAGCCTCATCTTTTTCCATGGTCTCTGGCATGTGGAAAACCCAGTGTCTAGCCACCCAACTACTTTGCTTTCCGTTCACAGTCAGTGAGACATACACATGAATTTGCCTGTCAGAATGATTGCTAAGCGTCACATTGACCTTGCCATGTATTTCCATACGACAGGAGCTGTATCACGATACTGTAATTAAATGTAATGTGGTGTGTTCGTGTCTTTCCTAAGCTGATACAGTATGTCTATAAGATGTGTGTGTGTGTGTGTGTGTGTGTGTGTGTGTTTGTGTGTCTTTGTGTGTGCATGTGTGAGTGCATCTGTGCGTGCATGAGTGTGTGCGTGTAAGTGTAAGCGTGTGCGTGTGTGTGTGTGTGAGACTCCCCAGGCTTGCTCCCTTAGTAGGCTGTAAGATTAGTGTTTGTGTGCTACCCCAGGGTTGCTTAAAGGACAAGCTAAGTCCTGCTGCACATAAACAAGGGGCCGTAATGAGGAAAATGTAAATATACTGTAGTGTATTTTCAGAGAGGAAGTATGAGGGGATTTCAATGGAACATCTGCTTCTTCTCTCTCCCGCAGACACAGGAGGACCATGAGGGGGAGACGGGGATCAAGTCAAAGGAGGCCCGGAAGTACATCTTTAACTGCTTGGATGATATGGCGCAGGTACAGCACTGTTTATATATATACACACATGCAGTCATGCACGTGCGCACGATGGCGCACACACACACACACACACACACACACACACACACACACACACACACACACACACACACACACAATCACACACATAGTCATCCCCACAGGCTGAAGAGCTATAGTATGCAGTCACACAGAAATAAAAGCAGCTGTGGCTCCGAATCACATCCTCTATTCTGGGGGTGGGGGGGGGGGGTGGAGGGGGGGGGGGGGGGGGGGTGGAGGGGTTGGGGGGGGGGGGGGGTTGCCTGTCTTAGTAAATTACAGACATCGGAGCTGAACATGTGGTCAGCTTGGTTAGATTATTTGATGTGTATAGTTTGCTTTCTTATTTAAGCTTGGGTGAATGTTGTGGCCATGTCCTAACTGGATGCGTGTGTGTGTAGTACAGTACACGCACACACGTCATTCTAGCGGACTGCAGGGCCGATCCGTGGGACCCAGACCATCTTGTCTCTGTAGGACTCAGTTGGTTAGCGTTAGCCGCTCTCCCTGCAGCCAGCTTTACACTGTGAAACACCTGTGGGAACACGTGTTATGTTATATAACCAATGAAGTGACTCATTGACCAAACACTGGTGTGGAAAGGCACAGCCACCAAACAGATGACTGTAGTATGTCTTCTATCAATTTACTCTTCTACCCACTCTGATTGCCGTGGGAAAGTTGACATACTTCTTACAGTTAGCCTAATGACGATAAGCCAGTGTATAGTATAGTCGCTGGTGTCACCAGCTAAAAAATACGAGTTCTGCAGCATACTTACTTACCCTTAATAATAGAAACCTCAGTATGTTTCCCAGGCATCTCAAGATGTCACACTATTCTCATCATCATGTTTCTTCAGACTAGGCTAAAAAACCTGGCACGTTGTGATACACTTCAGGTCAGGTGAAATATTGTGAAATAAGTGATGTGGTTAGTTTAGTGCATAATAGGTAGACGCAGACAGTGCTATAAAGCATTTAAGTTTCCCAACCTTGTGTGGACCTACACATGTATTCACTTCAGTGATGTAGATTGGGACTATTAGAGGTGACCAGTGATGCCCTGGGCTCCGGGAGCGTGCAGCGGGCTCAGGGAAGTTATTGTTAGTACACACACACACACACACAGTCAGTGGTCTAATGAAAGCAACATGCACAGTCCAGGGTCCCCTGGGTCAGCTCTTACTCGGAGTCTACAAGACTCTCTGGCTGTGGTTGCGGCTGTAGCTACTCCCCAGCCCCTGCCTGTCCCTGTCTCAGTCCCTGTCCCTGAGCTTTACTAAAAGAAACAGTAGAGAGAGAGAGAACCAGTCTTTATGGGGGGAAAAAGCTTCTATTTTTCCTGATTCAGAATAAGGGGCCAGATAAATAAGTTAGCAGTGTGGACATCTGTCTCCATGTATATAATGGATGATAGCTGAAGGCACAGAGGGAGAGAGGGATTGAATGCCAGGATGTCTGCCCATGAAGAGATTGATGTCCCCCCACTCTGTCTTGGGAAATATTGGGGGGAGGGGGTGACGCTGAGGTTCTGTTCTGATCTGTAGAAGCCCTTTGATTTCCTAGTGAGGACCAGCTGAACGACAGGAGCCCACTGGAGGATTAGATAGAGGGGGGGACAAGACAGCTGGGTGAACAGTATATTATCCACTGACTTATCTACAGAGCACTTTAACGTCTAAGTCTGAGTCTGTTTAGAGCTGCTGTTGAGGCAATGGCAGGAAGGCAAGCACGTCACCTTCTCCCAGTTCCACTCATGATACCCCCCCCCCCCCCCCCCCTTCTCCTAAACAAGACTACGGATCTTCCAGGGTATTATATGATAGTGTTGGGTTTTCCTTCCTTCCGCCCTTGTCCTACATTAAGCCTAATAGGCTAATAGTTTGGGGGTAGTGCTGTTTGCTGTGCAGATCATCATGGTCTTGCATGTATAATTCCCCCTCCTCCTCAGGCATAGCCGGATGTGGCCCAGTGCTGGACATCTGCTGTCCTGTCCTGTCGTGTCCTTGTGTTCTGCCGTGCCACCATGCCACCTACTCCTCAGAGACAGATGTGTCTTCATCAGCACATGGCCATTGACATGCAAATACATGCACTGCACTGGCCTCAGTAGTCTATCCTCTTTGCCTGAGTTTCGGGTTTTTGCATGTTATTTTATGGAACAGAACATATTAGGTGTTTTACTTACTAAATAAAATGTTTAAATTGTCATTACTCATAGTAACAATAATAACTAATGAATTGTAGTACTTGTTTGTTTATTTTTGAACACGCACGACTTGTTACAATTTGATACCAGTTTGTTACCAGTTGTGTTAGAATTCTTTGAAGTAAGTACCAGAAAGTACCCATTAACCACATACTGGATACCAGTATCTAGATACCAGTGGAACAGTATGGAAAATTCTGAAATACAAATGAGTGTCTGTGAAGTGGGGAGATAAAGAGCATGTATTTTGATGGCATGACACTGACTGTCTACCCCTGATCATCTCCTTTTGGTCCTTAATAGTCCACTCCTGCCGTGGCATCACCCAAGTGGGTGCTGAACATTGGTAGTGATGAGGTGAGTTCTCCCCCTTACAATGTGAGCGCTTTGGGTGTCTAGTAAAGTGCTGTATACTTGCATCAATTATTATCTTTATTATTATGACTCCTCCTGTGGTGATTCTACTCCACAGTGTCCTTACAGAGATAGATGGTAACTCTAGAATACCTGTTCACATGTTTCCTGTGCTGTGTGTTAGTAAGACACCTTGACTACCACACATTTGCAATCTGACCAAGTATATTTTCCCAAAGTCATTTTTTCCTCAGGCAGAGGACAGTGTGATTATTTCTCACCTCATTCTGGAGATTATTCCTTTATCACGCTGCATAGAGATGGCGAGCAGAGAGGGGGGGGGGGGGGCACGGCGACAGAGCCTGAATAACCTGCATAGGAAAGGGAATTGAATCAGATTTGTGGCGTTGACTGGCAGCACATCAGATAGCCCCTAGAGCAGGGCTATAGATAAGCACTGTGTCTTTTATGAAAAACGCTACTGCTATCTCCGCATGGCAATCCTAATAAACAACCCTGCCTGTCCCTGTGTCTGTCCCAGTGTCTGTCCCAGTGTCTGTGTCTGTCTCCTCACCACAGCCATGCTACTGAAGGCTGTGGCTCTACCCACTCCTCAGACCCTGCCTTCATCTGGCCCCATCTTTCTGTCTCTGTTCCTGTCATTGTCCCTGTCCCTGTCCCTGTCCATGTCTCTCTGTCCCTGTCATTGTCCCTGTCCCTGTCCCTGTCCCTGTCCCTGTCCCTGTCCCTGTCCCCGTCCCCGTCCCTGTCCCTGTCCCTGTCCCTGTCCCTGTCCCTGTCCCCCCACCTCAGACGTGCTACTGAAGTTACTGGCTTCTCAGGCTACTGAAGTTGCTGGCTGCTCAGTCTCCCCAGCCTCTGCCTAACTAATCCATCCCTCCTAGCTAGCTCTGCACCGCAAGGAGAATTCTGCTGTTGTGCCCAGTATTTATCCAAAAACCACAGCCTGGAATGTTTAACACAGATGAACCAACATTATGTTCCAAAGCAGGTTCCCAGAAGAGCCCCCCGAGAGTATTTCAGTAAAGTTGTCTTATGTCAGCTTGGGAGGCACTCAGAAAAAGGTGTCCTTTGTGAAACGCTTTAATAAGCAACGGCAACATGTATCGGGTTAATTTTTCCCGTTTATTTTCACTTCTCGGGGTAGATAAAAATCTCAGGGACGGCGCCAGTGAATATTTTCAAGCGGCTAGGCCATTTGCTATGAATACTAGTGTAAATGTTTGTAATGCCAGTAAGGTGCAAGGTTATCACTGTGCTCTGTGACATGCATGTTGACAACCCAACTGAAGAGGCTTGTGTGATTATTAATAGCCCCCTCTATGGGGAAAAAGAAAACTGTGTTTTTTTCTGTTGTCTATGGCAACAGTAGCCCCCCTTGAATTCCTAATCAACTCTTTAAGGTCTGTGAGACTAGAGTACGTCTCTGGACATTGAAATGCTAATATCAAGAGTGTATGTGTTGTGTGTGTCTGCAGGTGAATATGACGACGGATTTGGAGGGAACTGACATGCTGGCGGAGAAGGCAGACAGAAGAGAGTTCATAGATTTGTTGACGAAGATGTTAACGATCGACGCGGACAAGAGGATCACCCCAATCGAAACCCTCAACCACCCCTTCGTAACCATGACCCACCTTCTTGACTTCCCTCACAGCACACAGTACGTTTGGAGACTCTCACCAATGGTTTAATAACTGGTTTGGATAATGCTGATCAAAATCTAAATAGACACACTCATACTAATATTCTCTCTCTCTCTCTCTCTCTTCCTTTCTCTCTCTCTCTCTCTCTCTCTCTCTCTCTCTCTCTCTCTCTCTCTCTCTCTCTCTCTCTTCCCCCCCGTCCTCCCCCCACTCCAGTGTCAAGTCCTGTTTCCAGAACATGGAGACCTGTAAGCGTCGTGTGAACATGTATGACATGGTGAACCAGAGCAAGACCCCCTTCATCACCCACGTGGCCCCCAGCACGTCCACCAACCTCACCATGACTTTCAACAACCAGCTCAACACTGTGCACAGCCAGGTTAGTATTAACTCACTAGCCTACCACTATTCATACATACAGCCAGGTCAGTATTAACTCACTAGCCTAGCTCGGACGAAAACCTGGACCCACTGCGGCTCTCCAGGACCAGGATTGAAAAATAGATTTTATCTCAATGAGACAAACCTGTATAAATAAAGTTAAATCAAAAAATAAATGAAAAAAGGATTGAGTATCACTGTCGTAGCCTAATACTGTACATACCCACTACTGCCTACTTAACTGTAACACATGCATCTATATACGTACATCTACTGTACAGAATTACTGCCAAGACCATGTTGATACGGTACTAAGGTGATCACTATATGGCACAGTCAGTGTGTATTTCCTGTCCAATCCACAACACCATCCTAGTTTCACAATAATGCTACCTCCATCTCACTGCAGACGGCTTTTTATGAAGGAATACATTGACAACAAGATAAACCTTCTGAATCCGGAGCGGATAGGCTAGGTGTCTGTGCCTTAGGCCCAGAGGGGCTGTCACAAACTGCTGATTAGATACGTGAGAACTTATACTTCCTGCTTGCCTTGCATTTTAGCCTTCTAAGCATTCTAACCCGAACCCTAACCCTTTCAGGCCTCAGGAACCCTTCTGCCAGGCTTCCTCTCTTCCTCCTCCTCCTTCTGTTTCCCTGGCTTCTGCCTTTGGTGCTTCAGGTTTTCATCCAGTCCCACTATAGGGTTGTGAATTTAAACTGCTGACTTTCCGCTACCGCCGGAATCACCAAAGCGTCTGCATGTAAAATTCGGTTCAGATGGTGCTGAATTAGAACTCCAGCCATTTTTCTTCTTCTTCTCGTAAACAGTGTCCTTTATCACAAATTATATCGACACACAACACAACCCCACACTGTGCGGTGTGTGTAGAGCGCTGCGGCAAAGCTCAACTGCGCTGTCCGTGATTTAAAATGGATTAACATTTTTCCAGCTTGTCCTCTGACTGCCACGATTCAGGGCGATATGGACAGAACTAAGGAAGTGATTTATTTTGCAGATAATAACGTTTTTTTTTCAGTTTTTTTTTTGTCGTTATTCGCAGGCTGTGTTGTGTTGTGTTGTGTATGATGAATGCCACGGCGGCGTATTGATTAACTCTCTCCCCCGGTGCTCGTCGAGCCGCTAAAGAGTGCAAATGAAAAATGAATGTGCCGTCTCTGAATTTTTCCCCCACGCAAGCTTAATGAAAAGGCTTTAATTAGTGAGGGTGTTGTAGAACAAAATGCTATGTGAGTAAGAGCTCAGATCACTGCTTCTCTTTAGGAGCATTTGTTCCTTGCTATCCTGGGTGTACCAAGGCTACAGTATCCAGGGTGTACCAAGGCTATCCAGGGTGTACCAAGGCTACCTAAGACATTACTCATGTCTCATTGATGGTCTCCATATGCAGTTTCGATGGATTACGTATTTACGAAGTGCCTCAATAGATCTGGATTATGGCCACTGTCAAGGATAGGGATGTGGTGGGGCCAAGATAGTAAAGAAGCCCTGACACCAAATGTCAGACTGCCCTGCCCAAGTCTAAAAATGACGCATGAACCATCCTCATTCTTCTGCTTTGGAATCCAGTACTCCCATCGGCTCTCCGTTTGAATAATTTAAATAATTTCCTACCTTAAGTGCTCGGTCCAGACAGATTTATGTGTGTTGAGAAACATCTTGTTGTGTAGTCAGAGGGGGAAAGGGAAACACACTGGTGGTGAGGAGGTGTACTGTGTCAGAGTGTCCCTCTTCTCAGGATCCTAGTCCTGAGTCTCTAACCTGGCTGGAACGCCTCTGTGTGTATGACGCACTCAGCGCTTCATTAGAGCCTCTGGGTGTTTGTAATAGGGACATTTACTGGAGCTGTGTACATAGAAAGAGGATCTATATTCACACATGAGGGCCTTCCAGTAGAGTACAGTATACATGGAGAAATGAGCCCCTGTGGTTCAATGTACAGTATGTAATCACATGCTCAATCCAATACTAAGTTGTTAATGGATGGAAGGATGTACACACACACACACACACACACACACACACACACACACACACACACACACACACACACACACACACTCTCTCTCTCTCTCTCTCTCTCTCTCTCTCTCTCTCTCTCTCTCTTCTCACTATCTACCCTGCTCCTATTTAGTTCTGTATTTCCTCTGGGGGGGACAAGGAGCAGGGGGAGACATTTGCATTCATCTCTCTGTCTTTCTGCTCTCAAATGCAGTTCCTACATGTATTCCGAGAAACATCACGCTTAGCCTTGGTTATTTAATGTCCTAAATTTGTTCTCATCTGGAATTTTATTTGAATGTTTAATGCATCGTTGTGTAATCAAATGCATCGTTAATGAATAATCAAATACATTATTGTTGTGTTGTTATGATTCATGAGCCTATCCTCCCACACCACCAACCCTCATAACCCCCCCCCCCCCCCCTCCCCGCCACCCGACCCAACCCTCCCCCTCATGGGTTTTGTTTGATGCCATCAATCTCTTAGGCCACCAGCCTGGCTCCCTCCTCCACCACCAGTGCCACCCTTTCCCTTGCCAATCCCGATGTCTCCATACTAAACTACCAATCTGCACTCTACCAGCCCTCCGCGGCCTCCATGGCTGCCGTGGCCCAGAGGAGCATGCCCCTGCAGCCTGGGGCCCCTCAGCTCTGCGCTGCCCGCCCTGACCCCTTCCAGCAGGCACTCATCGTCTGCCCACCTGGCTTCCAAGGTAAGAGACGCCACAATACAGTCTCTTTTTATGTTGTGCTTTGTAATCAGTGTCTGCTTGCTGCCATCTTGGAACAGGTCTCCTTTCACAAAGAGGTTTGCATATAGGATAAACAAGTGAGAAAGAGCACACAGGCCTCTTTGTTGTTTTATGTATGTTACAAATGTGTGTTTCATCCAGTTCTCCTTGGATAAAGTGATTTTTAATCTAATGGGATCACCCGTACACTCAAGAGATACAGTACATACTGTACTGCGCCTTCAAGTATTCATCCCCCTGGACTTTTTCCACATTTCATTACAACCAGATTTTAAAATAGATTTAATTGAGATTTTTTTGTCACTGATTTACACAAAATACCCCATATTTTCAAAGTGAATTTTTTTTTTTTTGACATGTTACAAATTAATTCAAAATGAAAAGCTGAAATGTCTTGAGTCAATAAGTATTCACCCCCTCTGCTATGACAATCCTTAAATTAGCTCAAATGCAAACATTTCTTCAATAATTGAATTCTTCTTGAATTGAGTCCATCTGAGTGCAAGGATAATAGTTCATGTGATTTTGGAATGAATATCTTTGTTTTTATAGGGTCTCTGATTTGCATAGGAATCAATTACACACTGTGTGGATTAGGCTGTCACTACCCACCTACCACATTTCATAATTTCTCTTGATTCTTCTTCACACAAAGGATGGTGCGGAAACTGCATTGCATGGGCTGGATCCACACAGTGTGTAATTGATTCCTATGCAAATCAGAGACCCTATAAAAACAAAGATATTCATTCTGAAATCATATTAACTATTTTTCTTGCACGCAGATGGACTCAATTCAACTTATTGAGTAACTTGTTGAAGAAATATTTTCATTTGAGCATTCATTTTAGGAGTGTAGCCAAGGGGGTGAATACTTATTGACTCAAGAAATGTCTGCTTTTCATTTTTATTTAATTTGTAAACATTTCTAAAGAAAATAAATAATAATAATTTCACTTTGACATTATGGAATATTTTGTGTAAATCGCTGACAAAAAGATCTTCTTAAATTGATTGATTGAAGTCTGGTTGTAACGCAAGAAAATGTGGAGGAGTCCAGGGGGGTGAATACTTACTGAAGTATATGGCACTGTAAATACTGTATGTTACTCTTGGTCAGGTCTAGTCTTGGGCCCAGTCTCAGTCAGCTATGGGAAGCCCTTTCAGTGTCAGTACTGGCACTATGGATCTCCCTCCAGGAGAGAAGGGCTTATCAAGCTGTGTGCTGACTCTGCTCTGCACTGCACTGTAGGTCTTTTGTTAGGGCTGACCCCCCCAAGGCAATGACAGTCTTAACATAGCAAGAGAGATGCTCAGATAAGTTTATGAGGTAATCAGTCATTTGAAAGGAATTTTAATATCTTTGATTGATGCTTTTTCACCCTGCTTTTGTCTAATCTGTGTTTGTGTGGTTAAGGCTGAAAGGCACAAAAAATTTGTTTTAGATTTCTGTGGAATGGCAGATAAGAATGTCCATTATTAGACTAGCAAGCCGGGTATGAAGAGATTTTATTTTCATTGCCATGACGACCATTTTGTTTTAGAAGTTGAATGAAGTCATTGTGTGCTGCAGCAGGGTTTGGATACATTAATATGTTCTGTACAAACATCAGTGCTTTCACCAGTATTGATATTTCCAACGCTAAGTATAAAACAGTAGCATTTCTGTTTGTTTTCTGTCTGTGAGTCATGGTGTCATTTATAGATTTTCTCTAAGTGCAAGACTGTTTTGTGTGACAGATATGAATGTGTTGTGTTGTTGTTGTTGTTGTTGTTGTTGTTGTTGTTGTTGTGTTGACGTCCTGACGTCCTCTGTGTGCTGTGTTTGTCCTCAGGGCTCCAGGCGTCCCCGTCCAAACACACTGGCTACTCTGTGCGGATGGAGAACGCCGTTCCCATAGTGACACAGGCCGCTGGCGCACAGCCCCTACAGATCCAGCCTGGCCTGTTGACGCAGGTAGGAAGAGACTCTGTTGTCATGGAAAAGAATCAAATCAAACTCTATCTATCAAATCAAATACGATAAAGTCTAGAACTGGTCCACTTATTGAATCTCTGTACTTATAATGATACCAAAACTATATTCTGCTGTTTCACTATAAATGCACCCTATTCTGTTGTTGACGGCTAGACATAATTGCCTCCCCCTGCCAACAGTTGTAAACTATGTCCTTAGGACTGCTTTTGTTCACAAAAGACACTTTACTTTGGAAAAGCTAGCTCTGTATCCCTGGAACAGGCTAGCCGTTTCTCAAGACAGGGACTCAGTGTGTGTTCGTGACTCTGGCCCTGCTGGCAGCTGCTTTGCCTCAGTTGCATTAAAACCCAGCTCTGTAGTGTCTGTCCTCCCTCTCCTGAAGGCTGAGGCTGGAGCTGCCATGGTCTGATGAACACAAGGGATGCTTTGCACTGAGAGGTTTCACTGAGACAGGCGGCGCAGATGAGCTAACAGCTAATAGACACTAGTGTAAAATAACATACCAGTGTATTTACAGTATACCTGCATGCACACACACACACGCACACACACACACACACACACACACACACACACATACACACACACACACACACACACACACACACACTGTAGACAATCTAATATGCAATAGTTTCGAATAACATAACAGTGCGTTGTATCTTCTGCGTGCTGCACACACCTCTCCCTCTGGAAATTTCCATGAGAGCTTTAAATATCCCTGAAAATCCCGGAGGTTGGGAGTGTTCCCTTATCTCTAGGTAATCAAGCAGCAGGCTCTCTGTGTGCGTTTTTTTTACTGTGGAAGACTAATCTGTCAGATATACCAAATGGTGATTAGCTGTAGGGCTGCTTCCAAGTCAGGCGCTCCAAATTACAGGCCCCAGAGGACAGAGAGAGATTTGGAGAGGATTGGAGAGGCTTGGAGGGGTTTGGAGAGGCTTGGAGGGGTTTGTTTGCTTCCAAATTGGTCAGGAGGTCACCCTATGCTCTATAGCATTAACATTTTCTCAATCAGAAAAGACTCAACAAAAGCCTTTTACACTTATAGTATATATGTCTCATACTAAGTATAAGTAGCTCATGAATCAAAATGAGTACATTGTGCCAGAGTTCCACCATTGTCACAATGCACAGTATTCACACACCCAGGCTGTTCTGTAAGTAGTTAATCTAAAATGACCCCCTCCAGACAGGCTGTAGTTAAGAAAGCATGTGGTTTCTACAGGCCAGTGAGCAGCACATGTAATAACTGGGTGTGCAGTATTTCAATCCCTGTGCTCTGGCTGGGAGGTCTCTTGTAGTTGGGTTAGCCTCCAGGCCATGCAGCGCTCTCTCTGCAGCCCACCCTGACCCAGGCTCATCCCACCATGTCCCAGGCTTACCTCTTCATTCTCTGGGTATCTGTAGAGCGGGGAGAGAGGGGCCATGTGGAGGAGGAGGCCCGTCTTCTGCCCACCCCAGGCTCACCCCGCCCTCAGCCCAGACTCAGCTCTGTTCTCTGGGTGTCTGTAGAGCAGAGAGGGGCCATGTGGAGGAGGAGGAGGAGGAGGAGGAGGACGAGGCCCCCCCCCTCTGTGCCCATCTCTGGCCCAGGCTCAGCTCTGTTCTCTGGGTATCTGTAGAGAGGAGAGAGGGGCCATGTGGAGGAAGAGGAGGCCCCAGCTAGCCGGCCAGCCAGGCAGCCAGGCAGGACCTTTATCTGGAGCAGGAATGCAGAAAATGTGGAAACAATTGGGAGTGAGAGCCGGGGCTTTCAGAGCCCTGAGGTGACAAAGGTTTTTCACCCAGGGAGAGAGGGGTGGGAGGCGGGGAGGGCTGCTGCGCCGATGGCCCTGAGAAGAAAGAAAAAGGCGTCCTAACTGGGTTACCATTTCAGAGCAGACAGACAGGCCGATTACACAACACAGACGCCCAGCGAGGGAGGAATGCAGAGTGCCAGGGAATGGAGGGAGCAGGATGGAGAGATAGATAGTGCCTCTTAATGTGCTGCTCTGGCGTGCTGATAAAGGAGTGCAATGTGATGTTTAATGTAGAGAGTGTCCTAGTTCAGTTTCCAGACCTTTTCGTGAGCTGTGTCACTCCTCAGTGAACAGCAGAGGCCTGTTGTGGTGACCGCACCATCACCTCCCACATGGACTGTTTTTGTTTGGACTGAATCATCAGCTCTGAGTTACTTCAGACAAAACAATTCCACTCCCACGAGCCTGCAGTCATAGACCACTAAGATCTACAAGCTTTATTTACCAGTAAGAATATAACAGTAGGATTGTGCCAAAACAGCCAGGGAGATGAAAACATCTTAAATGTACTGTATGAGCTATTCTGAGTGAGCCGCTTGTCCTTTGTGCTCTCTCTCTCTCTGTGTGCTCCGACACATACTGATGCTGATGTAAATAGATGTGCAAATGGTATTAAAGGAACAATTCATTAGACCCTACGTTAAAGTGCAGATCAATAGAGCTGCATTAAACTATTAGGGCTGCAGAGACACACACACGCACGCACGCATGCACGCAGGCAGGCACGCACACACGAATGCGCACGCACACACACACACACACACACACACACACACACACACACACACACAGTCCCATCTCTGGACATATTATGCCTGGCAGTCCTTGTATTCTGCACCAGAATAAACAAAGCAACTCCTTTCAGAGGCAGGCTGAATGGGCCTGTGAATTTAATTAAAACCTGAGCTGATTTGGATAATGCCAAACACATCAGCACACACACACAAACGCGCGCGCACACACACACACACACACACACACACACACACACACACACACACAGGCTGGGCGAAGGGAGATGCGGCACATCTTTATTAAAGCAAAGTCTTATCTCCTCCCTGGATGTGCTCTGGAAGGCCAGAGAAACCAGCTGGCTTTGTCTAATGCTGGCTCGTTGTGCTTGTATGTAAAACTCAAAACCATTAGCTTCTACACAGGGAACTTTTAAGCTTTTATTATGCTGAGCATAGACAGTTAACTTTCATCCTTTCTCGTAATCTCCAGAATTAAAACAATGAGCAATTAATCAAACTAAATCTTCCTCTAGAACGTTACAGAGTGTACCTTTCGTTCCATATGAAAGTGCAGGGTTGTTTAATGACAGCTGACTCACTCTCTGTGTCCTTCTCTCACCCCTTATGTCTCCCCCTCTCTGCATCCTTCTCTCACCCCTTATCTTCCCCTGTCTCCCCCTTCTCTGTGTCCTTCTCTCCCCTCATATCCTTCCCTGTCTCCCCCTTCTCTGTGTCCTTCTCTCACCCCCTTGTCTCCCCCCTCTCTCCCCCCTCTCTCCCCCAGCAGGCATGGCCCAGTGGCACACAGCAGATCCTGCTCCCGCCCGCCTGGCAACAGCTCACCCACACATCGGTCCAGCACGCCACCGTCATCCCTGACACCATGGCGGCCTCACAGCCCCTGGCCAACTGGAGGTAAGGAACAACACAGGCCACACTAGGGAGCTTCAGAGACTAATGACCAGTCTAAAACTCATCTCAATGGCCGAATGTTCTTGTTGCTGGTTTTACACTCCACACACCCCTTTCACTATAGTTGAGATAAGAGAGTCATTCATAACACAGAACAAGTATAAGCCAGACATATAAAGATGGTAAGTTTAGGTTTATAAGACGACAGATTGAAGGGCGCAGCCTTGGCCTGACTGACAGAGGAGCATGTCCTTCTGACAGGCCTTCAGAGAGATACCATGAATCACCGTCTATAAGTGGCCAGTGACGCTTTTATAAGAGCGTATTGATGAGATGTATGCACATATAAGGACATCGTTCCCTGCATGCCGTGTGACGGCTGACATATTAGATGGATGGAGCCTGTAGGGAGATAAGCAGGATGAGAGTTGAGGTGTGTGTGTGTGTGTGTGTGTGTGTGTGTGTGTGTGTGTGTGTGTGTGTGTGTGTGTGTGTGTGTGTGTGTGTGTATGTGGGACCGCAGACCATGTGTCCAGGTTAATTTAAAAGTGTCTGTCTGAGGACAGGGTGGTGGCCTCTCTCTCTCTCTCTCTCTCTCAGCTCCATTGTCCTCAGAACGACGTTTGGGAAAGTGTCGCACTTCCTCTGCAGAGCTATCCCTCTACAACAGCTGGTGTCAGCTCCGCCTGCCCTCCCCCCTCTCTCTCTCTCTCTCTCTCTCTCCCTCTCTCTTTCTTTTTCGTATTTTTCATCTAACACAGTGGTTGCTGCCACCCACAGGCTTATCTGAGAAACACGCATGCTTTGTCTGTTCATCTTCATATGGAGCTGCACTCTTAGAAAAAAAGGGTTCTTCAATTGTCCCAGTAGGGGGATGCTTTGAAGAACCTTGTTGGGTTCCATGTAGAATGGTTCAACATGGAACCCAAAAGAGTTCACCATGGAACCCAAAAAGGTTCTACATCAAACCCAAAAGGGTTCTTCAAAAGGTGCCCCTACAGGGACAAATAAAGAACCTATTAGCTTATAACCTGCAGTATGCTGAAAGAAACTTTCGTGTAGGATTCTCCAGACATATTGATACAAATGTGCTGCTGTGGAAGAGTATGATTTTGTAACTCTAAATTGTGTCACTTTACAGGAATTCCCACCCTCATGGTAGCCATTACAATCCCATCATGCAGCAGCCAGCCTTGCTCGCTGGCCACGTCACCCTCCCCTCCAACCAGCCTCTGAATGTGGGCGTGGCCCATGTAATGCGGCAGCCATCAACCAATAACAACAACTCCTCTTCCAAAAAGAACAAGCAGCACCAGATGTCTGCCAGGTAAGCATCAAGTTTACACCGCTAAACATTTGCTTTAACGAAGACTGGCTAACCTAGTCTGTCTGATACACAAAGTGTCTCAACGACATGTCCTGTATAGTGCTCTTAATTTGTATTTCAAGACGTTATTAACTTTGTACTGTAGGTATAGCCATAAGAACTCACTTAGTACAGTATGTGACTCTCATCCCTCTCTCATCTCTCTCGTTTTCTCTTCTGTCCTCTCTTTCTCTCTTGTCTCAGGAACGTGTCGGCGTATGAGGTGTCGTCCTCCCAGGCCGTGCTGTCTCCGCAGCGCTCCAAGCGGGTGAAGGAGAACACGCCCCCTCGCTGCGCAGTGCTCCAGAGCGGCTCCTCCGCTTCGGTGTGTGGCCCCCCCCAGGGCTGCGGAGGTGGAGGGTGGGGGGGTGGAGGAGGAGGAGAGGCAGAACAGGCCTCCAGCACCACCCGGGACCACTACCACCAACACCACGGCCCCCGCCAAACCATTGTCATCCCTGACACCCCCAGCCCCGCCGTCAGCATCATCACCATCAGCAGTGACACGGACGATGAGGACGACCACAAGCAGACCCACACTAGGTACTGGGAATAGGCCATGTTTAAAGAGGGCAATCTGGGATTTACCTCTTTATTATTGTTTGAATCCCAGATTGCCCCTTTAATGCTTTCATTAACTGGGTTGGGTTTGATCCAGTATCCATTAAGTTTCAGCCCATTTTGTGGTTGAATTGGACATAATGCAAATTTAGCATATCCTATGGAATTGACCTACATTTGGGGGAGTGGACAGGCAGGTAGGCTGTATGTAGCGTTGCATAACGCGCCTAACATCTCTTCCCTCTGCCCCCCCACCTCCCTGCAGCTCGTCTTCCAAGCACAGGAAGAACGTCATCAGCTGTGTCACGGTACACGACTCCCCTGACTCAGACTCCTCCAGCAACAACAGCCCCTACGCCGTGGAGTCCCGACATCCCAACAACAACGGCTATGACTCCAAGAACACCATACTAGACAACTACAGCAACGGCAACCCCCGCACCATCATCATCCCCCCGATGAAGACCCACTCCAGCGAGGTTATGACAGAGTGTGAGCGTCTGATGCCAGGTAAGGGGACTGGATGTCAAAAATAAATAATAATCATTGAGAGTCTTCCCACTGGAATATAGGGAAGCAACTTTATTTTTTTTTACTTTCATTGCACTTTTACCTTACTCCAGATAAAAGCTCTCCTCTAATACAATGACACACCGTAATACTAATGGTTTGTGTTGCTGCTCAGGTCTTTTTCCTGACCAGTATTCACCTTGTTCTCTTCACGCTTCAGAAGTAATGAACCATCAGAATGCGGCCTACAAGTTCAAATCCACCAATGGCGTGATGTCTTGCAACAATCACCTCCAGGGGGGTGTGATTGGAGGGGGGTCTTACCGACAGCAGCGCTCGGGGCCACACCCCTTCCAGCAGCAGCCTCTAAACCTAAGCCAGGTATGGAGAGACAACCAAGTAAGATCCCATTCAGTCTCTCTATAGTGTCTCTCTAATATGTATCAGTGTGTGTTTGCATTGTTATTGTGTCATTATGAGCATTAAACATTTGAAAATAGATTCTAGTGAGGTAAATCTATGATTATGGTCTTTGTGTGTTTGGAAATGTTGTGTTTCAGACGTTGTGTTCCCTGTCTCAAATTAGTATTGACCCCCATCCCTGTGTTTTTCCTCCAGGCCCAGCAGCACATGGTAGTTGAGCGGAACGGAGGCCACAGGCGACAGCAGGCCTACATCGCCCCCACCATCGCCGCCCAGGCCCCCTACTCCTTCCACCACCACAACAGCCCCTCTCACACCACCAACGTGCACCCCCACCTGACTGCCACACACCTGCCGGGCCAACACCACCACCTCTACACCTACACCACAGCCCCCGCCGCCCTGGGCTCCACGGGCACCGTGGCACACCTGGTGGCCTCCCAGGGCTCCGCCCGCCACGCAGTCCAACACGCCAGCTACCCTGGCATCGTCCACCAGGTGCCCGTCAGCATGGGCCACCGCGTGCTGCCCTCACCCACCCTCCACCACAGCCAGTACCAGGCCCAGTTCGCCCACCAGACCTACATCAGCGCCTCGCCCGCCTCCACTGTCTACACTGGATACCCGCTGAGCCCCACCAAGGTGAACCAGTACCCTTACCTCTAAGAGCCAACACACTGGAGCCAAGACCCAGCGCTGCTGCTTACCCCAACCTACATCCTTCACCCTTCCCCCTACCCTGCCCTACTCTACCCTGTCCTACCCCACCCACAGAGAGACAGACAGAGACGGAGAGACATGCAATCCTTATGAAACTGTCATGTTTAACTTGAAGATAACGACAGAGAGGAAAGGAGAAAAAGAAATACACAGCCCTTCTAGAAAGAAAAGGAGGGGTGGAAGAATTTCATGTTTTTTCTTTCAATCACATTTTTCCGATAAGGGCCAGTTCGCATACTTTTTTTTCTCTTTATTATTTTACTTTCAAATGGAAGTAATTTCTCATTCATTATTCAGCAAGGTCTCTAAAAAACAGACCTTTTTGGATTGGAGAGGTGGAGGTTTTCTGTTCTGAAACAGTTTATTTGTATGTTTATTTTCCCCTCTTTAATTGGGAACTGACTGTTTAACAGGGGTCAGTCTCTGGATGCTTGACTTCCCATGAGAATTGGGAGAAGGTGAAATACAGAAACCTGCTGCTCTTCAAATGAAAAAATATTGATGGCCTTGAACTGTCTTAAACATTTCCAAATCATTCACGGTGTGTGTGGGGGGGAGAGAGAGAAGCCTCCCCCCTCCACCCCACCCCTCCTTCTCCAACAGAAACCCGGAGGAGACGTCTGGAAATAATAACCAACAAAAGACAACAAACTTTCTAGTGTATTTATAGATATGTTTCCTTTTCGTTTCACCTTTTTGAGAAGACTTTTAAGTTTTAGATAGGTGTCTTAGCTGGGCCCCGTTTTTAGAATGTAGCAGTCTGCACCCATATTATTTTATGAAGAACTTTTTTCTGATACCAATAGATTTATTTGTTTCTCTTTTTTCAATGTGATTGCACAAAAGTGGTTATAATAACATAGGCATGTACAACGTGATTGTCTGTGTGTGCGTGTGCTACTGTGTCAGCCATGTGTGTAGTCCACCTCCTCTCGCACCTTCGTGCTACTTCGGAATCCTCCGCAGTCTTAGGTTTGACCGTTGTTCCCTCGTAGTGCCTTACAGATAAATCGACAGTTTACTTCGCCGGAACCTTGAGAACCAACCAACAGAGACTAGTCTAGATAGAGAACTGGTTTCCCGGGTTTAACAACATCTTTGTCGGCAGTTTTATTTCTCTTCCAGGTGTAGGCTTAGCCCTAGCTCTGTTCCCATATCCTTATGACAGTATACTACAATTGAAAATGTCGAGTTCATATTATTAACTGACCTTTTTTTATGTTAAGTGTGCATGAGATAACTTGCCTGGGGTACTGAACCAAAGTCATTAGATCAATCCTTGTTGCGTTTGTGCTGGATATAAATGTAAATAGGTGTACAGTATAGCTGTCAGTCTTTATCACAGTGGTACCCATACAGTGGCTTTAGTTTGGGATGTGTTCTTTTTTATTATTATCACACAAGGGAATTCATGCACAGGGAACATAGAACAGAGATTCTAGCACAAAGAATACATTTGGGGTAAAATGAAAATGCAGAAATACGGAATGTGACTGTCAAACACAATAATGTGATGAGTTTTATGTAGACGGGGGGAGTGACATTGAGTTGGAGACACAATATAGGAATTCTTAAGGTGAAACGCCAGGCCTGGAGAAGGGCCTGATGGTAAAGTGGTGGTTGTGATGGCGATGGCGATGGCGATGGCAGCGATCGTCTGGGGCCACTGAGAGCCTGGGAAGCAGTGGGGAAGCAGAGTATTGAGGGCCGATGAGTTGGGATACTGGGGGTAGGAGAGAGTGAGTGAGGGGCTGGTAGAAAGCATTGTGTTGGATGAGGTAGGAATTAAGGAATGAAGGACGGCAGGGTGAAAAATTCCTTATCTTAACGAGACTAAAAGAATAGCATGTTGGCACTGAGCAGGTTGGTAGTTACTGTGAGCCCGGAGTTGGTTTGGTAGGAGCTGCAAGCCAAGGGCACTGCATGGATGCGCGCACCTACATAACTCTGATACGAGTTGTGTTGTTATTGTTGTTGTTGTTGTTGTTATTGTTGCTGTTGTTGTTGTCTAGCAAAGATTAATGCAAGTTATTAGTCTTTTATGCTCTGAGGGTTGTGTAGCACCTCTCAGCTGAAGACGTGAACAGAACAGAACAGAAACGCTAGAGTGTACACCTGGAAGGGGTTCCACTGAAATCGGCTGGATTTGTCGCCACTGTCCATTTGTCTTCTGGGTCATGTGACATCACAGACATCACACCACGAGAAAGGGATACCTGATATACGCAGATAACTGATTGGGCTATAATTGCTTTTTTGTGTTTGCTGCTTCATTAATTTAACATACATTATTCTCTCTTGTAGCCAATGATATGATTACTCACTCTGTTATTTTGTCCTCATGAAGTGGGCACATCAGAAATTCTTGTGGTTTAGTAAGAGCCTTCCCTTTCCCTTCATGCCATGCCATAGTACTTGCATTTGAAGTGATTTTATTTTTACGTTGTGTTATTGAACCATTTTACATGGCTGTAGGTATATTGTGTTCTTTTTAGAGATTGTTGCAATAATTCTTGTGGATGTTTTATCAGTGCAAGTGTTTATATTATTTGTTTAGGCTCATTTCTATTTTAATTTGTAACCTGGGGTTGATGTTCAGTACAGCAATGTTAAGTATTCCTAGGAAGGTGTTCAGTTGATCATAACAGTTTGTAGGGGCCCTTATAGGTAGGTAGCTTAGGCTTGAGTGTGCTAGACCCAAGTTTGAAACCAATGTCCCATGAACCCAAATCTCAAACTAAACTCCTTCAGTGGATCCTCATCCTGGTACTTTTCCATGCCCCTGTAAACGGCTCCAACATGTAGCCTAATAAGCCTTGGGTTTCTGGCAGTCAAAGATGTGATGCGTATGTGCGTTGCTGGTTACATCATTGTTTCGTTTTTGTCTGTTCCACGTTTGTATTTTTGTTTGTATATGTTTATTTCCATGAGGCTTGTTGCGTGGGCCTAAGCACACACATAAAAATAATCTTTGGCTCCTCCAGCAAGAGGATGACTACTGAAACATTCCACTGTAGAGGGAATCTGGCGTCCATATACGCTCTGCTGTCCCCTGCTCTCTGACCATGGGGACTGCTGCCCTGTCATTTTAGGACTTTTCTTTCATTTTCCACCAAAGAAATTCAAAATGTTGATGATGTACAGCACAGTACTGGAAACAATCCCCATGTTGTTAACTAGAGTGTTCAGGCAATAAGTACTCCAAGCAAATGCATGTGTGTGTGTGTGTGTGTGTGTGAAGTGCAGGTACAGTATAGTAGACCCACACACACACACACACACACACACACACACACACACTCATATTAACATTGGATTTGGGTCACAACAATATCTGCATATGGTCAAGCTATTTTGGGGAGAGTTTACTGCCAATTGCAGACAGTCCACCATTCTCAGACACCTGCGATTTCTCATATTAATCTGTCACTCTTTCCCCCCTTATGGATCTGGTCAGAGAAATGTTTCCATTAAATCTCAAACTTTTCTCCAAATTGTTTTATATGTAAGGTTGTTTTTTTATGTTGTTAAAAGATGTATGTTAGCTTTATTAATGTTGTAAGCAAATGAATTTGTACAAAAACATGTAATAAGTTAGTGTGCCATGGATAGACCTGTAGAGTTAAATGAATCAAAAAGATACCAACATGACCTTTAAAGTAATGGTCACTAGCACAAAATGAATGTAATCTGTGACCTACAACATTTAACATGCTTTAGATCTTTCTCCTTGGGTGATCATTGGTCAAAGTATACATTTAATTTCTTCATCATATGTTGCCATGCAAGATGCAATAAGTCTGTGTTTCCAACCAGAACAACTTGACTTGAGGTTTTCAAATATGATGTATCTCATTTCATTATATATTTTTTCTGTATAATCAAAAATTCGCAAATTACGAGAAGCCCTTTTAACCCTACACTCAATTTTGTTTCAACAGACTTGTTATATTTTGAATGAAATAACGTTTTGATGTGTTAAATATGTTAGTATTGTACCACTTTGTTTAACTTGTGTTACGTTGTGTTTTATGAAGACATATGAATCAGAGACGTGAGCATCATCGACGTAGATCCAGTGACCTTACAAATTACCAAAATGTGCTTCATTAGCGTTTTAAATCTTTTTTTTGTTTGTTATTGCAATTCTATTGAACATAGTCTCTCCCCTGCTAGTCATCTCAATGTTAGAATACTGCCTTCCAAATAACAAACTATACCCTCAAAGCTTTAAGGTGTGGTTTCAATGAAAGAGAGCTGTGTAAAGCAGTCTTTCTGTGAAGCCTGGTATTTTTACAGCTTTGTTTTCCTTTAAATACTCAAGCTACACAAGAAGTCATGAAACTCTCAGCTTTTCCCACAGTGCATTTGCAAATACTCTTCGTTGAAGCTTGCTTGAAAGATTGAGAAGCATTCCTGAAGCATCTGTGAAGCATGACACACAGTGCTAGTAAGTCTTCTCAGGCCAAACTTCTTCGAAGTGAATTGAAGCAATTTTAATAAACAACTGTACACAAGAGAATAAGCAGGATCTCACAAAAACCACCCTTATAGAAAATCACTGTAATCGTTATATAGGAGCTTTGCAAAGCACATTCTCCCAAAGAAGTAGGGGAGTGAGAAAAGTGAATACTATGGGAGGGTAATGTTGTTTTCATCTACGTACACATCACAGGAAGGCCATAAATCAGTACTACAGCATTCTTAAAGCTCTTTTGGATGAGAGTGTGTATGTCTGTGTTTGTACTTTTGTTAAAGGGATCACCTCCCTCACTGGCTTTTCGTTGGCTGAGGCGGTCAAGGGTTTGATGCCATATAGAACAGGTCAAGTGTTAATAATTTGGCAATTTTTACACAGAATTCAAAGGGATTTTTTTATTCACCCCCCCCCCCCACACGTGTTAAATACATTTTAAATATTTCATCTGTGTACTATGATCACTATTGTTCCAATCATGCACTGAATAACAGGTCCATGACGGGATTGGCTTAGAAACAGCTCGCATTCCAAATTAAGTCTTATTTTGGGGATATTTTCTGGCCTAATTGATTCCCAGAAAAAACGCATGATGAGGCCCATGATGAGGCCAGATGTGATAGGTTAGAATTATCTACAGTCCTGCTGTAGCTATTATTAACTGTAGCCATTTTGCAGTCATATTTAACATGAATCTTTTGTACAACAGCATTCAAAATAAAAATGAAAACAAAATATTTTTCTACAATGTCTCAAGACCTAAGAAAGCATCAAACCCTGACCCCATTTTGTGTCCATTGCTGTATGGTTTATTAATGGTGTAAAATCTCATTTGTTGTCGTTAAAGCTAGTGTGTGCTGCAGTATTTCCTAGTATACTACTTTGTTAATTGTCTCTCTCATTTAGTTTTGTTTATTGGGGATTTTGAAAAGTGTGTTTTCTCATTATTTCAATCTGTTGATGTAGCGTTATATGTACCCTGTTCCTTAGACTAATATGATTAAGTATGTTATGAGAATGGATATTTTACTGGCTTTATAGAATGTTTAAATGAATATAATAATGACAATAAGAAGAATGATTAATTAAACTCCTAACAAGTTGAGTACTTGCTACTAAGCGCTTGTGTTACCATTAAGATGTTGTGTGCTTCTCTTAATCATTTTCGTTGTAGAAAAATGGAGTGTATTTATATTAGGCTTCGAAAAACTAATGATAGCATTGTAAATTTACTGAGGATTTTAACAGACAGACAACTTGGTCATAGAAGAATCTAGTTATTTTAATTGTCCTCTTTACTAACTGTAGGGTGAGAAGGGGCTCGCGTTGTGGTGAACTATGTTATAGCTTGTTATTCACTGTTACTTTTGATCATTTTTTCGGTCTCCGAGGTGAATCGAGTTATTAATGAGAATTTGTATGCTCACATATGCATATTGTATATGTGTAGAAATGTAATCACACTTTGTCTTGGATTTACATTAAACTGTTAAGTCACGGCACCAGTCTCCTGTCTCATACTATGCTCCTTATTTTTTATCTTTCACTGTCTGGTGTGTGTGTGTGTGTGTGTGTGTGTGTGTGTGTGTGTGTGTGTGTGTGTGTGTGTGTGTGTGTGATGGGTTGGGAGTACTGTACGTGCATACATAAAGTTACTCAATTAAATAATGCATTATCTGTATCGGTCAGTCAGGTATGGAATAATGGACACCACACCGAAGGAGAAATCCAGTGATTGTTGTTCTTCTTCTAACACATTACACATTATTGTGTGATTCTTGTTCAACAAGTTGTGACCTTTAGATTAATGAGATTCATTTAATCTCAGCTATAAACAAAAAGAAATATCAATTAACGCAGAAAAGCACTGTTTGGCCATATTCCCATCCTCTGATCACTGACACATCTGCATGTTATATGAATGGATTGGATTCTCCACGACAAGAGAGCTCTGTGCTTTCAGATATGAGATTACAGTAGGATTCATTTTAATCCATTGGACAACTAATTATATTTTACCACTAGATGGCAGTGGTTACCAATATTTTATCTAAAAGCGTAAAACTGCATGGAGATCTTTCAACAGTAAAATCAACAGCTGTGTCTTTATTGGGGGAAACATAATTACAAACGTTACCTTTTTTTATTAGGACAAAAATGCCTGGGGTTTATCATGAAGTTCATAATCTATCGACATTATAGTCCAAATGTGTGTCCCATGCGGACTGGGGACAGCTTACATGCATCGCATGAGCCGAGGTTGCCGTGAAACCACAGACGCCGATCCAGAGGGACAACCTAACCCACTTTTTGAAGGACTGCGCCTGGAGCCAATGATCGCGGGACCTGGGAAAATAAATATCTAATCAGACCTGTCAGGGGGAGGAGTTATGACAATCCTCAGGACTAGTGGCCACTGAATACGCGATAGATGATCCCAGATAACGGTCAGGCAATACCTAGATATAATTTAGGTACTTTTTCACTATGTCAAACAATTGCTAGAGGACTTTCGTCAGTTCAGTGTGTTATTTTATACATATGAAAGTCCTCAGACGCACAAACAAACAAAGAACGTGAAGCCCCGTTTTGGTGAGTCTGAGTGAATGTGCTGCTATGTGATTGGGACATTGCATTGGGATAGCGGGGCACAGAATTCCCGTTATCTCTGGAACTCTAGGAGCAAACAGCTAACTAAGCTTTTCTACGGCATTTCCATGGTGTTGTCAGGATCGAGTATTAGAACAGCTAAATTGTACCTGTTTGTCCAGCCAGGTAAGTCACGAGCCTCGTAATATGAATGTAGGAAACGGGGACTAGGTTGTTAGGACTAGGAGATAACCTCATGACGAGACAGACAGTCATCGGGGCTAGCCAGCTAGCTCTCGACCCAGAATAATCGTCGATTGCGACCCGTTATGTCGCGCTAGCCAGGTAGAATACCAGCCGCATAGTCAGACAAATATGTATCTGTGCGGGTGCTGGTGTACAGTCTAGAATATTCACATCACAGCTTTTAATGTTCTATTATTAAATGTGGGTTTTTATCACGTGCAGCTGAAAGCTTACACTACTATGAAGCTAATCTCCCAGATTTGCATCACCTTTTGGCCTGTCAAATGGGTGGCAACAATAGTTTGCCTTATAATAGAAAGCATGTTTCTATTTATGCAGATATTCGGGAGCAAGGCGATATGTCCTCATGTGTTCAAAGCTAAATCAAAGGGGGAACAAAGGATCTAAACTTTTTTTCCTCCAGTCTGCACTGACCTAGCTAGCCTCTGTCTAGCACAGCTGACTGACCTAGTCACCACTGATAGGGTGATTTTCCGAGAAAGTGATAGCCTTTGTTGTGTGTTGCCAGTTTGCATGCATGAGTGGTTTGTGTTCATCTTTATAGAATAATGATGCCTGAATTGAGTTGATGATGAATACTTGAATCGCTAGGCCTATGTTCTGGGAACATATGGGAGACACCTATCAATGTGTCTATTTTCACGTAAGTTTTTACAGCTATTTCTAACATCATTGTTTTTGTTTGCACACAGCTTGAACAGTCCTCTTGCTGAAAGCACATAATATGGAAGAACCAACTCACTGAAGATTCCCGGCAAGACCTGCATTCTCAAGCTTTTTGTATTGTTTGGGATGAAACCTCTCATCATAAGTGGATAACATGCCATGAGGTCCATGCAATGGAGGGTTTAACGTTCTCTATGGGTTCAATGGTGATTCCCAGGACCTTTCCGAGTGTCCATGGCATTGGTGCGCTGATCCTTGGGATGATGGTGTTGGTTACTATGATCACAGCAGGCTCACCTGCAGCAGGTAAGAGGAGACCTCTCACTCAGTCAACATGATCCACCAATCTGTTATTTTCTAGCATCACAACTAGCATCACAGATCAATGCTCGTCAAGTCGATTGGTTTTGAAGGTCACATGAGGGAGGGATATTAATCTATCTTCTATGGTTGAAGGGAATAGGAATCAGAGGAAAACTTTATACAAATGTATCTGCTACCTTTTAACAGGTGGGAAATCAACAGATGGGAGATGCTGTTGAATTTTAAATGAACATATGTGGAATGCTTTGTCGATTTAATTGGCTTACTAATAATACTCATATTAGGCACTTAACATGACATACTGTATTAGGCTGTAATGTGGCCTGCATGTGTCAGAAAATAAATGGACATGGTGAATTGGGCTGCCACTTTCAAACCATAAGCCTGTTCACATTAGTTGTAATAACTACCAATTTGTACCTACATTGTAATTTCATTTTCACACATCCTACCTTTTACCTATGTAACTAACATGTAAATAGGCTACATCGGTTTAGGGCACTTATTTTAAAGATGATAGGGGAATTGTTTTAGCTCAATTGAGCTGTTTAACTTACTGAAGGGTAAGACAAGGCTTTCTCTGTGGAGTCACATTATGGTGTGAATGAGGAATTTACATTGTTAAGAGGCTGTCACACACAAGTGTCATTCAGAGAAAGTGCACTGTCACATTTTAATGGCACAATTTTCATTGCCTAACAAAAAGAGTGAGCAGCTATCAGCTTGAAGTGTTAACATCCCACCTTTGCCTGTCATACATTTCATTGGCTAGCCTGTCTGAATTTATTTCAGCCAAATGAAGAAAAAAATGAATTTGTGCTTATTTTGACAGTCTTCATCGCCTTCTTGTTTATATGTAGATATTATTCAGTATTACCTGTTATTCTTGGTTATTTCCATTTTAACAGATCCCCTAGATTCCTTTCTAAAATGCAGTTATCAAGTATCATTCTTGGAGATTGATAGTGCACTTAATCAATGGGTCTAGTCATCCACTGCCTCATAACTAGGCATACTTTAAAAGGGATTATGTTCCATAATTTATGACCATAGCCTATAAAACACTGACTGCACAGGACTCTGTTGGTCATCAATGGTCATCCCAGCAGTTACTTTATATTATAATCTCAGTCTGTCTATACTCTTTACCAAATGAGGTAATTGATCTTTTGATCAATGCTCCATCTAAAACTAAGATATGATACCTTGCTGTATGATCATACATTCTGACGGTAGATGTTACCATCAACTATAGCCATTTGTTGTATTGAACGCGTCAATCCATAATTCAGGAAATCCATACCACTCAAATATAGTCCATCCCCTCCCTGCATGATTGAAAGCATCTAGCCAACCACTGCTTCATATCACATGTGTTCAGCTGCAGTTGAATTAAGTGGGTTTATGCATCATGATAACATGTAGTCTAGCCTGAGCCTACTGCATATCCTCAGACAAGCTTTTACTTGAACAAGAATGAGTGGAATTGCACTTTACTGTCACTTCTGATTAATTGAAGTAGTCATTCTGAGATCATCCTAAAGATTTTGGAACTCACTGTTCCCCCGAATATAAGTAGCTACGTAAAGAGAACAGTTTCCCATTTCTCTGTGTAGCTTTCAAGGAGAAAATGGCATCAGTCAAGTTATACTGTAGGAGTGAGGTGAATAGGGATCAGGCAGTGATAGTACTTTTGACACCTAGTTTTGGCTTGTTGACTGCTGCCTGCTAGATTATTAGTTAACAAATGTTATGCTAATGGTATTGATGACTAGAGTTGTACTGTGCTGTGTGTATTACATTGATTCTAGCCTTGTAGTAGGCTCCACTTTGCTATAAGGTGTTATGAATTAGGCTTTATTCTCAGTGAAAAAGACAGCTGTCATCCCCCACTTCTCAAGTGTCTGTCAGAAGACAAATGTTGACAAACTATATTCTCATCATATGACTGTTCTAACTGGGATTTCATAGGAATAATGTTTGGCTAACGGCTTGATTTGGCTGTGAAACAATCGGCATCTTTTATGGTAACTTGTGTGGTTTTGAATGTGAATGTGACGTCAATCCAAGATCTAAGACTTAATGGATTCGTTTTCCGTACAGGCATCAACAATGACCGCTTTTAGAATTTTACTGATCCTATTTTAGGGCTGCAAGCTCTCTTTTTATGATACTATTATTAGGCTACACCTCCTTTTCCATAAATGAAAATACATCATTCATCCCCATAGTTCATGTTACCACAAATGACTGTCAGTTCATGGTCTCATCTTGGCAGACGAGTAGTAGTGTGTAGCCCAATTATTCTGTTTCATTGATTTGTCATTGTCATCTTGTGTCATTATTAGTGTCTACTGATGTAAATCCACCTTGTAATCAGTATACAGGGGTTCTGCCTGCATGTTGTGATTTGCATAGTGTGGACAGAGGGCCTTTTTGTTTCTGAACTTCCTAATAAAGAGGTGATTCAAAGGCAGGGCTTGGCTCTCTCCCTAAGTAGAATCTTGAGTTAAACCAATTTCCTGTCATGAGAGAAAGAAAGGACCAAATCCACCCATTTCATGGCTGTTAAGGCCTACTCTGGGCCACTTTATAGATCATGTCCTGATTTACCCTGCCCCCTAACATGTTCCATGAAAAGAGCTTTTTAAACACCAGTCAAAAACTAATGAAACTGCACGGTAATAGGATTAAGCACTAAACACCCAAGGGAGGCCTTGCCCCAGGAAATCAAGAATTAGAAAATCTCACCCCTACTCAGCATTAATCATAGTCACACCTCCCATTCACAACTCACTGCTCTTTCTTCCTGAATGACCACTGGAGCACAACCGTTTTAACACTACGAGCGTCATGCCCTCAGCACTAACAGCAGTGTAATCAGTGTACTAATTTAATTAGACAAATACCATGCAATGGTTGTGTCAGGACTTAAGAATCATTAGAATACCATATGTTGCATTTTGAAGGCCTACATATTGAATATAACATATTCTCTGATGTAATTGATTTTACAGTATACTGTAAAGAAACACAATATCATCAATTGAATCCATTTTAATTGTAGATAGAATAATGTACAAAATGTGCTGAAAGCATATGTGTTATGAAAAGTAAAAAAGTACACTTCAAACTGCAGGATAGGCTGTTAAATATGTGCCTTTACACAATTGCAGCCATGGCTGGGGGAGCAGTCTCTCGCATATTCTCACGCTCTTTTCACAAATTTGATTGCCCATTGTTCACATATTTGGGCAATGGCAATGATTATAATAATTAACAAAAAGAAAAAGGCAAATCTAACAAAGCAAACATATACATTTTTGCTATAATTAATGCTATAATTGAGCAAAATTAAGGGAAGGAGGGGGATGTGGCTTTCACAGCGGCAAAGTTATTTCACTGATAAAAGTCACACGCACATGAAAACACGCACAGGCGCTCTTAGTGTTAGCCATTAGGCCATGTCCTACACCTGTAGGTAGGCAGAGGAGTATGCCGCTCCCTTTTCCATCCTCTGTCCTGGTATGGGACTGTCTGACGCTCTAACAGGACAGAGAGAGAGCAAGAGTGAGAAAGAAACGTGGTGTCTGCAGTGAGAGTTTGGACGACAGACGTGGGTGTTTAAACCAATCCCCTGGTACACAGAGGACTTTCGGGAAAGGAATTAGGCTACAAAATGTGATTATCCAGAAGATTCACTTAGTACGGCTAATGCATGTCTACGTGTGAACTTTGCCCGGTACTGGTGTTACTATTATGGGTCTTTTTTTCAGCTCCATCAGGCATTTCTTTCTTTTACGTTTGGCATTTTAATTGTTTGTGTCCTCAGCCATTTGAAAAGCTATAAAAAGGTCAGTTATTAGGCAGGCATGGCATTAGCAACTCATCCCTCTGGATGATTATCAGATTACAAAAAGATTATCCTTTTTTTTAATACCGCCGACAATTGACGGTGCTCACAAATGCCTAGTTTTCATTGCTTTGTGGTTATAAAATTGCTTAATGCTGCCAAACAATGTATCTCAGCCAACAAGGCTGTGCTTTAACAGCTGAATACAGTTCTTGCCTTGCATGACATCCAGTAGACCCCAATTGGAAACACGTCCTCTGTTCTGAAAAGGTTATCTGAGGTGTGAAGAGGTGGGAGGTCTGTAGTTGTATCTTCAGATGTGTCTGCAGATCCCTGTCATAGCCTAGACGTAGCCTAGTTCCTGTTTGTAGATAGGAGGACTGCTGATCTGATCACTAGCAGATAACTGACCCTGGCCCCCTGGATCTAAATGAAGATGATGTAGGACCTAAGCTTTTAACCAGGGCTCGTTCCCAGAAGGGGGGAGTTCTATCGAGGCTAGGGTTGTGCAGAGATTCATCAAAGTGGTTTCCTCTCCTGCTGGAAGCAAGTTGTGAGAAGAGGAGAGGCTGGTTTTATAATCAAGGCCCGGAGAGGGGAAATGAATATGTGTGTGCCTGTACCCTCTTGTCTTTTGATGATTTTCTGCAAGCCCACACTTTACACTTAAGATGTGTCAGCTTGGAGGAGGGCTTCACTCAGATGATTCCCCCTGGCCGAGCAGCGCACCACTGCCACACTGCATCACATGTGCATATTTATCACTATGGTTTGGACTACCTTCAGAGAAATCTCTGCGCTGGTCTGCATTATTTTGTCTGTGTTCTATATTTAATCTTGTGCTATTTTTGCTTGGCCCTCTGAAAATCGATAGAGGAACAAGGAGACTTGGTGTTTCAGACTATAGAAGGCAATTATGATGAGTTAGAATGGTAGAATAAAATGTTTGATAAATCCTACTTTGAGTGGCCCACAATACGATATCATGTATTTACTTGCAATTCACTGTTACCATATAATTGCATACTACAGCAACCAGATTATACCAGTACTGTTGTTACCACACATATGAACTAGCTATTGCCAGTACATACAGTACTGTAGGATAGCCTAGTTGTTTCAGTTTTGCCTGGTCCTGACTTCTTTTAAGATGAAAGTTAATCTGTGTTCTTGAAAGAAAACAACACTAATGTTAAACAAACACATTTTCTGTTGAAGGCTAGTCCCTCAGGGACTGCCTGAGCAGTACTCTTAAATATGTCTGTTATCATGCCTCTGGTTTCCGGTTGAGTGGCTCATACTTGGCTGTAGGTAGTGTCTTAATTGCGGAACAGTCGTAACAGTGACAACGCAAATCACATCCGAGAGAGTCAAGACAAGTAGAAGCAGCCGAGTTGTGAGCGGATGTGGCCCTGTGTCCCCAGTGGCTGATGGGGACAACAGATGTTCGCGTCTGATTCATCGAGACATTTTTTTCTCTCGGCAGCGCTTTGAATGATCCCTTAACGAAGTGGGGAGGGTGAAACCATACTGAGGAATTTTCTACCCCTATGAAAGTGTTGCTTTCGCTTTCAACCAGACTGGGCAGATCTGCTCTCTTAGTTGTCTGCTTTCCTCACTGAAATGACTGTAGTAAAAACATTGTATTAAGCTAGCTAGGCCCTTGTGTCTTTATAACAATACTAGTAGTGACTAGTGATATTTTCCGCTCTCAGTGGCACTAAAGGGAGGAATATATTGGGTACAGGTCTTGATACATGTTCTGTTTCACTGCTATCTTTGGGTTTGACCTCCCTTTTGTGTCAAGAGCTACTCATCATCCTTACTCAATGCCATACAGTTCATTTTAGCATGGACAAAGGTGATGACAGCAGTTCCATGCTCTGTTTCCTCAGTCAGCTATGACCCCCACAGCTTTCCTCCTTCAGGCCCAGAAAAGAACACTTTATAGTTTCTAGGTCAAATGGACCATGGTGACTCAGGTATAATTGTTCCCCCAGACCCAACAAATCCTTTCCTCCTCTCCTTTTCAACTCCCTTACTTCAGGTCATATCTTGTCTCTGTGACAGGCTTGGTTCAGTTTCCCAGCATCATCACAGGCAGGTAACTCAGCGATTCCAGTCAGAACTAGGCTTGGTTGGCTAATTACCAGTATCGTGCCATCTGAAATGTGATCTGTGTGGGATGACAATGAGACCATTCATTATTCATTAGAGCAGGGACACAGAGCCAGATCAATGAGCAGGGCCCATCAAAAGCCAAGCACTGGGTGCTGAAGCTACTGCCAGCCAGGCCTGTAACGCAACCAAACAGAGTTCTATTGAACGACACCCCGAGTGCGGATAGCTATTGTCCTCCCTGCTGGCGCTGAGCTGCATTCTTTGACATAGGGATTATTTTTGAGGATAGTAGTTGTAGCTAGTCTGGTCTTTTGGTCAAGGTCAGGTCAAATGGAGTTTACAATCATGTCACACAGTTAACATGCTTTTGTATATTGCCTGAATGTTTGATTTCTTGAATTAGGACTCCCAGAGCATAGTCTCATAACGGTAACTAAATCAATATTTTATAGACAAATGATAACTTATCGGCTATATGACATAGTACATGAGGCGAGTTGTATTATTATGAATGCAGTGTGATGCATTTAGTTTGTCAAGCTGTGATCGCAATGTAAAGTTTAAATGATTGTTTAGGCTAAATGTCATATGGTATAGCAGTCACCACATAAATAATTCAGTTTTTCAATGTAGATTATATGGAGCAAAGACGGCTCCCGTCAGCCCCACGCGGGGTTTTGTTTATTTTTCGCGGTGATACCATATACCCCGGTAAACTTTGAAGATATGGTATGAAAAAATGTATACCGCCCAACCCTACCCACAATCTCAGCGTTGCCAGCGCCATGCTCTACCAACAGAGCCAGGACATTTCTGCAACAACCCTCATTAAATAGGGAAGACGTGTGTTGCAGTATTACACTGTCCATCAAGTTAGCTAAGAAAAACATTACATCATTTTTTCTGATTCCTTTTTTACCCATACATTTTAAGGCTTAGACCTAGGCCTATTACCTGCACTAGGCAGCAAGCTGCTTTGTAAAGGTGCCTCAGTGTAGGCCGATGTCTTAAGACATCTGTTAGTGATTTGTGTGTCCCATTTTTCTCTGTTTTTAACAAGGCAATTTTTCATTGCAGTTTCTTAGTTCCAAACGTCTACATATAAATATTGTTTTTGTACTTAAGATGATTGACAGTGATCCGGGGCAATCAAGTACTACGACGGCTCACAGGTGGGTGGTCTTTACAGAATGGAGGAGGGTGTAGTCAGTTATTCCAGTGTTCTACATGTCATGTCACAAATTGAGAGAGTGATTTTTTATGATAACAATCAAAGCAGTTGGTGTGTAAGACCTATTAGTCTCCTGGACTGGACTGTGTAGGCATGTGGTCTTCGGCCCTGCTAGCCTAATCCATGGGATTGGATCTTATCCATTGGTTAAACTGGAGTTGAAAGGTTAAAGGAGGTTAAAGGGGTGGCATGTGATTATTAGGCTAACACTCGCTCTCTCTCTCTCTCTGTTTTAATTTCCTGAGAGGTTTATTCTTCCTTTCATTCAATGCCTTTCATTTCTAGCATCTGAAAATCTCACATTCAAAATGACTCCTCACATTGTGTAACCAAGGGACCTAGAGTGTGAGTGAGGTAGGGTAAATGTCACTAGCATTGGGCATTTAAAATGTAAATTATATTTCAGTATAGTCTCACCTCTCAAGGTAACATGTTCTTGTACAATACAGTCATTTGCAGATCATGAAACAGCCTATTTTCTGTATCCAAACTCATTGTTGGTGGTCATTAAGTATTAGGCCTACTTAGTTTGAATGTGTCAGTGTAGGCCTAATGTAACTAGGTCTGGTCGAGAGCATTGTTTGTCTGCAGGTTTTTATCAGTGACTCCAGGTGCAAGCCTCTGTTTCCTGTGTGTTTGTGCTACAGAGTAGCTTAATGCACAAAGAAAGCCTCTCCAGATAAGAACATTCTGTCTCAGTTTGTAATCAAACCTGGGAAATTGATAACTTGGAATGGAAGCCTGTGACAGTCAGATAACTGATAGATTGTGATATCACTGGTGTAAAAGGAATAAGAGAACAACAGTTGGAACTTTAGCTTGAGCTTTTCAATTGAATGTACATTTGGACATCAATTGGTTGTTTCATTCATCATCACAATTATAGATTTAATTTTCTGTTATAAAAAATATGAACATTTTATTTTCAGTGCACTTTCAATGAGATGTGAAAACACACCAATGTGAACTCAGTGTTAGTTCAAAATTTGGCAGAAGGAAACACTAAGGCCATATTGTGCTGGGTACAAATCACTATATGCTCCAATGAACTGCTAATTATTTATATATTTATCTCAGCAGATGGTGCCGTTCAGTCCGGCCTCTTTTGAGGTTCTGTCGGCTAAATCATGTTGTTTTGATTTTTCAACATCCCCCGCTGCACCCTTAAGTAGCTCAACATACCAGCCACACGCACACGCATGCACACACACATGCACACACACACATACACACTGCAATAAAGCCTTCTCTGGCTTACAAATACAGTATACTTGGGTGTAATTTTCAGTTTTGCCAGTCTTTGCTCTCCAAGGAGCAGACCTGAGAATCCCCTCTCTGCTGTAGAGACTGAGCCAGAGCAGAGGAGGGTGCAGAGTGACAGTCCTCAGGGCCTCTGGTTACAAGCCGTTGCCTTCCTGTCTTTCGAAGAAAATCTGGGCTGGGGAGAGGGGGGTGGAGAGGAGAAGGGTTGGATGGGGGGATGGACGCATGGGGAACTTGAGCGTTCTCCAATGAATTACACAATACTCGAGCAATGGAAAAGACTGGTTCCCCGGAGGTGATCCACACTCCGGGATAACACTTTAGTTGCTTTCCCTGAATCTCCTCTCTCTCTCTCTCTCTCTCTCTCTTCTATTCCTCTCTCTTGATGGTCTCCCACTCACCCTCCCTATCCCCTCCCCCTCCCCCTTTCCTCTTCTCTCTCGCTCTCTCTCTCTCGCTTTCTCTCTCTCTTTCTCTCTCTCTCTCTCTTATCTTAAAATGGATTCCCTGAGGACCCCATGAATATTTGATGGAGTGCGGACATGACCTCAGTTAGGTCTACACTCGCGCTCCATCCGGGCCAGGGCAAGCAGTTCAAAAAGAGAGCGTTTGCCTGGACAACGTAAAAACTATAACTGCTAAGCTAATTGCCATTGATAGCATTTCATTGAGGAGACTCGCATGTACAGTAATCTACAGTCAGAAATGCTGTAAGATATGACCGCAAAATGTCTGTTTTGAGGGCACGGTTCATTTGTATCCCACATGTATTGCTTTTAAAACAGTGACCTGATTCAGTGAATTATTACTGACAATATTGTTTGTATTGCTAGAAGTGATTGTTCTTTGTTATATTCTTCTAATAATAACCTGCTTTGGCAGTACTTTATCTCACTTCTATTATGAGCGTTGTCATGAGCAGTCTACTTCAATCTGTCATGCCTTCTTGGTTTTTATCTTTATGTCCTTAAGCTAAACAAATGAGAGAGACCGATTGGTCCGTTTGATTTCTGGGATCTAGATCTAATGAAATTCGACTGATAAAAACAATGAAATCTCTCCTATCTTAAAAGCTTCCCAGATATAGGCCTAGCGAATGTCAGCACAGACGTGTCCTGATTGTTCCGTTGCACTCAGGCTGCCCAGTCCTGCCAACGTGAGAGAGCCAGTCACGCATGGGGCTCTACTTAAAACAGAACCATGTGTGGGGTGGTAGTTACCATTAATACCAAAGACCCTTTCTTCTCCCCCACTCCTTTTTTCAAATTACACAACCATTAAATGACTTTTTTACTATGAAGAGCCTGGCAAACAAAGGAAATTATAGTATTGGGGGAGCTATAATTGGTATCTCAGCTTTCCCTGCTCAGTCATAGGCTACTACTTATACGGCGTGTGTGCGTGTGTGTGTGTGTGTGCGTGTGTGTGTGTGTGTGTGTGTGTGTGTGTGTGTGTGTGTGTGTGTGTGCGTGCATGCGTGTGTGTGTGCATGCTGCTGCTTGGCTGAAACAGAGTTTGTAATCTGACTCTGATAATGAAAGGTGGGGTAGTTATTATAAAGTGCTCCATATGTTGGTACTGGACTGTTCAGTGGGACTCAGGTTTCTCTGCCCAGCGCTGTGTGTGTGTGTGTGTGTGTGTGTGTGTGTGTGTGTGTGTGTGTGTGTTTAGTGAGTTTTGTCAGTGCCTTTGGCTCCACAGTGCTGTCTCTTCCTCTCCGAAAAGAAGGATACTTCTGTTAGCACCAGTCAAATCAGTCTGGGACATTTGGGCTTAGTCTAGACAGCATGTTATGAAAGCAAGTCTACTCTAAAGACAGCGTTTATTGTCC
This sequence comes from Argentina silus, assembly GCF_951799395.1. NCBI lineage: Eukaryota > Metazoa > Chordata > Actinopteri > Argentiniformes > Argentinidae > Argentina > Argentina silus. The sequence continues at coordinate 18,988,150 of NC_139657.1, read as the reverse complement.
TTTTTTGGTTCCACAAACACAATACTACTGCTGAGATATTTTTTTATCTCCCTCCTGCAAATGGGTAAATATTTCATCAGAAATACCCTGCTTAGTGTTGCTTTCTTCGTAGACCTCAGCGGTGGACATGGGTGTAGACAAGACTAGAGAATGGGATTTGTTGTGATTGAATCCCAGACATCAGAGATGTGCTTTCTGCAGGCAGGCGTGATCAGGTTATCTCTGTGTCAGAGCTGGGAGGATCAGTAGTCATGCATGGGGAGGGGTAAATTACATTTGGGTTCACATCAAATATCTGTGATTTGATCTCATCACAGAAGCTTTGAAGGTGGGAGGGGGACCATATAAAATAGTTGTTTGTGTTTAAAGAGAACAACGCAGTCACGTAATGTAACATTTAGTGTGACAAAAATGGTAGTCTGGCGAATTGTCCCCTAAAATTAAACATTGTAATCATTAAGAGATGAAATGGGTACAGGGCTGATCTTTGTTTACCTCGTTTAATCACTATGCACTGTACCAATGTCCTGTGTGGAAGGGTAATGTTGCCTTTAGTTTAAATGTCCAACAATTTAGGTCAGGAATATTGTAAATCACAGTGCTTTTGACCACCATCAACCAACATACCCTGATAGCTAGACTATGTTGTAGTCGGATGTCTTTTAGGATCTTGACTCAAGTTCTATATGAGATCCTGGCTGACATTTTAAGATAGGAGTTTGCCCTGAATCCATAGAAATAAGAATGTTTTCGAAACAAAATGCTCAAGTGTGTATAATGCCTCAGATCTATCATTGCACCCACCTAAAAACTCAGAAAAATGAGGACTGCTATTTTTAGTTGCCTCTCTCCAATCCCCCTCCACCTCTCTCTCTCTCTCTCTCTCTCTCTCTCTCTCTCTCTCTCTCTCTCTCCCCTTTGCATCCTCCTTACGTTATTGGGATGAAACAGCATTTTAATGAAGCAGTGTGGATCAGCCATTGGCAGTGATAATCCCCCTGTTGTGAAAGAGCATTTTCTCTGATTGCTGGATGTGAGATCCCATAAAGATATGAGAGAACAGGAAGGAAAACACAGTAACAACACATACAACCACTCAAGACAAGCAGCTCCTTCGGCACATCAATTGAAATCCTGCCAAAATGTGACACCCCAGAGCCTAATGTTGTAGAAGATCAGCCTGGTCATAATCAAGGTTACAGGGGAGACGTACGGTACGAGACCAACAACACACAGGGACCCAGCAGGCCTCCAAGCCACCTGCCAGCTGCTCCTGATTGATGACTACAGTAGGTTTATGAAAGTATCTGTGTCACTAGTCGACACTTTGTGATAGAAATCCGTCACTTTATCATCCACAAAGGAGTCAGATTGACTGAGGAGGAGCAATATTTGCTATCAAGACAGTGGCCAGTGGTGATGTACTAGCCACCTATTCATTATCTATGCAAATAAAGATCAAGGTCCCACGTGCAGGAATAGAATCTCATTAGGGTGGGAATTTTTCATGTAGGCCTAATGAATAAATTAAATTCCCATTGCATTAATTCTAGAATGCTGTCAGGCTCTACTGAAACCATGGCTTATTTCAGCACTGGCAAATTCATCTTTGTGAAGAAGCAAGGAATGAAGCTCTTTGCTTGGTAGTTCATCCATAACACATTCTATTCAGCACACATTTGAAAATGTTCCTCCTCCTAATTGTCTCAGCTGGGATTTTATCGTTTAAATATTAGCCTTATTTTAGTAGATACAATATGTTTGAGTCCTGACGTTTTCTTTTTACATTTACATTTATGGCATTTAGCAGACGCCTTTATCCAAAGCGACTTACAACAAACACATTTGTTCAAGTAAGTGAATTATCTATCCAACAGTCATCATTGGCATTGGCAGTCGTAATGCCAGAAGGCTTTTTCTTTTTTTTTAACACCAGACGAGCGGCAGCGTTCTGGATGAGCTGCAGAGGTCATAATATCTATGTTGTCTGTGTTTACAATATGAATGGGATTAGGCTGAGACAGTGCTCAGGCTGAGACTGACTCATTCTGTTTCATATTTGAGAGAAATTAAGTGGGCTTAAAGTCTGTCATGTGGCACACTCATCCTTCCAGCTGAGCACTTGACATTTGTTCTGCGATCTGATATTTGAAGGCGTCACTCCGAAGGGTCTCCATGCCTGTTAAAAAGATAAGCCCAACAATGAGTGCCCAGTGGTGTGTGACATGGTCATGTTTCTGGGAACAGGTGGCAGCGCTACTCTGTCCTCCATCCCTTTGTCCACTGTTACCTACTGTAATGTCAACCTTCTGTCATCTCTCTGTGCCTGCTGTCTGTCGTGCTCAGGTCTGCTTGTCAGTACCTAAGATGAGCTCCTCTGTCACATTAAGACCACGCCTGTGTAATTATTAAGATCAGCATTTGGGCATCATAATTAAACTTTTCAGTTATTCATTAGTTAAACCCATGTTTATTATTAGTAACTGTCTTCTTAATTGTCTCACTGTTACTAGTAAGTGAAATGATGAGAAGTGATTAGTTTGTCTAAAGAAGGACAGTAACTAGGCTACATGAATGCCCTGGGGTGCCTTCCCACCATGAGGCATTCCTTTCCTGTTTCACCAACATCCCTGGTTATCCCGATTCCCCCCATCCATGTACCAGTCAGTCAGACAACACTAAGACCTCCAGCCATTGTCCCATTAAGGTCAGAATGTTGAAGCCAACACTTGGAACTCTGTCTCTTTCTCTGCATTCCCTTTGGCCTTGAATACAGGGCTAGCCTATTGTTTCTCTATCTCTCTCTCTCTCTCTCTCTCTCTCTCTCTCTCTCTCTCTCTCTCTCTAAAGTTCAGTGTTGCAGGTCATTTTGGTGTCCTCTTTGAGCCTCTTGTCAGAGTCATCCATTAGTCACCCCTGTCATCATCACCATCATTATCATCATTATTGACTGAGCGTGGACTTAACGTTTCCTCTGATCATTGACCTGACTAACAGTGTGTCAATAACCACGTTTGGCTCACTTAGCTGCACGCTTTGTCATCCATCCATGTGTGACTAACCTAATTGTCATAATTGTGACAGCAAATTAATTTCGGCTATTCTGCACTCCACACTGGCATTCAGTTGAGGTGACATTTTGGTGTCATTGTAGAGACTAGTATGTCCTCCAGAAACCTGTTGTAGACCAGTGGATAGGTGTGACCTCTGGACGGTTGACATCCTAGATGATTTAGCATAGTCAGAACTGAATTGTTAATCAGCTCTTTGGTCCATATAGTAATTGTCTGTAATCATTAACAAGCTGTACTGTAAGTTAATTTGGTTATGGTTTAAAAACAACTACATTTTTCAGTGTATTGATATGTCCAGTTTTTACAGTATAGAGCGATGTGCCCGATTGTGGTCAGATGTATCCAGGGACTCAGCTACTGTATCCTCCACTGAACTTATCCCCCAGAGACTAGCACAGTCACACAGCTGAGCGCCTGAGACCAGATAGTGCTGAATCATCTGTGCTGCTGTGGAGAGGCAGGACAGGGTTGTTGCCTAGCTAGTACGCCACCGCCTTCTCATGTGACCACAAGTCTTCCTCATCAGCGCAGCGCCAGCTCCAGCACCCACTCCTTCCCTGTTATTAAGGGTCATGAGGAGGAGCTTGCATAGTCGGAGTGTGCTGCTACCCAGCTGCCTGCTTCCCTACTGCTGAGGGTTCAAACACTTGGCATGCCACGTGCAGTGTGACAGTTGGATCTGGAATACACAGTCAGCATCGGGGAGACACGGTATTCATTTTCAGGAGGCCCGTCCCAAAACCAGAACATGTTGGCCTGATTAAGGTGCCATAGGATATAATTGAGCATGTTCTTCTCTCAGGCACCGCCTGCTGCTGTCTCTAATTCTAATGTACTGGCTGAAAGTGATGGAGGAGTTTCCAAAAGTAAAGCATGCCTTGATTCATCTCATCTCCTCAAAGTTACAGATACAATATGCATCCAAAATGGTCTTTAAGATGCCCATGCTGCTGTAGACATTTGACTAGTAGTTTGGTCTGGCTCGACTGTCAGTATGTGTGGGAAGAGTTTTTCTTAAGTGAAAGGTTTAAAAAAAAAAATAGGCCCAGCTCTCTCAGCTGGTTCTGTGGTTATTTTGATGTGTAGTACAGAGATCAGAGACATAGCAGCCAGTCAGTTGTGGCTTGTGCTGCTAGCAATGCCCAGTCTGTCTGGCTCTGCACGGAGGAGACCATCTGTAGCCTCAAGGACAAGTTAAAGACATGGGGGAGTCTATATAAAGCATACAAAATTATCACACAACCAACCAATAGAGAAGTAAGTCTCAGGGCTCAACATTAAGGCATGTCCACTTGTCCGGGACAAGTCAAATTTATGGTCGGACAAGTAAAATGTAGCTTCAACTAAAACAATCACACTATCTTTAATTAAACAGATCAACGTTTTCTTTGAATATGGGAATTGTGACCGAATCAGTAACAGCCACTTTCAATATAACAAAACAAATCAAATCTAACTTTGTAAGACGTGTGTCAGTGATTTGGTTCTAGCCAGATCGCATTGTAATATTCCTTTGCAGCGTTGCATTGACAGGCGCGAGACAAGTTCAAAGATGTGCGATTAAAGTGTGTGTGCATTTATTAGCTGATATTCTTTGTTAGCTGCCAAGTGACCTCGTTAAGACCAGGCTTTCCTAGTTCCGAAAGCCAGGGGAAATCCTTTGCAGAAAGTAGCTACAAAGGGGTGAAAACCTGTTTGAAATGAGTGACACCTCACAACACGTTAAACCAATCAAATACCTTGCTTGTTGCTTGGGTGGAGCTCCAAAAAAACAGAAATCTGTTTTTCCCTCAGGTTAGGTTTTTTTGCATTTTCTTCAATGTTGCAAGCTAGCATCGACAACAACTTCTTGCAAAATAGTCGCACTACCTGGTCGGAAAAGACGACACACATAACAAGCAACCATTCTACGGGTATGTGGGGGAGGGTTTTGGAATGTAATATCCAATGAGATTGCAAGCACATTCCAGTTCAAATCAAAATTCTCCAGAACTCAGAAAGAGACATGAGAACAATTTTATTTTTGAGGTATGGCTACGCAAGTCTAGTTACCAATTGTAGCCATAGATGTATAGGTTGTATCGAATTTCTGATCAGCAACAGGGAAACAAAAGAGCACAAAAGCTGTAGCCTAAACGTTTAGGTCTTTGAAAAGCAGTGTTTAATTAGGCATGAAAGCAAATAGGCTTGAAAGCAAATAAGCTACTATTTGCAACACAGTAAGACCTAACCTAAATTTGGGAAATTGTAGTCATATATTTCGACCCTTTGTTTGCTGACAATTGTTTTCATTTTTCACACAATTCAGCAAGTAAAAAATCAGTCGTACTTGTCCAGTGTCTAAAAATGTGAATGTCAAGCCCTTAGTCTAGTCCAGTCTATATAGCATGAGATACATTTCAGAAGTGTGTACAATATGTCTCACTGTGCATAGATATTTTTGATTTGATGAAAGCTTCCTTTACTTTAATCACCTCAAATGTAATTAGCAAATACTCAGGATTTTCGCTTCTCTCCATCTCTCCCATGAATTCTGTTATCCCATTAGCTCACATTGGGATATTGTTAGTGGATGGGTGCCTACCAGACGTCTACCACAGCTGAATGTTCTCTGGATTTTTCTGTTTACATTGCCAAATTCAATTTGTATTAAATATCACATCGCACCTGTCATCCTTCAGTTCACAGAGCCAAATGCCATGCTCTGAGGGCATGTTTTCCTACCATGGGATCACATCTGAGAGCAAGACATGGCATCAACACACTACACTCTATTCTTCCCTAAGACTCATGTTTACAATCTAGGCTACTTCCTTAAAGATAGTATCTCAGTTACAATTAGGAGGCACCTTAACTCAGCTCTTTAATCTGTTTTGTCAATCTCTGACATCATCTCTTGTCTGATTACAGTGAAATGCAGCTCGGTCTCAAGGTTTCTGAGAACTTTACCACAAGGCTTCTGTTTGGACTTTACAGGCAATACTAATAGAACATTTATAGGACACATTTTGGAATATACACTAGGAAAACTGATACAGCTCTTTGGAACTCTGTTTGAAGGCCTGCTGTGAATAATTTAACTGTTTGTATCGTGGCACTAGCAGCTTCCCGGCAGCTCATGTAGCCTCCACGCACACGTGTGTTAGATGGTGACTCACTTGTGTAATCACGGCAGTTCCAATTAAATCATGCATGATGCTTAAGTTATGCAAGAGCTCATTACTGAGAAAAGGCTGTTGGCACTTCTGATCTCACAAGTTTGTTAGAAACACACATTGCATCAGCAAATACATATTGGCCATTACAGCTCGCTGACTAATACAACGCCACTCAACTGAATTAGTTAAATGTGTGTTTTGGAGGGTTTTGTTGAAAGCTTGAATTGCTGGTTGATGCCTCATTCCAAGGTCAGAACATTTTAGAGTAGCTCTTCCTCCTCCTAGTGCTTCAATTAGTAGCTTTGCAGTGGACCCTTGAGGTAGCATGAGGTTTCTATGGAGCATATGGTCCATGAGTGCAAGCAACACACAAAAGGAATTATCATTCGCATACAAATGGAATTATAGCACATAACCCAATGTGCACTGTGAGATATCACATTTTTCACTGATGTGTGGATTACCTGTCTCATGATGTTCAGAAGGATTAGCCTAGTAATTTGTCATTGTTTGTGCAAGCCCTTCTCCCATCCTCACTATATTGGCGTTTGTGGTGCTGAATAGATTTTTCAATTTTACAGCCACTTTGGCAAATGGTGCATTAGTTAAGCTAGTGATTAGCCCTAGGCATTGTAATGATTTTTCTAAGAACTCCACGATCACAATGTAAGAGTGCTATGGGCCCAAATGTTGTTTATTGTTAAAAATTATTTTGCAGATGGTTCTATAGCAAACTGCTTCAAAGTTTTCAGGATGCATTTAGTATTAATTGAAGTAATTCTGGTTCCACAGAACCAGCCAATAGTCTGTAATATTGATTAATTGGAAATGTACTGTTCATCAAATGTACATCAAATGATCAACCATAATCACCCACCACAACCTACTCATAGAGAGCCACACAGTAGTCTGTAGTCATTCCATGAGATTTGCTCCAGAGGTGAGGATTGGCCCAAATGGAATCTCTTATGATAAATAGTAATCCCATATTATGTCTTTGAGAACACCCCCTTCATTAATTTGTCTCTTATTGATTTATTCCTAGGCCTAGATGCTCATAGATCAATGGTAATTTCAGGTAGAGGCTAGTCTATGCCCATGCTACACAACTGAAAGTATTCTAATATATGTGATTATATCAATAATTTGATATTTACCACTTACATAAAAAACCTATGGATGTTTTGTTTTTTTCAGCAAATTGGCCTTCGTTGGATTCTGCCATGTTAGAAGAGTTTGTGGAGGGTGCACCAAGCTGGAGTGAATCACCTTCAGCCTTATCAGTTCCACACACTGAGGCCTCTGAGCACCCAGACCACACTACAAGAGCAGCTCTCTCCTCACCCGGTGCCCTACCACCCAAATCTTTACTTTCTCAGTGGGGTCTTTTACCTTCTCAAGATTCCAAACTGTTGACCTTGAGGGACCCCCTATCCATGGGCCCAAACCCTATGTCAACTCCCCCTTTAACCCCCAAAGAGCCAGCAATGGGGCCTAGGCAACCATTTCAAGGCCCAGCAAGACTCCCAAGGGACGTGAAGCTCTCTGGGCCTAACTCAACCCTGGCACCCTCCTCTGGAAACCTTGTCACAGAATCAGATAATCAGCCTCCACGGTCAAACACATACACAACAACACCATTGAACTTTACAACCACTGGGTCCACATCGCCACAGCTCATTAACCCAAACTCTGATCAGAAAGCTCCAGATCAACACCCATTACCCCCCAGCAACCAGCAAGACACATCAGAACAGACTCCTGTCGGACATCTTGATCCTCCTAGGCTGCCTGTCAATGACCAATTGGAAGCCCAGTCAGACCAGGTCAGACCTGAGTCTAACCAGGATATGATAGGAAATCTCTCGCTAGACCCCATACCCACAAGTAGAACAATGAACGTGGATCATCTACGTCCTAGCAGTGACCTCATGTTAAAGGAAGACGCTGCCCAAAGTATCCACATGTTCCTGAAACCACCTAATGAGATTCTGGCTCCAAGTTACGTGCCTTTCCTAAGCCCTCATCACCTCACATCCTCCTTAGGCGAGCCAACGATGGTGCCACCAGAGGACTTCTTTCCTACCAACACCATGGAGGTGGACTGGGGTTCTGGAGACTACCTGGAGACCATGTCCTTCATGGGCTCTGAGGGAGACGACTTCTCTCTGGTCTCCAACCTGCCTACAGACATGTATGACCTGGAGGACTCCAACACAGAGAGCTACGACACCTCTTTCCCCTCCAGGGTGGGGGTGTCCTTCTCCTCCATGCGTCATGTCGCTGTGTCTTCTTCTTCCAGCCTCACAACAGCTTACAGCCCCAGTCTGAGAAGTTTCCCCTCCACATCCCTCCATCCCTCTCCCAGCCACCCCAGCCTGGAGTCAACCCCCACATCTCAAGGTGATTTATCTAACGAGAGCTCTGATGTGGACTGGACAGACACCTTCACAATCGAACCAACGGACCTTCTCCTACCAGACATGAACAGTCTGGAGTACTACACCACCCAGCTGACCAAGGACAATTCCTCCAGCTCAGCGGAGCACAGAGGCAACGTGACCACCTCCAGACATTTCTCCCTGATGTCCATCAGCACCACTCACATCATGGCCACCAGTGTCTTCACTGTGGACCCTAGTCACATGCTAAGAGCCACCTATGGAGTGGAGCTTCAGCCCCCTGACAACACCACCACTTGGGGCGAGGAGGAGTCCTCAACTGATACTTCAGGCCTGGAGCCTCCTAATACTACAGCAGCGGACCCCCCAAACTTGACGCCTCACATGGTGAATGTCTCTGAGCCTTTCCTGGAGTCATCACTAGAACCAACTCCCTCCATGGACCTTTCATCTATTCTATGGGGTGGTCAGGTGTCATCTAGTGAATGGACAAGCCCGATGTCCACCTCAGGTGATGGACTAGCCAGCAGTTCCCTGATGTCAGTCCAGCCCAGTGCTACACAACAGCTTGATGATGACATAATCTCCTCCTCTGCTACGGACATCCAGTGGTTCATCTCCTCCACCGTCTCAGAGACGGTCCTCCTCAGCACCTCACTCATCACTCCAGTACTGACCCCCTCTGCCGCCTTCACCCCAGTCCCTACAGAGCTGGCTCCTAATACCACCATAGAGACCACAGAACCAGCTCCCAACTCCACATCCTCTGTCCCCTCAATCATGGCTGATGAGAGTGCTGCTACAGAGGCAGAGACAACAGATACTCTCTTCACAGCAATGACTAATGATAGTCAGACTACAGTTAGCACTATAGTCACCACTCCGGAGGTTACCACTTCTACCATTACAACTGCTACTACTACTACTACTACTACTACCACTGAGGCCTCTACAACCACCACTCTGGCCACTCCCACCACCACCACTAAGAGTCCGCCTTCAACTACAGCACGCCAGTACCTCTGTAACTCCACCAAGCCTGGGTACTTAGTCAAAGTTGGTAAGTAAGATGAGGACTTTGTTGTGTTGACATGCATTTTGAATAACGCATTATTGTTAGAATCAAATGTACATTTTGTAAATTTAGTTAAGATTTTATTAAGTAAAAATTTCTATAATATGAGTTATTTTATCCCTTCTATAGGTTAGACTTGAGTGAATGTAATCAGTAATCTCTAACAATGTATATCATCAGAAAATATGTATTTTCCCTCTTCCTCTACAGGTTTTCCCTCTGGGGCCACCAATGGACATGCCAAATCCCAAATCAGAGATATACTGAAGAGCGAATTCAACAGATCACTTGAACTGCAGGTACAGTACTGTACATTATCATTACAAGATCCTTTTACTAGTTTCCTTGCTAAACTTTGCTTCACGTGTTGTGAAATGGACAAAGTTAAGAGTGAACTGCAAAAGCAGCACATATTTTTTGCCAGGCAGTGACCATGACAGACTTTATATAGACAATACACTATAACTGAACATGTCCTGTACATGAGCCTATGGACTCAATCCAGCAATTAGGCTCAATGTGCTGACACTGTGTTAGCTTTTCATTACAAAGCAGAGTCCTCAAGATAAACAGCCTAACAGCTGTTGTGCAATATCCTCTGAGTTTTAATCAAGCCAGAGCTGAAGTAAGAGGCATTGGGCGTGTGTGTGTGTGTGTGTGTGTGTGTGTGTGTGTGTGTGTGTAGAGGAGTATAGGGATGCGCTAAGAAGGACAGCCCACTTCCTGTGGCTCTTTATCTCCTGCTTTCTGATAAACAAACCACAAGGATTACAGACTACAGACGCCACATCGTAAGATGAATGAATGAATAATTGCTAATGAATGTCAATGATGTTTTGTCAATGATACTGTATGTTTTGTTTTTGTGTAGGTTGTTGATCCCCCTCCAAGGTTTGTGTTCCGGGCGGTGTCGGGTCCAGTGGTGTACACAGCCATATCTGTCATCAATGCCCTGCACCAGTCCGGCCACCGCTTCCTGTCCATCTCACCCAACTGGACTGTACCGGACCACCAGTACCAGGTCCACTCAGGTACAAGGTCTAAACCAAGACTGCTTATCGCTGCATCTCTGAATCCAGGACCACTGAAGCACTGGTCACTAAGATTTGATTACCTTTTTAGTGCATTGAATAGGAATGGGAGCATAGTGGGCTGTGGCAATACATAATGTAATGGGACAGATTGGTATCGACAGGAGATCAGGTACACAATCTTACATCAGGGTGTTATTGGATTGCTGTGCTTAGATGTCTGTATAATCTTGTCTATATAATCATGATTATCATTTAATATGATAATCATGTTTGAAATTGAATCAAGTTTGTGCAATTTGTTTCTCTGCTCCTAATCCCTCTGTTATGTATCTGGATCTTGTGTTCCACTCTCAGTGCTGCAGTTTGTGCCCAGCCACATCGACGTGCGCGTCTGCAACTTCAGCGAAGGCATGGAGAGAGGCTTGACCCTGGCCTACGCTGAAGTCCGCCGCCGCTCGCAGGAGTCCACCAACTTTACTGTGCATGTGAGAGTAGAACCCAGAACACTTTTCTCAGACACACACACACACACACACACACACACACACACACACACACACACACACTAGTCAGTTACAGCAGACAAGTGCTTCTAACTCTGTTTTCATGAGCAGTCACTTGAGTCCTCTTAATCGCAGCCCCATTTCTGTCAGAAGTGCTTAGCTCAGACACGTATTGTTACTAAAGAACACTCACCGTGCACCTCTGCTCTGTTAGAACTCTTTAAAAGAAATGTCAGCTGAAATAAGGTTGGAAGTGGAAAGAAAAGCTGATTTTCCAAAAGAGTCAGTGACTGAGGCCAAGAAATTAAAGGACAAATTGGGTTATGCTCTGTGTGAAAGCAAGGCCTATCTGTATCTCTGCCGTCTAAATTCCCCCTGCCTGCGTTTGCTGACTGAGACAAAGCCAGACAAGCCTCTGGCGATTGCACCAGCAGTGTTGTGACTGCAGCACTAGCAGCTAGCTGCACACACACACACACACACACACACACACACACACACACACACACACACACACACACACACACAGAGAGAGCATGTAGCTTTGATTTGATTGGGGAGAAAGAGCAAGAGCTGTTCTGTTTAATTACAATTGTTGAGGCTTAAGAGCGACAGACGAAATGGCTGAAATGTCCGGTTGCGTGACTGTACCGTACTATACTGTGGTAACACAAGTTCACTGCCTGCCTCAGGGCCAACAGCACACACTTTGATTCAGATCACTGAATATTCATTCATTCAAGAAGTAAATGACCAGCTTAGTTTTTCATTAATTCAGTTTTTCTTTTAACTGGCTGTTTAAGAAGTGTTTGTTTAGCTGTATACGTTTGCCGTTCTTCAAGGTAGCAAAACACATATACAGTCTCAGACGTCACAGTTTCCAATTCAGACAATGAACTGGAATTCTCAATTAAGTTTTTGTTACAGTATATATGACAATTGTGCCATAGAAAAATCCTATTAATTTCAGCACTTCTGATTTACTTCTGTACTTGCTGTGTGTTTAGATTGTGAATATCACCACGAACCAGCCTAAGACCCAGCGTCAGCCGAGAGAGCCAGTGGACATCACCTTCGCCGTGCGCGACGCCAAGGGCTACGTGAAGGGGTCGGAGGTCAGCAACCACCTGAGGTTGTTGAACATGGTGGAGTTCAGCTACTACCTGGGATTCCCTGTCCTGCAGATTGCCGAGCGTGAGTCCATATCCTGCACCTCCCATGTACATCCTGGATGTTCATCATGTTTGCCTTATTCTTTTTCTCTTTTCTCTTCTTTTCCAACAGCTTTCTACTACCCAGAGTTGAACACCACCCAGCTGCTTCGTTCCTCTTGGGTTAGAACAGGTATACTTCTCCTCTGACTTGAGATATTCATCTAACTCTTCAAATTGAAAGCTCAGCTGCATACAGTGTAGACTGAATGACAGGTAGAGATTCATCTGCAGTATGCAGGTATGTTTGACCTGCCATTGGCTATTTTGCCATTGGCTAACCTGTATTGACTCTCCTTTCTCCTGCCCCGTGTGTTAGTGCTGCTAGGGGTGCTGGACCAGAGGGTTGGTGAGCGGACCTTCCAGGCCAAGATGGAGCGTCGCCTCGCCCTGCTGCTGGGGGAGGTGATGGGGGCGGCCAGGCGCACCAGGAGGGCCACCAGCATAGGCAACAACAGTGTTCAGGTATCAACCACTCAACCCTATACAGTAGTGACCCCATCGAAAAGTAGAACAGTGCATATGTCTCATGAATGAGTCACGCAGAGAGATGTGGACAGTTAAGCTTAATTAAGCCCTCAACAAGGCTTTGTGAAACTATGCCTGGTATTAAATGAAATGCATTAGAATTCTCTGTGGTTACCAGGGCAAGGGTGACGTATATGTGGGTGCAGTAGTCATGTAGCAGTAGTCTTTAGGAAGCGCAGTAGTGTACTTGACTGTAAAAACAGTTCACACGCATCAACTGGTAAAAGTTTCCTTCCTCAGTTGATTCATTATTATTCCCTGATGTGACCTCTCCATCTCTCCGAACAGAGAGATTCATTATGGAGGACTTTTTCCTGTCTCTCTCTCTCTCTCTCTCTCTCTCTCTCTCTTTCCAGATCCTCTCTGCCTTACTAATCAAGCTCTGCCTTTTGTGGCTTCCCTTTCCCTCTGCACCTGCTCTCCTCTCCTCCCCTCCCCTCTCCTCCGCTCTCCTCTCCCCCGTTCTCCTCTAACACCACAGCATTCAGGGGAGAGGACAGAGTCGCCATGGCAACACCACCTATTCATCTCAGGGCCAGCCACTCTTAAGACTCACCAAGTCCCTTTCCCCCCCTGTATTACTCTTCGAATGCAGTGCACTACAGTGGCTAATAGCAGATCAATTATTAATCATCTCTCTCTCTCTCTCTCTCTCTCTCTCTCTCTCTCTCTCTCTCTCTCTCTCTCTCTCTCTCTCTCTCTCTGTCTCTTGGAGTGATTATTAAACCCCAGCAGCAGTCTGCTCTAGTTGTGCAGAGAGATATTTCATTGAGCCCGTGGAGGCTGAGAGGGAGGTGTGATGGTCTACGTTTGCAGGCGGGGAGCTGTCACTGTGATGGATATCGTCCTGGGTGAATTGCACCCTTCCAGCGACTGACCTTTCTACCTCCCTTATCACCACCCATATAAACCACACAAACGTTTTAATGCTAACTGGCTGAGGACTGAATTAGCCGTTAACCTGTGAGGCTATACTTAGATGTGTCATTTTCAAGGAGTGTGAGAGGTCTTGCCATTGCAAACATTTCCTTCAGAATATCATGAATATTAATTTCATGATGTCCAATGCTCATACAAACATCAGTAGGTGCTTATTTCCCTTAGCCGTGACAGGAAATGCCTTGTTGAGGTAGTATTTCAAAGACCCTTATCTTTGCATCTCTATCTGGGCTAAATGACAGTGAGATAGCTCATAAAGAATTATTTTCTTGTCCACACTAGAGTTCTCCCACTCAGTCTCTCAACATACAGAAGTGCTACTCTGTGTCGGCACCCTTTTCACACCGCAAACCAAGCTGAGCCAAGCTAAGCTAAGCTGAACTGTGCTGACCTGGTTATGAATCCAGCGTAGTTGCTGTAACAGTGCTGGAAAAAGCAATGTGAAAAGAAAAGAACTGAGCCTGCACAGTATGGTTGGGGTCGGCCCTGTGGTGTGTCAAGCACCCACACTCCACCTTGGAAAGTAGCTACAGGGGGCAGACAGAGTAGGAGAGTAAGGAGGAGTCATACGCTGCAGTCATCTTTCCACTCTAGTAACCCTGCCGGCTGGAGGTGGATTAGACCCTGGCTGCAGGAAGCCAGACGTTTTTCTGTGTCACATCATACACGACCTGTGCCTACTCTCTTTAGTGACACAGAGTGCACACACAGCAAAAGGGAGTCCAGCAGACTACAGTACCTCAGGGTGGGAGCTGTGCTGACGGCAATATTCAAGTACAGGACTCCTATGATATAAGAGTATATCATTCGATGATTCTTGAATGTAATATGTGTTTATAATGTGTGCTTGTGCGTGCAGCTCTGTGTGTGTGTATGGGCGGCCGTGTGTGTATTTGATATTGTAACCTTCTGTGATGTGTGTGTGTGTGTGTGTGTGTTTATGACTATGTGATATCAATGTGTATCCCTTCCCCTCTCCAGATTGTGCGTTCGACCAGGCTGGTGGGTGTGGACCACCCTTTGGAGATGGTATACTTTGTGGACGGTCCCAGCGGGCAGAGGCTTCCTGCTGGCAACACAGCCAACATGCTCAACAGCCTGGACGTCCAGAGAGCAGCCATTGTCCTGGGCTACCGCGTCCAGGGCATCCTGGCTCAACGTGAGTAACTAGGCTAACTCCAGTACAGGGCGTCCTGGCTCAATATGAGTCTGTCTGCCTCAACAGGCCGTAGCCTACATGTGTGCTTTCACAGTTCGGAACGAAAATAAATTTGCATAACTCCTTTATGTATGTACATTCATTCATTATTTATTTGTGAGATGATAAAAAAAAAAAACAATTTTATTTTTGTTTTTGTCAGTTTAATATAGTCCAAAATAACAGAGCTGAGCTAAATTAATATATGTAGGAGGACGCCTTTATCGTGAGCTTTTGATGGATGTGTTGAGGAGCATCATCTTTGTTCGGAGGCTCTCTTACCAAGCCTTTTGCCCTATGGTTGATAAGCTCCTGATCATTGTATGCTTCAAAAGAGAGAAAGGATACTGACTAATTGTTGCCTTGGCTCAGTGCATGTTTCTGTGTATTTATAGTAGCATTTGAACTAATTAGCCTACCTCCCCTGTACTGTATATACACTGTGCCGAACGCCCATCAACCTCATTAAGTATCCACGTTAGAGATGAAAGCGTGTTGAGCCAAGCACCTCAGGGGGGTTCTGTTCTGTCCCTAGTTTCAAACTGCTCTATAGCAGGTGATAACACTCCCTAGGGAGACGTTGAGTGTTAATTAAGCTTATTAGGCAGAGGAACAGAAGAAGAAGAACCAACAGCCAAAATATGCTGTGTGTGTGTGTGTGTGTGTGGCAAGCATCCAATAAGTTGTTTGTTAGGACACACACACATATTCACACTCAGTGAGCACTTTATTAGGAACACTATACTAATACTGGGTAGGGCCTCCCTACAGCCTCAATTCTTCGTGGCATTGATTCCACAAGATGTTGGAAACATTCCTTTGAGATTCTGGCCCATGATGACATGATTGCATCACACAATTCATGCAGATTTTTCAGGTGCACTTTCAAGCTGTGAATCTCCCGTTGTACCACATCCCAAAGGTGTTCTATTGGATTCAGATCCGGCGACTGGGAAGGCCACTGAACTTATTGTCAAGTTTGAGATGACTTTTGCTTTGTGACATGGTGCATTATCATGCTGGAAGTAGCCATTAGAAGACGGGTAAATTGTGGCCATGAAGAGATGCACTTGGTCAGCACCAATACTCAAATAGGCTGTGGCATTCAAGCGATGATTGATTGGTATTAACGGGCCCAAAGTGTGGCAATTAAACATTCCCCACACCATTCCACCACCTCCACCATGAGAAGGTGTACAGGTGTTCCTAATAAAGTTCTCAGTAAGTGTACATAATAATGAACATTCTCTCTCTCTCGCTCTCTCTCCCCCCCCCCTTCTTCTCACCCTCTCTCTCTCTCTCTAACCCTAACCCTAACCCTAACTCTGACCGTAACC
This sequence comes from Argentina silus, assembly GCF_951799395.1. Classification (NCBI taxonomy): domain Eukaryota; kingdom Metazoa; phylum Chordata; class Actinopteri; order Argentiniformes; family Argentinidae; genus Argentina; species Argentina silus. Next base: position 18,971,691 of record NC_139657.1, on the reverse strand, counting down.
CTAACCCTCTCTCTCTAGCTGTGGAGAAGGTGTCCTCTCCTCCGTCGGACAATGAGAACACCAACATGTGGATCATCATCGGCGTGGTGGTGCCTCTGATCGTTGTCATCCTCATCATCTCCATCCTCTACTGGAAGCTGTGTCGCACAGACAAGCTGGAGTTCCAGCCAGACGCCTTGACCACTGTCCAGCAGAGACAGAAGGTGAGGAGGAGGGGGGGCAGAGGGGGCTGTGGTCCGGGGGGGGGGGGGGGCTGTGGTCCAGTCCAGTAGGCCTCTGTGTCCTAGCTTCTTCATTCACCCTCTTTCAAGCAACAGTTTTTTTGTTCGTATTGATAGATGTTTTCTTCATCTTTTGTTTTCCAGCTGCCTGCGTCTTTGTCCATTACCACTGTCTGTGTGTTTTCCTTTTCCAGTCAGACTCTACACGTGTACATGTTGACATGTCATCTTCTCTGAAAAAATGCCTCCCGTCTTCCTGCCATGTTGTTTTTGTTCTCTCCATTTTTGTACCGTCTATAATCCCGATACATGTAACTCTACAGGCCTATATCCTTATTTTACTTCTTTACAATGCAATACAAAATAGGGGTGTGCTGAATACTCCCCGAAAAAGCAGCTCAACATGCACACAATGCGCAGACCCCTTCATTTATATCGCACCCCACCAGTTGTCCAATCACAATGTACTGTATCCCCCGGATACGAGAATCAAGTCCCGTAAACGGATGCGGATACGAATACGAGTGTGACGACTCCGGGTCACGCCCCCTAAATACAATCCTTTTCTCACTTTTTGCTCTATCCTTTTGCTCTATCCTCACTCTTGTTCTATGGTTAGTTATCTGTCGGTGACAGCTACTGTATTTTCTCTCCTCTACCTTCAGACAGAATGGAGAGATAGCTGTTATCAGGCCGCGGGCCCGGCTCCTCTCTGTCTACGCCTGTTTGGCTTATCTCCTCTCTTTAAGAACATATCTGGGATTCTCTCCGGCTCTAGCACTCGACTGGAGGACGGCTTATTATTCTCCCTGTCAGTCAGGCACCCCTGTCCTTGTTATTGGAGGGCTAGTTCTTAGGCTCGGGGGCTCGGGGGGGGGGGGGGGGGGGTTGTGGTCGTCTGGTGGTCTCTGTGCTGGTGGAGAGTGGAGAGTAAGCTCCACTATCTCCCCTGCTGCTGAGAAGCTAAGCATCATTTCATATAACACTTGTATATAATTCTTCTAATGTGGTCTCCTCATGGAAGACAAACTCGCCTGGTCTCTGTGCTGGTGCAGAGAGACGATGCTAACCGCCTCTCTCCCCTGGTGCTACGAGGTGACAGGATAATATGCTGGTGCTAAGTGGAGAGTACGCTAGCTAGCTCTCTCTCTCTCTCTTCCCTGCTGCAGTGATCAAGCCTCATGCTGGAGAGGATCACACACTCCCTCTGTGGCTCCACAGTTAATTGGCTCTCAGCGCTGTAACACCACACCGGCCTTGCTCTTATCCAGGGCTGCCCCCGAAGTGGTGCAGCAAAGCAAGATCCCCCCCCCCCCCCCCCCCCCCCCCGACACACAGCATACCCGGTGTAATACACCCTGGATCTAATCTGCTCTGCCTAGCCTAGCCTAGCATATACCGCTGGTGTGGGCTAGCTGATGTTGTGATGGTATGATATCCCAGAGATATTCCTATGCTCATCGTACACTGTTGCACTTCTGGCGTTATCAGTCTGTCTGACCGTGTGGTCATGTTATTAGTTCATTAGTAAATCTGTCTGTCAGCGCTTCTATTCCCTTCCCAACCCTTTGGATTGAACTGGGCCGTTCCCTCCCAAGTCAAGAATGTTGGAGTGAGGGGATGGAGCAGAAGAATCGAGGCTTCTCTCGCCTGTTTAACACGATCATCCATCGCCTTGTTTAACACCTCTCCTCTTTCCATATCTCGTCCAGTCCCCTACCTCGTTCAGGGAGTCAACCTCATTCGGACAATCAATGTCCCCTGTTCCAATCAAGAGGGATATAGAGATTAGTGATGAAGAGGAAGAGGAAGAGGAGGAGGAGGAAGAAGAAGAAGAGGAGGAAAATGTGGAGGAGGAGGATGATAAGAATGGGAAGGTAGTTTGAGCAGATGCTGGTAGTTTGTAGAAGGTCCTCAAGAGAACGGTAGTATGTAGAAGAGGTGACTCCAATGGTAGTGAGTAGAAGTCAGTTGGAGACTTGGTAGTGTATGGAATACCTAGAGGCTAGTCAACTCATCACATGTATCAATATCCACCCTATTATCCACTGCTTCTGCTCAGGGGCCAATGGTTCCCGCCAAGGCCAAACAGAACAGTGAGAGCTCTGAGGAAGAGGAGGAGGAGGAAGAAGAAGAAGAGGACGAGGAGGAAGAAGAGAAAGAGATGGAGAAAAAGAAAATGTTTTTGAAAGGGAAGAAGGCAGTGCAGGAGGTATAATGGAAGAATTGAAGCTAGGTGATGTATAGTCCTACTAGAGACTAGTCTTTGTGTTGTGGGCCTGTACAGGCCGTACCCCGAGGTTCTAATCTACTATGGGAGTGCTCAGACAGTTAATCCACCAGATATTATT
>NC_139657.1:18911619-18964119 GCF_951799395.1 Argentina silus | reverse complement strand
TAGAATAATCTTGGTGATGATACAATGTTGAACACAAAGCTGTAGCTAGATGCACAAAGCTGTAGCTAGATGCACTTGCAAGTGCTCTGCCCCCTGGTGGTGACTTGGAGTTACATGACATTCGTTTTTTTAACTCAAGGTTCTAGATATTCTATCATGGCTATAGTGTTGACCTTTGACCTCTCCTTCAGGTCCTCCCCCTATGAACGGTCCCATGAACGGTACAGACGAGCAGCTGTCCTCTGCCTCCATCTTTGAGCATGTGGACCGGATGTCCCGCTCCGCTGACGGAACCAGGCGGCTGTCCAATAAGATCCAGCTGATCGCCATGCAGCCCATGCCTGTCCCGCCCCAGCAGCACAGCCCAACTGTCAACGGCAGAGTCACTGACACCAACAAGTACAACAAGGAGGTGAGAAACTGACCCTTGACTCTCTTCACACCGCTTCTCTCAGACAACTGTATGACAGTACAACTGCATGGACATTCGTTATCATGTATCATTCGTAATCGCGTTTGCTTTCTTATTGTTATGACAGAACGAATCATTATCTGACTGGTTAACAGAGTCTGCTTCTGTAAATAACTGGGGATGTAAAATATAATCGTTTATCTTCTATAGAGTTCCTCACAGATACAGCTGTATGAACATCCCACTTAGATGTGAAGTTGTCCTCTCCCTCTTGTCTAAACGTACTGTAGTCTATGGTCTACCTTACAGCTGCACCTGGCCAGTTGCGTCTCACTTTAGCCACGTGATGTCTCTGCTTTATTAAGATCCAGGTGGCGTTGAGGCACAAGTCTGAGATCGAGCACCACCGTAATAAGATCCGTCTGCGAGCCAAGAGGAAGGGCCACTACGACTTCCCCGCCATGGACGACCTCGCAGACGGTGTCCCCGACCCCAAGGACCAGGACCGCATCTATCAGAAGGCCCAGATGCAGATCGACAAGATCCTGGACCCAGACATCCACATGCCCTCGCTCTTCATGGAGCCCAAGAAGAGGTCAGGGGTCCAACAGTCATGGGGTTGTTTGGAAGGGGGTGGGGGATGAGGCAGGACAGTCATATAGGTAGAGGAAGAGAACGCCTACACACGGTATGTACTGGAAATTCAACCCAGTGCGTTATTCCAGCACCACAAACACTTAAACTCTTCGTCAGGTGAATTCAGGCAGTCATATACCTCAGGGAAGCAGAATATGTGTGTTTGGTTTTGTGAAGGCATATTCTCACATATCTTCTTAAAGGGAAGTTTACCCGAAATCCATTTTCATGTGTATTTTTAGTCAATCCACGATGCATACCGTCTCAAACTATCATCATTTCGTGTGCATCTGCAACATAGCTTTCAAATCAGCATCGCTATCGCAAGGTCTGTGTTACTTCCTAAAAAAGTCTCATACCACGTTAAAAAGACGTCAGATTTTTGCGCTCTGATCCTTTCTATCCTTTCTAGCTGTAACTTTGAAAAACTTTCAGTATCGTCTCCCGAAAGTGCTGTTTTGCATGATTTCTGCAGACACAACGAGGAGAGATCTCATGCTGATAGAAAAGATTTGTTTGGACAATGGAATTGTATAATGAGTTCCTACGTGTCATCAGTTTGCCAGCATCTTTAAAGGGGCAGCAGGGGGGGGACCTCCCATTACAATCCTAGAATTGTCAAAGAGACGGTTTAAGAGCTTTCTTTTCAATCCTGAGCCTCATGTCCTGATCTATTTCAAGTGATCAGTGCAGTCCTGGTCTGAGTGTGTTGGCCTGTCCGTGATGTGAGGGCAGGTGTGGGAGAGTTAGCTGCCCTGTATTGACATATGTCTCTTTCAGTGGCAGGGGGAAGCGTTCTCCCAAGCAGAGGAAGAAACACCAGTTGAACGGCAGCCTGACGGACGCAGACAAGGACCGCCTCATCACTACCGATAGTGATGGAACCTACCGGAAATACCCCGGGTTCAACAACGTGGCCTATGTGGTGGGTTAAACCTGACTGGAAGGGCAAATCATTCGTACATAACACACAGACACACAAACACAGACACACACACGCACACACACACAATTCCATGCACGCACGCACGCATGTGCACGCACACACACGCACACGCACACACACACACACACACACACACACACACACACACACACACACACAAAGATATGCAGGCACACACACACACACACACACACACACACACATCCATGCAGCACTCACAGGCAAATCAATATGCCATTGCCAAAATGCTTGTACGTCAGAGTAGAGATAAAAGCAGTCAGTCTTTTAAAAGTCAATACCATAATGTTTATAGAGATTGATGTTTTGATTCAAATACAGATTTAGCACTTAATTGTAGCAGATAATTGTTCTCCTTTACATTCTTATGTTCTTACATAAAACAGAATGGCAATTATTTTTTAATTGTTTTAATTCTCTTGTTACGCAGAAAGATATGATTAAAGAAGAGAATGCAGACTGTGAATTAAGATTATTAGTGAGTGATTATGGATAATGACTTTGGCTAATGACATTCTCTCTCCTCCCCTCCCCTGTTCTGTTGTTGTTTCCAGTTGGACCCAGACCAGGTCCAAGACACCCCGAGCCCCTCCCCTAATGACGACGTGTTCCTAGGCCCCATCTCTCCCCCCCCAGGACACGCTCCTCCCCCGCCCCCTTACATGCCCCCCCAGCCCACCATAGAGGAGGCCAGGCAGCAGATGCACTCCCTGCTGGACGATGCCTTTGCCCTGGTGTCCCCCACCTCCCAGGGCAGCACTGCTGGCATCACCCTGCCCGGGGTCAACCCCTCCAACCCCCCCAGCTCCAGCCCTCCGCCCCGCGGCGGCCCCCGATCCTGGGGACCATCCTACCCAGCCCTCAGCTCTTTTTCTGGGGTGAGTAGCAGCACTGGGCCTGGCCTCTACTGTTCTATTGATTAAAACATCTGATCCTACTGAAACCTCTCCTGCTTGATCCTAGTTGGTCCTACTCTACTACACTGCTGAAATTGACACCGCTTTGGTTTTTCCATAAGCTTGGGCTTTGGCAGGATTGATCTCTCCTAAGCCTGAGCCTCAGTTGTCTGCTCATGGGGAAAGAGTTAACAGAGATTCACTAAATTAAACCAGACAGATACACGTAAGACACAAGAGTTTTATTCCGCTCACTCTCCCAGGTCCTTCTCTGTTGTCTTAAGCTCAGGTTTCTACTTCAGCTATCTCCATCAGTCCAACTTCCTGCTGACAGTGTGTAACCCACAGCTTCAGGTTTAATCAGTTCTTCTTCGATACTAATCAGTTAAGAATCCCTCCCATCTGTCGCCCCCCCCCATCACCTCCCCACACTCTCACTCAGCTTACAGCGCCGCTTACAGGACCGCACACATACGTACAGTCTGTCCCACACGGCACTATAGGAGAAGCTGCACAGCTCTCCTGCGATGTACGGTGCACATGCTCTATGTCACACACAGCATCTACAACACTGTACGTGCCTCTCTTTAAAGTGCAACCTGAGGGGAAAAATAACAGTCCACCTTTGACTGAGCTAAAGTAAGTCCAGACTCAGCTGATTGCCCGCAAGGTTGTAGGGAATATCAAATACAACATTGTGGAAAAACATCTCCAATATGAGTGGTGGTGTATGAAATTGGAGCTGATTGGAGCTGATTTTCTGATTAGATTAGACGACTGATTGAGTTATGGCGTTTTGAAGTAGTACAGATGTGATCAATGCGTATTTAAAGCATAAATGCCATATACTGTAGGCGACGCATCTGTGGGTTTCAAAGAAAATATTTCCAGCAATTTCCCTAATTACATTACATTTCTAGTGAGAGCAATCATAGTGTGTAATAGTGCTGTATTTACAGTGCATTCCTTACTTACTATTTCAATCGTAGGCCTATTTCCTGCCTCTAATGGTCGCATGCAGGGTATTGGCCAGATCTATTCAATGTCAAATTTACATAGTGTATTTAATAACACCAAATGTTTTCGAAATAAGATTGTTTGTTTATATAAGGTTCACTCCCACTCCTTCTACTTTATGTAACCTTTATTTAGCCAGATAAGTCATTGAGCATTAATTTGATTTTACATGAACAACCTGTTTACAATAACAACCTGACGTTCATACAGTAATTCATGTCATCTTAGGGAAAATAGCCCAGTAAACCTAGCCCAGTGAAAAACAGCGGTTACCTCAGGTGAAGAGAGAGCAGGACTAAAACTCCACTGTGGTCCCATGAAAGCCACTTTCAGAGTTTTTGTTTCTGGTTCAGTGCTTTAATGTCTTCTGAAAGGTCATTTTAAAAGAGGAGCAGATCCAACAGACACAAGACAAACCCACAGGCCTTTCCTCTCTGCTCAAAACACAAAAGCTTTAGTGTACCATGTGAGACTCTCAGCCAAATGTAGCAATGTACATCATTAGAAATATGGACATCAAGCTGCAGCTCTTTGTGTCTGAACTGAATCTGCTTTGTCTGGGTGTATTGGCTCTCAGTGCTGTGTGATATCTGGTTTGGCTGTGGAGTGCACTGCTAGCTGAAGCCTGCGGTTATAGTCTAGAGACTTCTTTGTCCTCGTGTCTGTGTGTCTGTGTGTCTTTGTCTCTGACGTTGTGCCTGTCTCTGTGTGTTTCTCAGAGATATGCCGAGTTAGGATTGTCCCCTCCGTCAGTCCAAGGCTTACTGCAGAGGTGAGTAACTTTAGGATACAAGTAATATGAATTGATAAATTCATCTGGCCTGAAGTCCCAGTTCTGTTGTGGTGGGGGGGATGTTTTCTCTTGCTTCTCATCCATCTAGAGGGCAGTGTTTGGGGCTTCATGAATGTTTTAGTGTGAATCATCTTTATTTTATTAGTTTAATGGATCAAGCCTGAGCGATGGACTCTTAACTGGTCTCTTAAAAGACCGGTGTGGGGGTGGTAATAGCTTTGGTTTCAGACAATTGTTTGATTCATAGGTACACACACACACGCACACACACACACACACACTCACTCACTCACTCACTCACTCACTCACTCACTCACTCACACACACACACACGCACACACACACACACACACAATAAAACAAATACTGTTGGTTTGCAATACAATTATATGATCAAATCCAGTTAGGTTCAGTAGGTGCAGTAGTAGTTGATGTGTGTGTATTCCAGACAGGGCCTGGGCTCGGGCTACCTCTCTCCAGGGGATGCAGGACACGGGGACCAGCTCCAGTCTGACAGCCTCTACTCCAGCAGAGGACTGTACACTGATGACCTGCCCTCCTCTGCCAGGCCACGGCCAGTAGGGGGCACCGCAGGTACGCTCTACTACAGTCTGTTTTCCACAAATGTATTTCTCAGGCCGGGTGCAGAGCTCCCCAAATCAGCATGAAGTTTTAAGTTGCTAATTAGCAACATTTTCTTTTGAGTTCTATGTGCAGTGTACTTTAAGCCAAAAAGTTTTAGGCAGGGCATAACAAATTGAGGTGGGGGGCCTATTCAAGTGTAGGGGTAACACTGTTGCAGTCTCTGGATATGTTTCACTGTGTCTAGTCTTGTGTAGCCATAGCTCCAAATCACGTTGTTTTAACAACTCTTTTGGAGGTCTGGAGAATTTTAAATTAGCCGATCTGGCTTGGATTGAACCTGGACGGAGCGATGGGAGAATGTGCTCGCAATTTTATTGGATGTTACATTGCAAGAACCCCTCCCCCACATGCTCTTAGGTGATTGCTTAGGGTTGTTCTGACCAGATAGGACTATTTTGCAGAGCCTGGTCTCAGTGAGGTTACACTGTGTCAAACCCAGACCACTCAACTCACTGCCATAAACCTGTCAGCCCGAAACAAGTCTTGTGTCTATTGAATTATTGAAGAGCCGGGTGTTGGTGTGCTGTGTGACTTACACTCACATAAATGGACTCTGTTGTAGAAGTGCAGCAGTGAGAGTGCACTTGAACTGAAAGAAATTGCATCACGTAGAGTACAGTATTAGAGGCCACTGAGGAATTACCACTGTGTGTGTCGGAGAGCTCTGGTGTATGTTTTTTTTTTTTTTTTTCTGTTTGTGTGTGTGTGTCTGTGTGACTGTTTGTCCTGCGTTCTTGCACTTGTGTGTGTGTGTGTGTGTGTGTGTGTGTGTGTCTATGTGTGTTTAGGTGCCCAACTCCATCACTTGACGCAGGTGGGTCTGTCGAGCCGGATGAACGGGTACCCAGCGGGGGGCAGGGCCCCCCCGGGCCAGACAGCAGGCCCGGCCTGGAGCCCCTACCCTGACGAGGAATTCTCCAGACCTGGATCCAACAGGGATGCTGTGAGTCCTGCTCTGCACCCATACAGTCCAACCTTCTAATGAGGAGAACCTCAGCTTTGAAGCCTTTCCTGTTCTTCTCTAAACATACTTCTCTAAACCTCTGAATACACATTGTAATGCTGTATAATGCGTCATACAGTATATTACTGTATTATAAGACCAGTAATAACAGTAGGAACAGTCATAGTTTCACCTCAGTTCTGTTATGAATCTGTAGATGAACCTTCTCCTATGATAACTCATACTGTAGGTAACCATAGTCAATTAGACAGTGTTACAACACACACAGACTTCCTCTCTCTTTCTCTAAACTCCTCTTTTTCTCTTCTTCCTTCCTTCCCTGGCCTCAGGTCCTCTGCTATCCTGACTACTCGGCCTTCTCTGTGTTCCAGATGCCCAGGAGTGGCCTACTAAGGGAGCCCTCGGCCCCCCCGGCCCACCTGGACACCCCGGGCCTGGGCTACCCCTCTGCCCCCACTCACGACGAGCCCTCCCCACCCAACCACTCCTCCGCCTCCCTCATCAAGGCCATTAGGGAAGAGCTGTTGCGCCTTTCCCAGAAACAGGCACCCGTGCCTAGCTACCACAGCTGAGACAACCCCTCCCTGACCCCCCTCCATCAGTCATACCACTGCCCCTGCCTGGCCCTGCCCTGCCCTGCTCAACCTACAATAGCACTGCTTCCCATGGAAGTCCCTGTGTACAGGAGAGAGACAGACGCTCTCACTGGGCTGAGCCGAGGTGGCTAACCTGGCCAGACCTGACCTGACCTGACTGAGTTGAGGATGTCGTCTCATGTAGAGTGTGTGTCTATAGACCGCAGCCTTAGCCTGAACAGTATCATTATATGACTTGTTCTCTAGGCTTTGGACTCTGGCTCTCAGACCGACCCCATGATGGAGTACCCCATTGGAACCCAGACTGTCCTATGGCATACAGTATATGGACCAAGTGACCATACAGTACATTGTGATTGGAAAGGAGATGTTTTAACTTTGAACTGTTCCCCCTTGCTTTCTGCATTCCAACGTGGGCCAGGGCATTTCTGCCAAAGCCTGGCCGCCATGGAGCCCTGTCGAGTTTGTTTGTGTTTTATTTTTTTATCTAATTTGAGGTGTTGCCGCTTTTTTTCTTTTTTTAACAGCAGTCTAGACGCTTTGTGTGATTAATTATTTGGTTTGATTCTCATGTTGCCTTTACTTCCTATACTAACACCATTTCGCCGTGAGATTTACCTTCACTACGACATCTTGTTATTGCAGGCTTTAACAATCTTGGCCTGTCTGATAAAGCCGTACTATCTGGCCGGTGTTAGCGTGCGAGCTTGCTATAGTACCACATAACCTGGTGCACCCAGGCAACTAAAGTCTTCACTTTCTCCAGCTACAGTATTTGTTATCATTATTATTGTTGTTATTTGAAGTACCACTATATACAGAGCTGTAAAAGCAGCTCCATCCTCCTCTGGGTGCTAATTTGTAAGCTTTGTGTTTTTCTGCCATGAACCGCATCATGCCTTGTGTTGTGACAGCCTGAGGTCAACTCAAATCTGCTGTACAACGAAGGTCAGAGGTCAACACAGACAAGACAACATTAGACACAGAAAGACATAGACTGCTGCAATAATACATACTGTAGATCACATTCATGCCCTAACCAATACAGTAATACCGTACAATACAAAGCTGTGTAGATTTAGTTTGAACTGTAATTCAGCTTCTCCCGCTGTGCTGCCGCATACACGCGCCTTGTTTGTTGTTAGCATCTTCACGCAATGTTTGTCCTTATCCAGGTAACAGCTGCTGGTACCACAGGACCAGAGCCTCTTTAAATGCCAACATACAGTATGGTGAACCTAATACCACAGTATTACTGTATGTACTGTACACTAAGGTTGTTGAGGTTACTGGATCAAATGGGTATAACAGTGTACGAGTTTCTATTTGAATTTGTTGCAGACTATTAGCAGTACTCTTAACTTAATAAATATTAACTTGAGGTTTAGAGTGTAGAGTAACTCTACACTCTACACAGAGTTTAGAGCAACTTGGGGTTTAGAGTGTACATGCTATATATATATATCAATACATATATATATATATATATATATATATATATATATATATATATTATAGCATATTTTATTCTATTTGATGCACTGTTGGCATACTACTTGGTGCACCTTGGCTTTCCACAGTGGTTATTCTTCAGGTCACACTAATTACATGAGAGATTCATAGGTGATGTGGATGAGGTATTATATTGCTGAAGGAAATGATGCAGTCTTTCCCCTGCTGAGAACAGGGTCAGTGTTCAAACAATTTCCATTGGTTTTATTTCCTCCTTTCTCACAGTATTGAAATGTTCCGTTTGCTGTTATGAATTTTCACAGCATTTTCAGTGTTTGTTTCGATGATACTGTAACTAAAGGAAGCTGAAATACGTGAACTGTACCTTTGTTGTTCACAGTTTACTGTAACCTGTCAACTGATTTTTTTTGTGCTTTTGAATTTGATTCTTGACCTTGAATGACCTTGCCTCATGTTTTTTTTAAGTTCCTTCTTGATGTGTCTTTGTGATTCCTCTGGTTTGAAACTTGTGTTAAATGACATTTCTTTTCGACAGGTACTCCCCACACATAACGTGATGCTGTGGTGGATTGAAGTGATATATTATTTAAATAAAAGAGAAAGTATTGATTTTGGTCACAGGGTTGAAAATAACATTTATTCAATGACTTTTCTCATCTGGATGAAGTGTCGTAAGTACCAGTGTTACAGTAAATACAGAAAATTGACATCTTTCACAGGTGAACTCCACACAGAAGCACAAACTAGACAAGACCCATCAGGCTGAGATTCACATGCTAATGTAGGAAACACACATTGTTCAAGGAATTAATATGATTTTATTTCATATTGCTTGACGTCGCTATGGTTCCTTATGGCCAACATGTGCCTTATGGACCGTTTGTCTGCCATCCTGTCTCACACCTGCCTATCATAGGGTGTCTAATGGCTGTGTTTACAAGTCTAACAGGCATAGACTGTATGGAATAATAGGTACAGTGTATGTATTTTTTAAAGCAGTGTCAACTTAACGTCACTCTTTGAGACTTTCTCAACTTAACAAAGGTTCTTTCTCAACAAAGGTTCTATTGCTAATGTTGGTGCTGTGTGGTGTTGTACCATTGAATACGCCCAATGCTTATTAAACACTGTGTCTGAATGGGGAGAAGATTTCTAGCAATGTAGTTAGATGGTTAACTGAGTTAGACCTACCAGTAACTGTAATTTCATTTCTTAGTTGGCCTGAAAGGTTTGGTTCGCAGCACTGTATGCCTCCCCCTGCTGGTACTGTAACTCCACTACATGTCCATTTGATTTCATTCACATGTTTTTGTCTTCATCTTTGACTGCTGTGTCTTGTTTTTGTTATGTGAAATCGATATGTTGGCTGGCCCAACCTTGCATTTGTTTAATAAGTTGCATGTTTTAATTATTGTACGGCTGTATTTTGTTTTTTTGTTTGTGTTGTGCATGCTGTTCCAAAATCACCAAAAATACAAATGAAATCCAAATTCCATGTGTATTATTATAATTATTCACTACTTTCCATGGGGATAAGGATCCAAAGTAAAATGTTCCAACTTTAAAACAAATTGTAACAACCTAAGACATTTCTTGCATTATCACAAATTAACTAATTTTCATTTTTTCATTTTCATTTTCCTAATTTTGACATAAACCTCATATAATATTCATATCTGTCACCTTATGGCTGAACAGCTACAGTAAGTCTGTGCATAATGATTTTCCATCTAGACGCATTTTTAACTTGCTGATTGTTGAAACTATGTTTTTATGTCTGGGGATAAGAAATACCATAAACAGCCAGATGGGGGCCCCATCTCATAAGAAACACAGCCATGTGTGTTTGAGACAGATGCACATGGTCTCCATAACAAAGAGACATACAGCTCCTATGCTGCAGGTGACATAATCTCGGCTCTAAATCATAATAAAACTGTGCTGTAAATATTTTGAGCTTCCCATAGAAAGAATTGTGATCATTGACTGATAGATATAGACAGTTTGCAATAAAAGCATCACTCTAAAGAATTGATTGGACTGGATATCAGGTCACACCTAATTACTTTTACATGACCATTGTTTCCACTTTGAGTAGAGGTTGCTAGGACACACAGACCCCCAGTTGGATCCCCAGTGTTTACATTGTCATTCACATGTTGGTAGGCAGTGGTGACAGTTACTGTAATCCGCTCACATTGTACACAACATTCTGTTACTCACAGTCAGCTTATAGTGATTCAACTGAGAATGAAGGAAGGTGGGAGGAGGAGGGATTGATGAGTGATAACACAAGATGAGATCTCACAGATTGATTACCTGGCCTGTCTGTCATGTACAGAGGAACATTCCCTTGTGGTTCTTTGTAACTGTATTTCCTTGACTGGTATTGAGCTTTATTTCTTCCTATTAGACAATGTTCACCCTGTAATCCACTGACCATAAAGCCGATTTGGCCGTTTACCTAAAGACTCGCACTGCAGGAAAGGGTATTGAACAGAGCTGGGGCTCATTCCAATGAGCCTGTCCTTCGATTTCTACAATACTTGTCCCTCTCCAGCAGTGGAGTTCTCTCTCTCTCTCTCTTTCTCTCTCTCTCTCTTTCTCTGATCCCTCAACTGATCTCCTACCTCTCCTAAGCTCTTTAAGTCAGGACCCTGGCTGGCCTACACACTGCCTCACTCGAAGCTGTGGATTACACTTCTGTAGCCCGCTTGAATTGTCCCTCTGTGATGTAGTCATGCTGGATAAGGAGTGACCAGTAATATGATGATCTGTACAAAAAGATAAAGAAAGTCACTTTATTGTACTCCACCACCACCATAGTCAATGGATGTGCCTTGTATTTCTAAAATGATTCAGTAAACAGTAGTAAACAATACAGAAATACAATGCAATAGTTGAGTATGGATGAAGTGATGCTGTTGGCGACAGCTCCCATCCCCTGTCTGTCTGTCTGTCTGTCTGCAGTGCAGGGTTAAGGAGCGTCCAGTACCATCCCGTCCTGCCCTGGTGTGGCATGGAGCCCTGCAGTAATCCTGTCTGTCTGTGTGGTGGGCCAGCTGAGAGCGTCTCAGCTCGGCATGCCTCCGTGCAAGCACAGACAGGGTTAATCTGGCTCATGAAGCTAATTACTGTCTTGGTGTCTGGGGTGGGGGTGGGGGTGAGTGGGTGAGTGGGGGGGGGGGGGGGGTGGGGAAAGCTTGGTAGAGCCTGCGTGAGTATACTCCATGTGGGCGCCTCTTGCTCCTGACCTTGGGGAAAGGGAGGGAGGGAGGGAGAGAGAGAGAGAGGAGGGATTCAGAGAGAGAGAGCGGCAGCAGAGGCATCAGCATACTGACGGAGCTCCAGCAGCACTGCAGATCTCTCTGTGTCTGGTGGTGCTATTCTATTCTATTCCATTCTTCCTCTGCGGGTGAAAGATGGCAGGAGGAGGAGTGTGAGAACATCATTGGCAGCCTTCCCATTCAACAGGCTTACAGAGGAAAGGAGATAGCAGTCTTTTCACTGAGCTCAGCACTAGATCCACCCCCAGTAAGTCGTCTGTGTGTGTTACAACCCTGTAAATGTGGGTGTTTGCATGTTGTTCAGTATGGTGGGTTCAGAGAGTGCTGCATGTTGTTCAGTATGGTGTGTTCAGAGAGTGCTGCATGTTGTTCAGTATGGTGTGTTCAGAGAGTGCTGCATGTTGTTCAGTATGGTGTGTTCAGAGAGTGCTGCATGTTGTTCAGTATGGTGTGTTCAGAGAGTGCTGCATGTTGTTCAGTATGGTGTGTTCAGAGAGTGCTGCATGTTGTTCTGCTCTCTTGAGAGCGTGACGTAAATGTTTATGGTTGCGACAGTCAGAGGAGTGTTACTCCTAACAGAGACAGGGTCTCTTGATGCACCATGCCTTTGCGTATATACGTCAAGATAAATGATGAATGCATTAACTGAGCCTACTGACTACAACTGCTGGTCGAGAAGAAGACTGGGCAGTAGTATAATTGCAAACAAGAGTATACTGTATGTTAATGATATATTTATACAGCATTTGCACCTGTCTGTGTGTGTCTTTGTGTACGTTTATGTGTGTGTGCCTGTCTGTATGTGTGTGTGTGTGTGTGTGTGTGTGTGTGTGTGTGTGTGTGTGTGTGTGTGTGTGTGTGTGTGTGCATGCTTGAGTGTTTGTGTTGTTTTCATTGTCTATGTGACAAATGCTTGGGAAGCAGGGTCACTGTTGTGGAAAACTGTAACACAGATGAAAAGTATGTGACGATGACAATCTCTCGGAATATATTGCGTATGCAGTTAAATATCCATGGCCATATTTACCAGCAGAAAAACTGTTTTGTGACGATGGAGCTTGTACAGTAGGACTAGGTCCCCTCCCTCTGTTTACCAGGATGGGCTTGTATTATGCAACAGTCAGCGTATTGCTGCACGGTAACATAGCCATCAGAGAGGCTCCTAATGAATCAATGAGAGAGAGAGAGAGAGAGAGAGAGAGAGAGAGAGAGGGAGAGAGAGAGAGAGAGAGAGAGAGGGAGAGAGAGAGAGAGAGAGAGAGAGAGAGAGAGAGAGAGAGAGAGAGAGAGAGAGAGAGAGAGAGAGGGAGAGAGAGAGAGAGAGAGAGAGAGAGAGAGAGAGCAGTCACGAGAGGCACTGCACCACCAAGCAGAGGCAGCACACCAGGAACTATCTATTACTGCAGTACCAGTACCAATATACTTCCTGGTATCAATGCTTCCTGGTACTGTACATAACAGAACCGAGTGAAGACCTGAGAGTTGGCAATACATCTTGAAACGTTGTCAATAAATGCACCTGGGAGCTAGCAGCACAGTATGCCAGAGTCCTCTCTTCCTTTTTACTGTGTCCTGGCATTGCCCTTCATGTCTTCATCAATCTAACTGATGTTTATGCCAACTGTGAATACCACAGTTTCCTAACTAGCAGGGATCTGACCCGGACAGGCTGTCTGAGAGACGAGGTCCTCTCAACACACATCAAATACCTCTGCAGTTGCTGTTTACCCAAACACTAGATCCAGCCCTCAGATACCGGCGCGATTCAGTTCAGCACACTCCCTCCCTCCCTTCTCTTTTTCCTTTCTCCTTCTCTCCTCTCCTCTTCCCCTCTTTCTATACACTCTGATCCTCCTGTGATATCAACGCAACCCGGCTTTTGTTAGAGTGCACAAGAGCTACATAGGAGAACGCACCGCCCCCCCCCCTCCCCCCCTCTCCTCCTCCTCCTCTCCTCCTCCCTCCAGCCCCCCTCCTCCTCCTCCTCCTCCTCCTCCTCCTCTCCCTCTCCCTCCAGCCCCCTACGCAGGTTAGCTCTGCCCTGTAATTGGGTCATATTTCTCATTTTTATGGCTGACGTTGTCTGTTTGGGAGCGGAGCACTGTGGGTGGAGGTGTTATGAAAGAATAGTTTGGATTTGGGCTGGATGTGGAGAGGAGACACAGGGAGACAGGGATGGAGGGATGGATGGAGGCAAAGCATGGACCCCCATAGCACTGACTGACTGTTTACATAACAAACTGTAAAAGTCATCCTGAGAGGCCGAGTCATGTTATCGACAGAGGGTACATTGAATTAGCGCAAAGAGGGCAGTCTCTCTCCCTCCCCCTCTCTCTCCCTCCCCCCCCCCTCTCCCCCCCCCCCTCTCCCCCTCGGCTGGGCAATACTGTAGCAGGACACTGCTATATTGTGCAGCTCTGTGCTGGGCTGAGTGGGAGGCAGTGCTCATGTGATAAGAGAAGGAGACATGAATAGCTGTCATTCATAGCGGCTGTTTGTTTGTCCAGCAGCTGCCCTGACTTCAGACACTGATCCTGTCCGTCAGCTGTGTGGACATGGCCCAGTCACAACGTTGTCCCCTGGGCCAAGCCAGGGTTATGAAACCCAGGGCATTTCATACACACACACACATAGATTATAACAGTTTAAATCATGCTGACGATGATAACACTGACCTAATCAAACCACTATTGAAAATCCAGGAGTAAATATTCAATATTGACACAAATATGATGTTGAGATGTTTTATTTTCCGCACCAACCTTTACATTTGACATGACTGTAATGATCTACAGCTCAAACTCTTACAGAATGTGTGACATGGAGATTCAGTCCAGTGTTTAACTTTATAAAGCTAAACATCATCACCTGATCTGCTGACAAGGCTAAGCCCTCTTGGCAGGGCTCTCTCTCTCTCTCTCTCTCTCTCTCTCTCTCTCTCTCTCTCCCTCTCTCTCCCTCTCTCTCTCCCTCTCTCTCCCTCTCTCTCTCTCTCTCCCTCTCTCTCTCTCTCTCTCTCTCTCTCTGCAGTGCTGTCCTGATTCTGGAGATACTGAGCGTGTTTACGATGGTCAGCACTGTCAGGCTGCATGCTTGGCAGGCATAGGGGAGTGTTGTGGACAAGGCAAGGGTTCCTGGTAGAGAGGTAGAGGGTGTGTGTGTGTGTGTGTGTGTGTGTGTGCGGGTGTTCGTCAATTGAATCATCATCGTTTGGTCTTGCTTGTTCCCGCAATACTTAGATACAGTAAATAGGATTTGTGAATCAGCTGTTCTGGCCAGCATGAGAGATGCCTCAGTTTCACATTCATTGTGTACTTTTCTTTTTATGAGAGTTAGTTTTCCCTCCCAGTGTGTCTTGACTCCAGGCCAGTGTGCGTTGCCGTAACCTACCATTACTGTGCTCTGGCTGCTGTGGACAGGCTCTGACCAGAGACTATTAATCATCCCAAGACTACCATCCTTTTGTCTGGGGAGAAGGAAGCCACTGGAAGCCAGAGAGTTCAATTCGATTCTATTTTCGGCAACATTTTTCGGAACATTACCGTGAATCAATCTATTCCCAGAGGAAGGGCAGTGTGTGTGTGTGTGTGTGTCTCTCTCTCTCTCTCTCTCTCTCTCTCTCTCTCTCTCTCTCTCTCTCTCTCTCGCTCTCTCTCACTCCCTGCCTCTTCTACTTTTCTCCCTATGTGGTCTCCTCTGAGTCATAACCGAAGTGCCCATGGATATATGAGGCATATTCAGTGAAATTGCTTCGCTTCTTGTGCATCTCATAGGGGTGATAAACGTGATCTTTTTTCTCTCTCTCTCACTTCACATTGGCCAGGTAAGATACCAAGATACCAACAACATGGCACTCCATTATAAACAATATGACAAGAACAGAGGTCTGTTGGAGTGGAAATCTGAGGAGCATCAGTCAGGTTTTATTAAATTCAAGCTCAGTGCTCCCCTGAGAAGGTTCACAGCTGTTGAACCAGTTGAGCAGAGCTGAATTGAGTGGGTCTCCTTGCGTGTGGTATGAAATGACTTTTCTGTCACTTGAATTTTCATCAAGCAAACAGCCAATGCATTGTACTTGCTTCCATGTCTCAGAACTATCTTGTGTGAAGATTTAGAAATCAGTGAACTCTGTCAACACAGATCTACTTCTTAGGTGGGAGATCACTGCAGGATCCAGTGTGCTGTGGTCAGCATGCAGATTTCCAAAAGAGAAGAGATTGGGACGGGGGCCTATATTTTCTCTCAGTCTGTCTACCTAATCTTCTCTTCTGCTTTAATCCCTGTCTTCGGCAGAGGCCCAACACAGAGAGAGATTAGAGAGGTTACTCTGTATTTGTCTATCACAGACAGCCACACTCACACACGTAGGCACGCACGCACACATGCAAACATGCACGCACACACACAGCAACACACACGCACACACTGCAGTAAGATCCAGAGCCAGACCATCACTGGACGGACAGTTAATACTGTATGTCTGCTATTGCTGTGTTTGGTTTTACTTTGTGTTTTCATGCCAGTGTTTGGCCAACAGCATTTCCTCCCTGAGCGTTTTCAATAACCACAAGCAGGTTGTGGCCAGTGTCTCACAAGCTTATTGAAATGTTCAAACACAGAGGGAGATTTCTCAGCCAACAACAACCATTGTACTGTACCACCAGCACGGAGAGTTGGCTTTTCCCCCAGCCACACACACAAACACATGAACACACACACACACACACACACACACACACACACACACACACACACACACACACACGCACCACACAGTAAGACAAAGCAGCGCTCCCTCTGTATAGATTGGCGTGGATGACGATGTTAAGTTAAATAGACAGTAAATGTTGCTTTGATGTTGCTGTAATATGACTCCTCAGTGTTTCCACGGCCAGTAAAACCTGAACTGTGGCTGAGTGTCATAATGGTGGAGGTACAGGCTCTTTTGTCTACTTACTCTAAGGTTATATGGGATTCCTGTGCTCTATATTGATTTTACCACGGTTGGTTAAATAAAGTATTTATTTACACTGCCGACTGTTCCCTTAGCTTGAGTGGGACCCATAATACTGCATGTATTGCATGTGGAGTATACTGTAGGAAGAACCCTTCAACATTATTCTCACTCCTCTCCACCATGGTAAGAGAACATGGCAACACTGTATTTGGCTGTAAGAGGGCAGTTGAGTCTGTGTTCTACACGCACACATGAGGATTGATGAATGTCATTAGAGAGGCAGGAGTGAATGGCATGACCATCTGTTGCATTCTCAAGAGTCTTGGGGAATCTACACCAGCTTGTGAAGGAGATGGCCGAGGAGGCAGAAGTCTATGGCCAGTTCTGTATGTAGTATCAGATGCAATCCCAATGATAAGGTACTGTAGCCCTGCTTCTCGACATAGAGGTTTAGAAAAATGGGTTTTGCTATTCTGAGTGTAAAATATAAGGGAAAACAGTCAGGGCATTGACATTTTTTGAAAACTCATAGACACAGGCTGGTTGCCCTGCCCTTTCAAATGCTCTGACCTTTATTCATGTGGGATTGTTATGTTGGAATACATATGGAGACCTTATGATTATGTGATTACTCTATTGGCGCTCATAACAAGAGCTGGAGACGCCTTAACATGGTATTCACCCACCGGCATAACTCATTAATGGTGACACACCGCGCACAGGGCCTCAGGTGAGGATGTGTGCATACTGCATACTGATACAACAGACGATAGGTGACTAAGCTCATTATTTGTCATGGAAAATTCCACCGATTTTCCACTGAAGACTGGTCTCAGATATGCTGTAGGTAATCATGGGCCATAGTGGCAGTGAATCATGCTGCCATGCTTTAGTGCAGGGCACAGGTAGACACAGTACTGTCATCTGCCCTGCCAATGTAAACAAGGTCAGGAAGGAGTCAGGAGGCTAAAGATGGCTTAGGTGACATTGTGGGTGAGGAGGTGTATTAGTGTCTGTTGCTCCACACAAACACACACACACACACACACACACACACACACACACACACACACACACACACACACACACAGGGTAGTGGGTCCAGGCTGGACTGATCCCAGATCGCCAGTGCAGCTGCTGTCATCTTCTCTCTCCTAACATCCCCCCAAGATCATCTGTCTGACAGACGGGGTGTCAGTTACACAAGGAGGAGTATTGGGGTGAAGGAGATTTACCCCACCAGGCTGAGGGGTTCCTCAGAAATACACTTGATTAGAAGCACCCCAACAAAGTCCTTGAAGACGAGTGGTGCTGCTCAGTGTAAGGGGATGATCACACCTTTAATACAGCTGAGCCTGTTACAACAACAACAACAACAACAACAACAACAACAACAACAACAACAACAACAACCAGAGCACTACACACGTGAGTCTTACCATGCTAAAGTCTATTACCTAATCACCACAGGTACGTAAGCAGGGCAGGCCCAGCGTGCTCAGGGAGGACAGAACTCCTGGGGAGGATGAGGAGAGTCTCAAGACTGTGTGGTTTTATCAGGGGGATTAAAGGAAGACAGGATGGGGATTCCAGCTGAGCAGGTGCATCACAGGAGGGATAAAGAGGTGAAGGACTCACAGTCGCAGCAGGTGGAGGCAGCAGGGTGGGAATACTCCTGGAATAATGATCATACCATTTGAATATCTCAAGGAGTACATTTATCCATTATTTTTTCCATATAGTTCAGTCAAGATAAAAAAAGTATGTTTTTCAAGGTGACATACTGTAGTGCATAGGCCCTTTGCACAGCTCCCCTGGGGACCAACGGTTTGGGTGTAGTCTGGGTGTGGTTTGGGTGTGGTTTGGGTGTGGTGTGGTGTCTCTTAGGCAGACTTTGTCTGTTTTGTCCTCAGTAGTAGATGTTGGGGTTCAGGTCAGGCCTACAGTGTCTGTCTGAAGGTCAGAGGGAGAGAGGAGACAGGCACTGTGAATTATAGTATGCAGCAGTCGAGCCCAGAGCCCGTCCCAGCCACAGAGATGAACTGCTGACAGAGCAATGTCACACACACACGCACACACAAACACACACACACAGACACACACACACAGACACACACACACAGACACACACACACAGACACACACACACACACAGACGCACACGCACATGCACACACACATACACACACACACACACACACACACACGCGCGCGTGCGGTTACACACCGCAGCAGCCTTGAAGTAGCGCAACCAACTGCTGTATCCATGCTTCACTCCCTTGCTGGTGAGGTAAATCATAGGATAGGTCTCTACTAGTTGAGATGAGTGTTTTTTCCTTTGGGTGACATTCAGCTAGCTTGTATAGAGACACACATACGTGCGTAACTGCCTGCCTGTGGATTCCTTAAGGCGTTGCTATGTTTTTATGTGGGACAGGCTTGTTTAAGTTTGGTGAAGGGTGTGTGTTCATCTCATTCAACCCTAACCCTTCATAGAGTGACACTTACTGGACAGACTGAATGGACCCACATTGACAGCCACACTGATCCGCGAGCAGCTTACACAAACAGCTTTCGCTCTCCTCTCTGGGTGATAAGGACTCTTGTTAAAAAGTGAGAGAGAGAACAAAGCCATGAGGTCAGAGAGCAGGAGTGATGTCATGATTGGTGTTGAGAGCCAAACATGATTCACACACAGAGAGATATTCAGGGCTCATAAACCTCAACTCTGAGGTCACTTCCAACTGCAGCTCAAACTCCAACTCCGACCCTGAGGCAGGAACACAGGCCTCACACGCTTATTTACAGACTAAATACGCAGTTCTGTCATAACCAAACATGGAAAAATGATAGAACCAAAATCCAAATGAATAGCATGTAATGTACTGTAGCCAATGGTAGGCTTCATTTTTCTCTGCATTGGTTAAGTAATACCAGAGAAACCTCTAAATAAAGCACAATATGTGCATACTTTTCCTTTCCTCAGCCATAACAAGCTGAGACTCTCCGTCATCAGGCATCAATTTGAGCAGTCATTTGTGTCGGCTTCCAGTGCCAGTTTTAGCTTGATCATGACTGTTTTACAAGGCTGTGGCAAATCCTGGCTCTGCTAATGAAGCAGTCTACTAATGTGTTGTCAGTCATACAGTATGTTCAGAAAACCAGTCTCATTTTAGACCAAATAGGACCCAGTGTGAATATTGTAAGGAATATATAGGAATATATCTAGTCATATAACAGTCCTTGCTGCAAAGTTATTTGTGTTTATTTATATATATATATAAATATATATAATCCCAAATAAATGATATAATCCCAGAAAGTCATTGTTATATCAAAAAGTGACTATATCTAACAAAAGAACATTGTTCAACTGTCCTTTTGCAGTTGATCAGGATTTGGTCAGGACTTCTTCACTAGAAACAGATTTGTTAACGAGAACTCCACTGAGCTGCGGCAGTATTTGTGTACTCTGGCATATCCAATTACAATGTGTGAGGGGCGATCACATCAAAGCATTACCACGGTATTATTTCATATTCTCGTAAAGAAGGAGTACTGTCTGGGGAACCTCAATGAGCTCAGATGAAAAGCAAAGATGACAACAAGGCCTCTTCAGTGTGAAGTCATTGCCATATTTGGGATTATTGGGATATTTGGACCATTATATAGTTTCTGTTCTGTCAAAATGTTTCTTGTTTGCTTGCATAACTATAGGCATGCATAAGGGGTTCAATTGTGATATGTTTACAGCCATGGATGTGTGTGTCACTGATCTTACATAAAGGCGTCAAAACCAATGGGGTGAGTATGAGAGGGAGGCGTCTTGACACTAAGTGCCTCTCAATGTATTTCACAACTCAAGAGTTTTCTATAGCAATTTCACACTTGTTGCTCACTTTGGCTTAATTATTCAAGAATGCTGGGTGATCTTCCCTGGTGTAGGATCCTCTGGAGTGTCTGATCTCTGAAGGACGACATGAGGTATACATGCAAGCACGCGCACGCACGCGCACGCGCACGCACACGCACACGCACACACACACACAGGTATGTCATCTACATCCAGTGGTGATAGGCCTACAGACACAAGTTCAGGACCCATGGCAGTGAGCAACCAGATTTAGCAGTGGGATGAATGAATGAAGTGCTCTTCACAATGTCAAAATGGTTTGTTGGACAGGAGAGCAGACAGACAGCCATACAAAACCAGTTCTGTTCTGTTGTAAAATAAGGAATCCAATTACCCCAGCCATTGTTTTTTTCTGTTTAAACCACCACTTGGTGCAGTGCTTATTCAACACACAGTTTATGTGGATAATCCTTCAACTCTGATTCTGTGATAGTGACTGTTTGTTTTGCTGGCTCGTGGGAGGCTGAGTGGCGGGCGGCAGTGATGTGTGTGTGTGTGTGTGTGTGTGTGTGTGTGTTTGTGTGTGTGTTTGTGTGTGTTTATGTGTGAGTTGAGTGTGTGTGAGAGATGGAGAGAGGGAGGCAGAGGCAACAGTGTAGTGCAGTGCAGTGCAGTGTGTGGTAACTATCCAACACAATGCAGTCCATTGGAGGACGCTGGTCCAGAGGTGGGGACAGGCCTGGTAGATGAGCAGCCTTTTCTCTCTGCCTTTGTCTCCCAGTCCTGTTTTAAAAGGCCCCTTTGTCCTGAGCTGAGATCACATGTCACAATATTTGAACAGCTGCAGTGGATCGGTGTGCGTGTGTGTATTTGTGTGTGTGTGTGTGTGTGTGTGTGTGTGTGTGTGTGTGTGTGTGTGTGTGTGTGTGTGTGTGTGTGTGTGTGTGTGTGTGTGTGTGTGTGTGTGTGCGTGTTCTCCATCAGCACGGCATGGCAGAGATTGTGTGTATAGCAAGAGCAGGATGGTGGGTGAGGGGGTGGGGGATGAGTGTGTGAATCCATGGCTTATCCACGCACTTCTCTTCACTCACTATTGTGTTACTCAACACTGGCCTCACTACACTGCATATTAGATGAGTTAAAGCTGTATAATAATAAAAAATAAAAAAAAACCTCAATTGCTACTCAACCGTAAAATCTAAATCAAATCTCAAGCATTCGATTTAGAACATAGGTCCAGTTCACATTGATTTGTTGCTCTTCAGCACGAGTCCATGGATCATGTTTGAAGCCCTGTTTATGAGATGACAATCCCAATGTTGTTAGTCTATTCTAATCCTATCAACCTCAACCAGTCAATATTTGTATTGGCTACAGCATTATCATGTCTGCTCACTATCCTGTACTACTGTCCTCTTCCCTCCTCACAGGAGACATGCATGATGTCTGTCTCAGAGACTGTTCTCATAACAACTCTCTCCTCCAGTCACCCAGTGTTTTACAGAGTTTACAGCCCCTGCCAACCCTCCAGACATGTCATGTGGCATATCTGTGGAGCTATAATGAAAGGGCTCCGTCTAAGGCTGGGCCTATGTTAACACAGGGAGGCAGGGAATGGCTGACCAGCCTTACATAAGACCTCTCCCAGTCATTCTGCAGGCAGAGAGAGAGAGAGTGAAGGGCAGGGAGAGAGAGGGGGCAGGGAAAGAGAAAAAAGGGCAGATAGAGAGAGAGAGAGAGAGAGAGAGAGAGAGAGAGAGAGAGAGAGAGGGAGGGTGGGAGCAGAGAGAGAGAGAGGGAGGGTGGGGGCAGAGAGAGAGAGAGAGAGAGAGAGAAAGGGGGGCAGAGGTGGGGGCTGTTGGCATTGGTCAAGGATGCAATTACAATTCTGGTCAAGGACACAGGGAAAAAAGAGAGTTGGTAGTTTCTGTACAACTCCCTCTGTCATCAGATGCAAAGGTTGGAAGGAGGTTATTGCGTCACTGATAGCGCCTGAGAGAATAATCCATGAAAACATGCATCACACACATGAGTCACGTAGCCTACAGTTTTACCATAGCAGATACATAGAGGACATTGGGTATGACGTGAGTTCAACGTGTTTCCATAACACAACCAAGCCCACTACATATTGTTTAATGGCTTATTACTGGATTCATTATACACATTTCCTGCAGTCAGATAAGACCATGATGTTCGGTGAAGTATGGCGAAGGTGCCTAGCTTACTCTGACATAATGGACCAGGTCTGCTGTGGGTGTAATTGCTAAATATCCATCAGTAGGCTTCTACCTCATCAGAGCATTGTATTGAGTTTAAATGGCCACTGGTATATGTATTGATCTGGTTCACCTGTGTCATCTGGAGATGTTTACTTTATTATTCAGATCCCCATTAGCACTTAACATGTCACATATCACAAACAAATATACAAACTACAGACAAGCAACACAAACCTGTTATCACATTGTTATCACAAACCCTGCAAATGGCAAGATGCCTATTAGGCTGGAGTTAGACGCTGACTCAGCATACCTTTACAGTCATTAGATTGGCTTAGAACAATGATAACCTTATTATACTTGCCCTGTCTGTACTGGCACGCCATCTGCAGAACAGACACACATGGTAAATGTTATCATTCTCCCTGGTGAGAATTGTCTCATTATCTGCATGGATGTGTATAGACAATGTGTTCTGTACTAAAGTGGGCTTTTGAAAGGACAGTGTGTGTGTGTGTGTGTGTGTGTGTGTGTGTGTGTGTGTGTGTGCAGTCTCTTGCCATGTTTCGCTCTGTTCCCAGTGGTACAGTATGACGTCATGGCGGGCGTCTCAGCCAACAGGGCTCTGGATCCTCACACAGACCGCGGCGGGAAGATCTGGTTGCTATGGCGACTGATCATGTTTAAAGCCCTGTTAGTGAGTTGGACGGGGCAGGGCTGTGAGCTGCAGCAGACGGTCAGCCTGCCATTGGCTGGCTGAAGGAGAACAACTACATAAAGCCTGGCTTAATTCTTAAACCACACACAAACACAAACACACATATAAACACACACACATACTGTATGTATACAGTATACAGCGCCCACACACACACACAAAATACTATACCAGACCTAGTACTACTACAAGCACACACAAATCTAAATTGCTCACAAACTCAGCCATTTTATCTCTGAGAGTGATGTTCACCCACTGTGACTGAATTCAGTTTATTCTATATTTACCAGTCTCTGCGGATTTTTTCAATTTATATCAAAAGTGATTTTTTTAACCGCATCGTATTTCTTGCTTTATTTTTGGACTGCATATTAAATCTTGGTTTAATTGGTGATTAGTATTCTATGTTCAGCTTGTTTGTTCAAGCAAGAGGGAGCCTTGGCATCCATAAATCCTAATAAGAACACTCTCCTGTCTGAAGGCTGCCCTGCCCTGTCCTCAACGTGACATGAGAGAGGGAGGGGTAGCAGTGGACCAGCTGCTCCTTATTCAATTACTGTCCAGTCTGCCTGTCTCTGCTGCTTGAGTTAAAGACTGATGCATCCTGATCAATATCATGTAATGGGTGTTACATGATGAGAACATCCTCTCTGAGACTATGTGTATGTTGTAGGCTGTGGCTACTGACTAGCTAGACTGGTGGGAACCATAAAGGCTTAATGGAAGGCTCAACACTCTCTTCATGGAAAAATACTGGACTTTGAGAAATTGAGAAACATAGGGAAGTTTGTGGCCTTCATCAGACACCATGGGAACCATATAGATTTAGCAGAAGGACCAAGTTACCATTAACCCCTCGTCATTCTGCAGTATATCTATACATAGAGTGACCAACATAGAGCAGTCACACATGGTCAAGATCAGGACCATGACCTTTCGACCTTTGACCCCTCTATGTCTTGGAAAGAGGCTAAACTCCACCGGGCTAGCAGTTGTAGAGATTTGATCTGATTTGAGTCATCTTTGGGGGGCTTTGAAGAATGTACAGTTAACAAGTACAGAATCCAGAGGATATCACATGAACGTATTTTACAGTACAACACTTGTTTCCAATGCGGTCCTGGATGGAACACAGACCAGTCCAGGACAGGCTGTGTGAGGACTGTGACCAGAGATGCCGCTCCCTCCCTGACCACTGATGCAGTCTTAGCCCTCGTTTGAGGTCTCCTAAACACAGATATAGTCCTGACACTGACCACTGACCACTGACCACTGACCACTGTCTCTCTCTCTGTCTCTCTCTCTCTCTCTCCCTCTCTCCCTCTCCCTCTCCCTCTCCCTCTCCCACTCCCTCTCTCTCTCTCTCTGTCTCTGTCTCTCTCCCTCTCCCTCTCCCACTCCCTCTCTCTCTCTCTCTGTCTCTGTCTCTCTCCCTCTCTCCCTCTCCCTCTCCCACTCCCTCTCTCTCTCTCTCTCTCTCTCCCTGCTGTGTGTCCAGGCTCCCAGGCCCAGCATCAGCCTCAGCCAGACTGGAGTTGATTATGGAGTGTTTTCTCAGGGTTATGTTGGATAGCACTGGAGGAAATTAAATGTTCACGTTACAGGTCGGCCTGGATTCATATTGCTTCAAATACTGATGAGATTCTGGGAACGTATTGAATTTTCAGGGATGGATATCGTGTCATAAGCTTGCACTCTCTTTGTACACATATCTATAGTAAATAAATGCTTGTGAAATGTTGTTTATGTTGTTAATATACATGAAACTGTTTGTATAGATGATCCACCAAGGCATTTCAATGTTTTTGTTTCTATTGGTCCTGCCAGGAATTCTGAAATTCATATTTGCAGTCAAACTCTAGCCTGAAGGACGACTTCCTTCTGTGTAATGTGAGTTTTTGTTTGGCTTCGTAGTACATTCTGCCTGTTTCCTCTCAAGAGTGATGATACATCTGTGGCCTATACCTGAGAGGGCAGATCCAGCTCCAGCCACACCAAACCTGTTAGGCCACATTGGTGGTGTGGAGAGAAATGGCTGGTTGCAGGAGGGGACTACTGTAGTAGTACTAAAGTAATCCCCTGGCCTGGTCTCTCTGTTTCTCCCTCTAAGACTAACATCAGCGCAGTAAGAAGCCACAGTCAGGATAATGACCCAAACCCTTGATTCTCATTCAGACTGTTTGGCCTTTAAATGATCTACATCTGCTGCTTAATTCCTCTGTTTATACTGTGGATAATGCATGTTGTTGTTATTTTACATACAAGTTGAGTGTTAACTACCATGGTTAGTGTGCATGTACCGTGTGTGTGTGTGTGTGTGTGTGTGTGTGTGTGTGTGTGTGTGTGTGTGTGTGTGTCTGTGCGTGTGTGTGTGTGTGTGATGATACATATCTCCTCCACTACTGTAAGTGCCACGTGCTTACCCTACTGCAGCAGTGGCCTTTGCTGCCTCTGCAGCTGCAATCCCAGCAGCCCTGTGATATGCTGTATTGTGTGCTTGATGGCCCGTGACCACGGCTCCTGGTGACTGGCCCATGATGAGCATGCCCATTAGTATCACTGTTCTCATTACTATCACTGCACTCATCATCACAACCCCTTTATGACTCTGGCCACTGAGAGACAGGGAGAGGGGCGGGCAGAGAGATGTAAATCAGCCTTGACAGGCGGAGAAAGCGACCAGTAAGAGGCTCAGTCTGTGTCTTGCTGCGTTGCCCGCATATCATCCACAGCCTGCAACCCCCTGCAGGACCATTGTTGGGGGTCACCCCAGGTCTCACAGTCCCATAAGTCCTCCCATAGCATCCCTAGCTTTAGCATAGGTTAGCCAGGTTCCTGGTAATTCAGTAGTGTTGGATCTGGCCTGGTAGCATTTCCAAAGGCTAAGCTGGGGACATGCTGTGTGAGGGTGTCAACAGTGTGTAACACACACCAGCAGGCATGAACACAGTGGTAACTGAGATCCACATACTTTTCCCTAGAGAGCCTACATGGAATGTGAGCCCACTAGCACCCACTCACATACTGTCAGAGAGGCCATCATAGCCCACTCCCAGGATGTAAAGCAATATGGGTGAGAGGACAGGCCTGGCTTGGCATATCGGCATAATAAAAAGGATTAAGAGCCTGTCTTGGAGAGCCTAGGATCTTTGATACAGAAATAAGATAGTGATCAATGACCAGGTGTCTTGAAAAACCAAGATGTCCTGATAACCTGATATGGTATTAGATTGAAGGTCATGATACAGACACGGAGTGTCTTAGCGATACTGTAACTCACCATTCTAGAAATACACAGGATCATGTTGTTTAGATGTGAGCATTTTGCCTTTTGATATTCTGATCAATGGGGCATACAGTGTACATCATAGAGTTAATACTGACTTCATCAGTCGAGAGGTTACCGTGTATATTCAGTGACCTTAGGAAGGAAGGAAGCCAGCAGTCACCATCTGTACTGATGTTCTTTTGTTCAGAATTCTCTTGATGATCTAAGTCCTGTCTCTTTGGAAAAGCCAATATAAGTGGAAAACAAGTGGAGATCATGCACTTGGCTGAGAGCAGAGATGAGGCTAACCTGATACACACACGCACACACGTATATATATATCTGTGTGTGTATGTGTGTGTGTGTGTGTGTGTGTGTGACCTGCAGGATGTACCACTCCCTAGTTAGGGCTTCAACCGTTGAGGCAATTCATGTCTCATGAGGGAGGATTTCTACACTGCTGCAATCCCACTCTATCCCACTCAGTTTCTATCCTCTTTGGTTTTTACCACTCTCCACAACAGGCTATGAACAAATAGAATGCAAAGGCAATTGTGAAACAAACAAACATTAAGGGTAGGTTTAATAATAGTTCATATGCAGATTTCAAAATAGAATACGCCTCAGTATTGTCTCTGTTTGCCTGGGTAGACTGGATGGTCTTGCTGACAGACACAGTACTGTATGTTTTATTGATGTAACCAACACTCCTGCCCAGTTATTGGAAGTAAAACGGTTGCATTATGCAGAGCTCTGGAGTGCTCCGCTTGAGCAACCCTTTGATTGGCTTTGACAGGCACTGTCCCACACTGCAGCCAACCAAGACCTCCCCTTAATTCTGGAGAAAACAGATCTGAGATAACAAGACAATTTTATTCATTGTCTACTGAAAAGCCTGGGAAACTTAACTGGACTTACTCAAGCATTAGTTCATGATCATTTTCGGTGTTTCTCACAATGCCTAGGGGGGAACGTGCTTATTTGTTGTTGTTGTTGTTGTTGTTGTTGTTGTTGTTGTTGTTGTTGTTGTTGTGGCTGTCAAGATTGTTTGCAAATTTGATGAAACAGTTACTAGTATATGGTAGAAATAGATGTAGTGTAACTAAATTGGGTTGACTAAATATGATGATGTCAGCGAATTCCAAATTGACCCAAACCTCCAAAAAATAATTTCATAGTAAGCCCCAGACAACATGTTGAATACTTTCAATAATAAGAATGGATGGATTATGCCTTTTCCTATGAAGCTTTCAGATGCTCTGAATGGGAGAGTTTCTGGTATTTGGCAAAGGCAATACAATGACTTCACTGATATGTCCCAGAAGCCCTGAAGTCTCCTCCCAGGTTTGGCAGACCGGACCAATCAGAGGCCATTATCTCTGCATCAGTGTCCATGGTGGTGGGGACTCATGGTGAACCCTGGCCCACGATCACAGATGTCATCATTGGGAGGGAGAGTGAAGTCGACAGAGAACCACTCATTCCCAAATGGAGCGTAAAATACTGAAAACCTCTCCCCATATTTCTTTGTTGTCACCATGAACGGAGGGAACTTTTCGTTTTTTTGTTCCCAGCCACACCTAAATGCTGCCCCAATTGCTGCTGCTTTCAATCCAAACCTTTTTTTTTCTTGCCTTTAAAAATATCTGCAAATCTAAAGCAGGTTCTTATGATTATGTAATTACGACACTTACGCTGTTCGGCTGTATGCCTATGACAGCTCATTGGGTTTCTTGCTTGTGTGATATCCCTATTTTCACTGTTGCTAAGGCAAATTTATTCTGTTGATAAACGTAAGTGGGCAATAATAGTGTAATCTACTCATTCAGGAAATCCATCTGTGCCACATATTGTTCCACATTGTTATTTGTAAAGGCTGGAACAATGAATGCTTCTTTAACCTACAGCAAACTGAACTCTTACAGTCCGTGTTACTAAGAAACCAGGAGGAACAGTGTCAATGAGTCCTGTATTCAGTCATATGATCTGACAGCAGTTTGAATATAAAACTGCTTTTAAATTAATCTAAACATAACATGCTACACATACATTCTGTAGATGTGTATGCATTCATCCGCTTCGTCATGTGATGATATTTTGGCACACTGTCTATTGTTTACCATTTACAGAGAGATATCTAATGTGCTAATTGTCTGAATGTTTGCATTTACACACAGAGTAAGATATATCACACGTAGCATCATACATAGCTGAAAGTGAATATCAACAGCAGTGCAACTGTCTCGTTTCTCCAGTGATGCTATAAATAGTCTCTCCCAGTAGGAGAGCCTGTGGAAGGCCAGCGGGTCACAGTGCCTCATATGGAAGCTGTGGTATGCCTTATTACTGCTGTGTGTTATATTTCTGTATCCTGGCAGCTTGCAGAGCTGGAGTAGCTACATTTGGTTACAGAGCATTACAGAGCCCAGAACAGTATTTTCATAACCTGTATTTATCCAGGTTAGTTATCTCATTGATATCAAATGCATTTTACAAGAGATACCTGGTACAGGAGTGTCAAAGGAACCCCTCTCTCTGTCAATCAGTCTGTCAGTCAGTCAAGGCTTCCTTATTGCCTAAGCATCAGTGACCCCGCCCCTCCTTAAAGATGGCCCATTGTGTGTGTTTGCAGGCAGACAACCCCTGGGAGGAGCAGCCCTCCCTTTGTGAGCCAGTGGGATTGTTACGTCATTGCACGGAGGAGGGTCCCCCATTCCCTATGTGGCCCAATCCGTTTGCCTGGTTGCCAGGTCACGTGAGAATCCCCCTGTCCTGGTTGCTATGACAACGTGCACTGGTCCAGGCAGCATCTTGCTGGGTTGAGAAGAAGGGGAAGAGGAGGGGAGGGAAGAAAGAGGAAGAGGGAGAGAGAGAACAAACCCCAGACGGAAGAACACTTTAGCTCTTCAGCTGCCGGCAGCGTACAGACAGTACCTTCCTCAGTAAGTACCGTCTCCACTCTCTGTTACACATAACCATCACAGGCAGCGCAAACCAAACGTCTGATGCCTTTGAAGATTACAGGGATGACATCATGCATTTCTCCTTTGTTATGTGGGGAATATGTGATGTGGCGTGCAGCCTGTCGTAGGTAAGAGTCCTTTGTCTGCACGTGTCAGTCAGTCAGTGGTAAAAGAGAGGTGTGTTGGTTCGTGTGTGATTAGAGATAGTTTCATAATGTCACCTGCAGAGATAGACTAAGGATTATAATAACCCCACTGTGAAGCTCTCAGTGGGCTGTGCTCCTCTGTGGTTCTATTAGTGCTCTTCTAATCGCCTCCTCTCCCATCCCAGGTTTCTCCCTCCCAAGTCAATCGTAGTCAGTCGACATCCTCTGGACCCCCCTGTGGTTTGTTTAATTAGCAAACCCCTGCAAATACAACTGGGTCAACCTGTTCTGACAAGAGGCCCCATATGTGGAATGTCCTTGTGAAGATGGAGGGAGCAGACAATGTGTTATACTTCCTATAGAGAAGCACTACAGGTTTCTACAGAGTCAAGCTGTTGTTGTCGTGACTCGTGACATAGAGGAGGGTTGCTTTGTTTGCACAGTGCTGTAGAGATGCAGAATGGTATGACCTTGTGCTAGGAGATTATATGAATAGGACCACAGGTGCTGTTGAGAAATTGTTGTGCAGGTAATTTAGCCATTATGTAATCTGTTTTGGTTCATTTGCAATTAAGATATGCCATCATTCAAAGCTAATGAATATGCTGCTTCGGGGTTGTATTGTATAGAACTTACTGTATGTGCAGCTGTTGAAGTTCCCACCCAATGTATACCCTATTATAATGTATTAGAGAACTCCAGTATTTTTGAAAGGAATATATTTCATGGAAACTGGTTTCCCCCCATTTGTGTAATTACAGTATCATAACTCTGTCAAAGGCAACCATAGTAATCGAGCTGAATAAAGAGTTTTCTGTTTACCTTTGACATTATATTGGCGTATAAAGGACCTCTGTTATGCAGTTCAACAGGACCACCATTCACTGTGTGATACCTGAGGAAGTTATAAGGGTAATGATTTCTTTCTACCTCCTAAAAAGAAAACATCACTTAGGGCTACTGTTTTTACTGGATGTTGAGTCAGGGAGTGATTTTATAAAGCCCTTAGCATTGTAGGCTTATAGTATGTAAACTTTGATCAGATAATCTGCCTGCTAAGCAAAACATTTGCTCTGTAGAAGTATTTTTTCTCTAAGAATGCCTTTATTGCACTGCATGACATTTGAATATGTTGACATTAATTGCCATAGACTACAGGTATTTATGGTTTGGGTGGTGGTTGTTTGACAAATGTTATATCAGACTTGTTATATCAGGCAAGCCTTGAAGCTGTACAGTATTTGCATCAGCTGTCCAATGATGAGTAGATGATACAAAATGATCACCTCACAAGTCCCGCCAAATCAAAGTTCATGTTGAAGTTTGACTATCAATTCCAGGGGTAGAGATATAGAGAGCTTCTGCCTGTCTGTGCTTGAGAATAATCCCAGCAGCCCAGTGATAGAAGGTAAGAGGAGAGTATCCTCTTTGCAGGGACCCAGAGAGAGCCTTATGAGTCTCTAATGTGCAGAGCTGATAGTGTTAAGAGAGAGGGGCCCCTCCTGCCAGCAGAGCACACCTAATAATACACTCCTTCTGGGGGGCTCACAGCTGCACAGAATCCCCCTGAACACTCACACCAGGACAGATAAGCGGCTATTCCGGACCGTTTTTATCTGGGCTTTATCTCAAGGAGTCACATTTTTTAAAACTGTGTTCCATGTTCGGAATACACATGCATGTCCTCTTGTGAGCATTTTGCACCCAAGTCGCTTTGATAGTAAGGTGTTTTTTATTAAGGGCTGGCATGCTGTTGACCTTGTGAGCAGTCAGTATGTACAGTTCAGGATTATTAGGCCAATAGGCTATGTGAGTGTATGGTGGTTGCACTGTTGACCTGTAGGTCTGATGATTTTTAGGGTAATAAACCATTATTATTAGGACAATCTATGTCTAAGATATATAAGTTGATGGTGGTTGTGTGTACTATTGGCTCCTGTAGGACTGATGGTCTTTAGGGTAATGAACCTCTCGATATGCTTGTTCTGGCAGGGCAATATGGAGTCTTGGCTCCTTGATTCAGTAACAACAGGAGTAGTGTAACAGTGACAATGTTTATTTTTGTCTGTAGACTACAGCTTTCATGAAGCACCTCTGTGCTCGGGTTTTTCATGTGATGTCTTGCCATATGAAAACGATCAAGTGCGAAACCTATAATTTTCCCACACACCGTAATTTCTGTTTGATGAAAGGCACTGCTGCATTATCTAAGCCATGTCTCATCCATCTAGTGTTGCGACTGAATTCCCCCCAAACACCATTGTAGTTCTGAGTGCTTTAATTGCCTCACAGCCCGATGCCAGCTCCCTGTCTGCATGAGTTAGACTTTGTTAGGTGACAATATTGATTTGTTGGATTAACGCTCTGCCTCTCTCTCTCACTCACAGACACACACAGACACACACACACACACACACACACACACACACACACACACACACACACACACACACACACACACACACACACAGTACTAACATTGCTGTTTGCTGTTTTCACAAAGGTATCCATAGTATGTCACTGCTATCAGAGCACAATTCCACAAGCCTTTACTGCCTCTACCGATGTGTTTTGTCCATGACTGCCTCCTACTTCAGCGTCACGTTCGAAGAGACCAATCGGATTAAACTGAGGTAAAACATGCCGCCTCACTTTGGACAGCCGTGGGGGTTTCTTGTTCTCAAGTCGTCAACATTTAGAGTCGTATATTACAATTAGTGTTGTTCTTGAAGATATCAGCAACTACATTTTATTCTAAGTGGATTTATAATATGTAATTGTTATATTTGCGTCAGTCTACAATTAATTACAAATGGCGCTTTCTATTATAAACTTGTATGTTCCCCCCTTAGTATCGTCATGCGTTCGCCCTCTGTCTCTGTCAGTTTGCAATTTGCGCCTTCTCACTGAATAGCCGAGTGCGTCTTTAACAGACTTTACATATTCAGAAATTGTTGGGCGGAATGTAGAAGACTACAATACGTATCAAAATGGCATATGCTCTAAGGATATATGACTGGATATAATAATCATATGGATCAAAGTTAGAAAAGGTGCTTTTGCCGATCGTTCGTTAGTGTCCATTTTTCTGGGATCCAAGGTAAGGACTCCTGCACGTTTCGGAATGTCACGCTTTGGTGGTTTTATTACGAAATAAACAACTCATTCACATATGTAGCATTTTTCGGAAATGTTTTCACAGGTAGATTTCAATATCTCCATATGCATGACAAAAGACCATGTCCAACCGGTGCACATTTCGCTGCATTTCTTATGTGTGTCTTATCCAGTCCCATTTAGGTATCGAGGCAGTGATGTCATGAAGCTTATACTTATTGATTGGAAAATTGCAATACTAATTGAATTGATTCTATGGTCGTTTTCAAATGATCGATGCACTGATCGTCATGTTTACGATTTGTTTACAGGCATTCCTGTAGAGTTGCACCATTGTAACAGCTCAGTGTATCAGGATTATTGTCCAATACGCTTTAGATTTCATCGAAGACATAGACAACATTAGTGTCATTTCATTCTACCAGACTGTTATCTTTTGTTTTAACCCTTAACACATTTTCTGTTACAAAAATGTCTAATGTGGCCCCTCCCCTCAAGTTGCCAGTGCACTAGTATTGGCCCTAGTAACCTAGATTGCATGTTCAATGGATTTAGTATAGTGCTTCTATTTCCATTTAGTTATTGAATTAATTACCCATTATAAGTAGGCCTACTAATAAGCATTGTGATTACTCTATACTTTAAACCTACTGGAATCACCTTAACCCTGACTCTCACCTCATCTCTAACCCTAGTCATAACCCTAAGTACAAGTTTAGCACAGTGTTATTATGAGTAATTACAATACTTGTTAGACTGTACTACTGACTGAGTAGTTCTTAGACAGCCCTACAAGCACTGTCATGTAAAGTGAGGCTGAGTCTTCTTCTCTTGCTCAAGCCGAGAGTCTTTTATTGACTTTATTGAATTATGCAGATGTTAATTAGGTCAACATGGTTGCTGAGATATTTGTATGTTGTTCATTATGAATTGGGTCGTTTAGGAGGGAAACAGACTGTAGAACACTGAAGTGACTTAGCCTACCTCCTCAATGAATGAGAAATGTTGCTCAAGCAGGACAACCTAACTTTTGACTATTCTGTTATACTGTAGGCTTATTGCACTATATCTATCTACTGTATGTGCTTGTGTCAAATCACATTTCATGGTTCTTTTTTTAATTGGTCTCACTGCTGATTGACCATACACTAAAAGAGAACAACAACAACATGTTATGACTCATACTGACCCAGATTTGACCATTCTGACATCAGCACATGTGCAAAAGTCAGTCTGCGGCAAAGCGGAGCTATATGGTCTTGACCTGACAGACATTTCCTCTTGACAAAGACTCTTACTCCCTCTTTGTGAAGCAGTGCCTTTACTTAATTGATTTCTATTATTGATCCTGTTTGTTGCATTTTGTCCTTCTTTGTGTACATGTGTGTGATGTGCTCCACTAGAGTGCATGTCTGGGGTTAGCAGGTCAGGAGGAGATGGTGGGCAGCTTGCCAGGTGTGCTAGCTCAGCCCCTTGTGGTTTGTCGTAGCTCTCCGTTCCCATCCCTAGATACAGGGATACATTATAGAGGGAAGGAGAGGAGGAAGTTTGCTAGTTAGCTGACTCAGCACAACACAGCTGATTGGAGAGGGCTGTAGTCTGACAGGATGGAGTTAGATTATACTCTCCTCTCACCATGCCTCTTCTTCACAGAGGGAGGGAGGGGGAGAGAGAGAGAAAAAGAGAGAGAGAGGTCTCTGATATGGCCACAGAAAGTAGGAATGGAACCACAGGGAGATGAAAGGAAGGAAGTCCTTAAAGTAAACTCCTGCAGTGTTAGTTACTGGAAATTACTGTCATGTTTCCCCTGAAGAGCTCGGTGGCTCGGTGGACACATCAGAAATGCCCCCCCCCCTTATTGTCAAACAAACTGCCAGTAAGCCACTATGGGCTTCACGTGTTACTAAGCTTGGTCTAGTGTATAGTGTTGTATAGTGTTGTATAGTGCCCTTAAAAGGAGATGTCTAGCTGGTAGCTAACTGGTATGGTTGATGTTTTGTTTTGTAACGGCATCTACCGTAAGGAATTCATGGAGCCAAACGCCATCTTTCATTTTCAAAAGTATCCTTGTCCAAATGAGGCCATCACACGGCCGTTATTCTGTAAGTGTTGAGTCAACAGTGTCCCTTTACTCATGGAAAAGCACACACCCTGTAACACCCTCACAGGGCTTTTACAGTCTACCTAATAAGAGTTCACTAATCACAGTTTAGCCTAGTTATTGTGGTATTAATAACATGGTAATAACTAATAATATAAACAATATATGGAGTTATTCCTATGTTTAAGTTCAGTTGTTCAGTAGTATTGATTATTATGACCAAGGTTGTGGTGCTGCTTCTTATTTTCCAACCATTGATAATATGTCTGTCTGAAGGTCATTGTTGTCATATTTCATTTTCTCATAATACGTCCTTTGAGGGCAGGGATCCAAATAGAGCAGACCTATGGGACATTTTACTGATAAGGCCGACTCAATCAAATATATCTTAGCATGCCAACATCAGAGATTATAAAGTGCCTATAGCAATAGTGTGTTGCTTTACAGCTGTGCCGACAAAGACATTGACTGACTTTCGGATTTAAGCACGAAATTGAATGGTCATTTGCTATGCTGCGTATGGGTTAGGGTTATGTCTGTACTCTGCAACCGTAGGGTGTTTTGGCATAGGCCTGCTGGCGTCTTGCGCTTCAAAGGTCAGAAATGGGTCAGTGTGACAAGCATTCCATAGTCAGATGATGCCGTTTACATTTAGCCAGTGAGCTACAGTACCCTTTGAACCTTTTCAGAGGAGCAACATGACCTGTTGTTGCAGTTCATGAAAATCCAATTTGGTGTTTTTTTTAATGTAGATACTTTGATACTTTATTGATACTACAGTACTGTTAAATGTAGTTGCAAGGGTTTAACACAGAAGCCCAATACTCCCCTGATCTCCCATACATGGTGGTAAGATTGCACAAGATGTTTGTGATTGTGACTATGAAGAGTTGCATTTCAAAATCTCTGTTAAGAATTACTAAGGGTTTGTATTGCCATTGATTTAGTGTTTCTTGCATGATGTCATTATGAACAAGCTTGCCTATTTCATTCATTCTCCAACCCTGTTGCACTCAAGGCCAGTAACCTTGCCGCATGGATTGGAATGCAAGGTTCATGTCAGCTGATTTCCACGTCAGGAGTGGACTACACTGTAGCTTACCTGTGCTAGCACCTGAAATGACCTGTGGAATGACAATGTCATTCGTCACCACCTAGATGTAATTCCCTTGTTTAGTGCCCTCCTCTCCTCTTAAGTACCCTTGCATAGACGTGTGGTTTGATGAAATCTAAAGTTCACCAAGCCCAGGAGACTGTATGATGAATATAGCATGTGTCTGTGTACTGGGAGGCCGGCGAGGAATGACACCCAGGGGTGTAGTACACAGCTCATATACACCCTGATAGATTTAGGCCGGCGGTGCCTTTCAGGTCTCAGGCATCTACAACTTTTATTACTACCAACGGTACTGAGTCACACTTTGCCCTCTGCTAACTCACTGCTTAGTAGTGACATGTTGTTAACGTCATTGAGTCATTTAGTTTTGTGTTTTTCTTATTACACAAATGGGAATAGGAACACATCTTATTCCACTGGTGTAATGTTGTTACTAGAGTAATTATTGTGTACACTGGGATAGAGCAACCTGATGTAAAGTATAAGGCGGTTTATATGGAACCAGGAACTGTAGATGTTTTTACAAATTATATTTTCCCTTTCTCTGTAAGATACTTTAATGTTTTGTTCTAACAGCTGCTATTCCTACCCACCCCCCACCCCCACTCTTCTCTTGCCAACCCTTCACCTCTCTGGAGACCACATCATATTTGACTTTCACTAGTCTCCCTCTGCTGTTTGAAGATGCCCCCCCCCCCCCCCCCCCGTGCCCTGTTATGTTCTTATCTAGAGAGAAGAGAAGAATAAAGAGGAATTTTCCCTGCTTGTCAACCCTGTAACCCTGCTGCCTGCCCATCTCTCTTTCCACCGTCAGGGCAGTTCCGCCCATGGTTTGTCTCAGAGATAACCAACCTCAGCCGAGCCCCAGTGCCAGGCCAGCCCACCACCGCCCGTTCTCCCTGCTCCCCCCGCTGCACATCAAAGCACACAGGGGGCACTTCCTCCCACTCACACTTCTTGATCCACACTTCCTTAGTTACAGTCTCCGGGCATGGCAGGCCAGGCAGGCAGGCAGGCCAGGCAGGCAGGCAGGCCAGGCAGGCCAGCCAGGCAGGCAGGCAGGCAGGCAGGCCAGCCAGGCAGGCAGGCAGGCAGGCAGGCAGGCAGGCAGAGGTTGATTGGAGGGTGAGTGTGTGAGGCACAGAGGGGGACAACACTG
This sequence comes from Argentina silus, assembly GCF_951799395.1. Lineage (NCBI taxonomy): Eukaryota > Metazoa > Chordata > Actinopteri > Argentiniformes > Argentinidae > Argentina > Argentina silus. The sequence goes on along the minus strand of NC_139657.1, from coordinate 18,926,815 downwards.
CTCCATTTCCTTAGGAGGTATTAAGTTCCTGTTCATGTGTTTCCATATGATGAAGATCAATTTCTCTGGGTGAAAAGCTTGCATGACCTTCCGTATATGTTGGAAGATGCACACGTTAAAAAGAAATGCATTTAGCCTTCAGTCTCAACAGCTGAACTGCATTCAGGACAGCTAAATTAGGGTTACCGGTACCGTACCCCAGCTGGCTAATGAACTCTATACCTGGCCAGCGTTTTAATTCAACTAGCGCCTGCTGCAGCCTGTAAAATGTGAAGGGGATTAAAGTGTAATTCAGGAGGAATCTGTTTTCATGCTTTTTCAGGTAAAGCTATCAGCATGCTTAACGACTCCGCACTGCGCGGGTGTTTGGTTACTTTCCCATTGAATTAGTCTACAGCAGCACTAGTTTTACATCATTCACACAGGAAAGCCTGTCTTCCTATGTCGCTGGGTGTGTTGTACAGTGCTGAGTGGAGCTGGCAGCGGAGAGCTGTAATGCTTAGGCTGAGTAATGTCTGTATGTATGTATGTAAGGCAAGAACGCTTTCACAGGCTAGGCCTAACCAGTACTCTCACACTCATGTCCGTCTTGGCCTGGGAAGCCTGGTCCTCAAGCCTGAGAGCTGCCTCAAGAGACGTAGCCCCAACACTGCATCGCTGCTCAGGCAAAGTCCTGAGAGGAGGTTCAGGAACAGGTTTGTCCATTGATTAATGGTTTGTCCATTGAAAGGTTGTGTATACTCCCATCATGACAAGTCAAGAACAGAAAGGACTCCAGCGAAAGAGTTTGCTCAGGCTCTGTGAGACTCCACATGTTTGCTCAAATGCTCGCTCTCTAGCCTTAAAAAAAAAAAAAAGAAGAAGAGTACAGTATCTAAAACTAACTAGAGTCACCTATGGCCCTTTTACTCTGTCCCATAGTTGACAGTGATCCTGTGCTTGGCCTTCTCAGGCAGTGAGGAGATTCCTCTGGCGCTGGGGGGCTTGGCCTGTGGCTGCAGCTGTTTTCCTTCCTGTGTGATGTCACAGGTCAAGCTGCAGGGTCTCCTAGTTAAGGCTGCTGTGGTCAGAGGTTCAGGACCCTGGGGCTGTGGGCTGGAGGGTCTTTCTCGCTCTCTCTCTCTCGCGTGCGATCTCTCTCTCTCTCGTTCTCTCTCTCTCTCTGGTCTCTCCATAGGTCCACTGCTTGTTTACCCTCTGAGCCCTCAAAACTCCACCCACGCAATGGGATTAAAGACACTGGCTGTCCACTGGCCTGTGTGTGTGCAGGATTATAGCTTGTGCTGGACTATGCTCTGTATGTTGACTGGCACAGGACAGAAATGACGCTTGGGCAGTTGATGCTACTCCCTATGAATCACTTCTGACCACTGTTGTCTTTTTTAGCTCATAGACTCACCACGATTGGAAAGGAGTATCTCGTATGAGTGGACACTGTATATCAATTTTCACTCACAATAACATTGCATGCTATCTTTACAGTCTGGTGATCGGACATGATCTTCTTGCCAATGTTGGCGATGTTGGACCTTTGCTCCCGTAATGTAGCCATATGAAATGTACTGTGTCATTGAACCTTCTTGTGGCTCATTTTCACATTGAATTATGGGCTGAATGTCATTTGTTTTCCTCCAGCATTTCTGCAACCAAGTGGTATTTATCTACAGCTGCTTTTAAGATTCCTAGCTTATACTGTAAATCTGTTTCTGACAGCCCACCAGGAGACAAGACATTTGGCTTGGAGGGAGTACGAGGTATCATAACCACGAACACAGCAAGGCTTTCGACATCCTGAACCTCCAAGTTCATCCAAACAGCATGAAATGTCACAGAGCAGTGGGAATATAATGTTCACTCCTCATCCTTATTTATAAAATGTACAGCCCAGTTTGTGGTTATCTTTAGCACCCGTCCAAGCGGCCTGGAATTCTGGCTATTGGCTGAGGCTCTCCGAAGTTTAAACATTGACTTTGTAATTAATATGTAGAACAGAGTACTGGAGCAGAGTGCTGAACTGTAGTTTCCCATACCTGGTCCTATAGCCAATGGGTTTGATCCTATCTATGGGGCTTCACACACTCCAACTCGGACAGTATTGTACTATTGTCCTTTCTAGCACTGTTTGGGCAACCATGGTGGATGCGGAACCAGGCCAGCACAGTACAGCTCAGCTCAGCTCAGCTTGGTTCAACTCTGTAGTGTAATGAGAGTGTGTGTGTCCCAGGTAGAGTAGGGCGGTCTTATATTCTGGGATATACAGTGCCTTCGGAAAGTATTCAGACCCCTTCACTTTTTCCACATTTTGTTGTGTTATAGACTCAATTTAAAATGGATTAAATTAAAAGAATTTGCCGTCAACCCACACACAATACCCCAGAATGACAAAACGAAAACAGGTTTTTAGAAATTTCAGTAAATCTATTAAAATTGAAATACAGAAATACCTCTTGTACATAAGTATTCAGACCCTTTGCTATGATACTCTTAAAATTAGCTAAAATGCAAAAATGTCATTAGCTAATTTTAAGAGTGTCATAGCAAAGGGAAACTCTTTCTAAAAACCTGTTTTTGCTTTGTCATTCTGGGGTATTATGTGTGGATTGATGGCACATTTTTTTCATTCAATCCATTTTAAATTGAGTCTATAACACATCAAAATGTGGAAAAGGTGAAGGGGTCTGAATACTTTCCGAAGGCAATGTAGGCCTAGCTCTGTGTTTACCTGATCCATCATGTCTTCAGTGGAGAGAGAGATAGGTAAATCCTACAGGAATCCATTCCATCATGTTTGTTTTTAGTCATGGAACACTTGAAACCTCTTATGATTGCCATGTTGGGAGAGAAACTAGGTAACCCATTGTTGTAATATTATTGCCATTCAGTTAGGGTTGTTATTCTTCCTCTTTCACAACTGACTCCTTCACAAACAGAAGGATTACTCCATGAAAAGCAAACATGTTCCCAGGCCTCCTCTCCTGCTTTCCTTCTTTCCTCCCACAGACTACTGTCGTCTACCATTCCAGACTCTACATGACTAAGCCTAGGAAACTACTGGCTGTACTCTCTACTCTGTTTGCTCACAGGTCTCAGATTGTGCCTGCTAGTTTCCACGGAAGATAATCTATGACTAACCGAAGATACACCCTACTCTGCTGTAAAGTATGCAAATTGCCTGAGATATTGAACTCCCTGGAAGCATGACAACCAAATCAACTGGTTAGGTGACTTGTGTACAGTATCATTACACGTGTGTATTGTGTGTGTGTGTGTGTGTGTGTGTGTGTGTGTGTGTGTGTGTGTGTGTGCATGCGTGTGTGCGTGTGCGTGCATGCATGCATTCGTGCTGTATCTTTTACTTTTCCTCTGTGTTCCTTGAACTTGCTTCCTGTGTTTGTTTGTGTCATGGCTTGCTGTGATGCCTGAATCCAGGGTTGGAAGGTTGGAAGGCAGGCGGTGTCTGAGTCTGAGCTGAGAAGGTAATCCAGGGTCCTGGTGTGACGATGGCGATCCTGCTGGCAGTCTCCTCTGATAGACCAGGCAGGGGACCACAAGGCAAACAGACCGGACTAAGGCTCAGATTCCACAAGATCGCGTTACTAATAGAAATTTGATAAGAGATAAGAGCTTTGTTGTTGTTCCCCTTGACTCGTTTAGAAGAGAGGGAGATTTTGAGTTCTTTGGCTGTAAGTTTAGTCCTGTAACGAATCAATTTGCCTTAAGTCATGGTTGGGGTAAATCAATTCTGGAATGCCCAATTCAAGTGTAACTTCTACCTTGTGTCCTTGACCCGCCACTAGCTTCTTTGGGGTGAGGAGGAGGAGTGTTGAGAGGAGCGCTGAGCTCTGGGACATGTTGACATTGGGAAGGAAATAGCCTCACAGTAGTGGTTGAGGTTGTTGGAGAAGTGTCAGCAGCAGGGCAGGAGATCTGGGAGATGCTCCACTTATTGGCTCCCTTTGAGGGCTCGGAAGGACAGGGAAGGCAGGGCTGTGAAGCCTGACTAACTCAGAATAAGAGCTTTGCCAGAGCCTACTCTGAGAGAATGATGAATCTGACTAGGATCAAGAAGTTGTTCTGCAGAGCATCAGTTTGTCTGGAAATGGGTTTTCAGTCTGGTACAGAGATGAAAGCGATGTTAAATTATTCCCCACACATTTTAGCAATTTGGTTCAAATGCCTGTTCTCTGGAGTTGTTTTATTTCAATATCAGAACCGTTTAAAAAAAATAAAAAATGTTTTAATTACTATCTCAGCAGCTGAATATGAGATTTAAAAGACAGATGGTTAGCAGACAGACTCAGCCAGAAGCTAGTTCGGTTTTAGTCAACAAACGCTTACTACATACACTACACACACACACACACACACACACACACACACACACACACACACACACTCTCCTGTAGGGACACTGTTAACCCATCCCTGTACAAAGAATCATGATATTTGGAACATATATTCCATCATTTGGAACTTGGAACATACACTCACTGATCACTTTATTAGGAACACTACACTAATACTGGGTAGGGCCTCCCTTTGCTCTCAAAACAGCCTAAAGTCTTCGTGGCATTGATTCCACAAGATGTTGGAAACATTCCTTTGAGATTCTGGTCCATGATGACATGATTGCATCACGCAATTCATGCAGATTTTTCAGGTGCACTTTCAAGCTGTGAATCTCCCGTTCTACCACATCCCAAAGGTGTTCTATTGGATTCAGATCCAGTGACTGGGAAGGCCACTGAAGAACACTGAAACCAGTTTGAGACGACTTTTGCTTTGTGACCTGGTGCATTATTATGCTGGAAGTAGCCATTATGGTCACCAACGATACTCAAATAGGCTGTGATTGATTCAAGCAATGATTGATTGGTATTAACGGGCCCAAAGTGTGCCAAGAAAACATTCCCCACACCATTACACCACCTCCACTATGAGAAGGTGTACAGGTGTTCCTAATAAAGTGTTCGGTGAGTGTATATTCCACCAGGTAGACCTAGGTTCATAGTCTTCACTGCCCCATAACTATCCTAAACAAAATGTTTTCTCAGAGAAAGAATGTTTGGTGAATAACTGCATGTTAATAGTGCTGTCATAATGGATTTGTTTTGGAGCCAGAGTTTGACCTGGGTTCCACATAAGCATTTGTGTGTAATCTTATCTTAATTTAGTGTGTGATGGGGAATTCTCTGGGGAGTTATCACACCATTACCTAATCAGTCTGGCTGGTGCGAAGTGGCAGACCGTCTGTGCAGAGCAGATGATGATTGACAAGTCAGGCAGAGTTCGCCGGTGGAATGTGTATGTCTGCTCTTCACAGGATGGCCAATACATACACAAATACCTACCTGCACTGACTGAACCAGTATGTAACCACCCTCTTGTAGAAAAGGAAAATCACATGAAATAGACTGTGTTGTTGTTCACTGCTCTCTCCCAAATTCAAGTCCTTCTACAGTGCCCTGTCCGTCTGCCTTAAACTTAGCCTCATTCCAAAAGCAACAGGAGAAGGGCAGAGATGATGGTGTGATGATGACACACCGCTGTGCCACAGTGTTCCTCCCTGACGCGCTCAGTCCATCCACACACCACCTGACTCTCTTATCAGAGAGGGGCTAGGCTATCTGCGCTACAGGGGAGATACTGTAGGAGGGGATATGATGTCATGCCATCGCCGTGTGTTCAGTCAGACAGCAGTGTGTTAGGGGGTCTAATGATTCCTGGAGCATGGGGCGACCTTTCAGGAACAGTCCCTGGAGGCTCGGACTGCAGAGTTCACACAAAGATCTACTCTACCCTTCTCTCTGGAACAAAGGGAGAGAGAGGAAGGACAAAAGGAGCAGAAGCTGGAAAAGGGAAAGGAGCAGAAAGAATTTGGATGATGGAGTGTTTCCCTGCTTGATGATTTATAGTGTGTATAATCATAAACTTTTAGTCATAAAGATGAAATCATTTTTTTTGGACTAAAGAAGACATTTCAAAATGTCCTTTTTGGTGTATATTGATTTGTAAGTTAACCTTATTTTGTGTATTTCCACTGTGTTACATGGTAGTGGACTTTAGTCTTCAGCTGAAGTGGCAGCCAGACTAATTGATCTGTACATAGAGACCAATGGGATATATGAGGCAGAAGTAAGAGATAACAAATCAGTCCAACTGTCCAATTATGATCCTTCTATTTACAGCTCCCAGGCAACTTCAAATAGAACACACCTGCCACTGCCATGCCCTGCAATTATTCTGGAGGTTTACTGCTTCTCAACTGATAATTATGAGTTTGAAAGTGAGGACTAAGGGGCGATGAATATAGAATATCACAAATTACAAGGAGACAAATAATAAGAAGACCAACATGTGTACCTTTCACTGGCTCAAAGGAGGAACTATGATATCTAAAATCATAAGACTGGATGGTTTACTGTATAAGTACATCAGTTTTTGGTGTTGTTACCAGATATATTTTGAAGATATTCAGAGCAACTTTAAAGTGGACACCTCTCCTTCTCTTCTACTATTCTCCTCTCTGTCCTCATCGTGATGGATGACAACAGGATAGATGAAAGCATTACGTTTCACCTACCTGTTCTGACCATTGCTCATGGAGCATAGGACCAGGAGAGGAGCCAGTGTGTGTGTGTTTAGCCAGTGCTGTGGTCAGTGGAGACTTTTTCCTCAAGACTTGGTCACTTGTTTGGTTTGACACTCCATCCCTGCACTTCGGCAATGACAATGGCCAAATCCCTCAGCAGCCTGTTCTCTGTTGGTGACAGTGAAAGGGCTTCGTTTAGCCAGTGCTCCTTTTTAGCCTTTGATCATTTGGGGGACAGGAACACTTAGGCCCTAGACAAAATAAGCAGACCATGTGACCTGCGACCCTCTCTCCAAGTGACCCAACAGGGAAAATGTCAAAATATTCTACAATCCACTCCAAGTAAAACAAGCAGGGAAATGTGCACTGAATATAAACAGTCCACTCAAACATGTAATCTGCTCTATTTTTAGAACAGAGCGTGATGTAATCTAACCTAAGTATGGTTGTGCGTGCGTGCGTGCGTGCGTGCGTGCGTGCGTGCGTGCGTGTGCGCGTGCGCTTGTGTTTGAAAGCCTGCAGCAGTGTGTCCAGATGCCAGGAGATGGAAGAGAGGAGATATTTTCTATGTGAGGGAGAGTTGAGGCAAAGTTGCTGCTCAGTATTTTTCTTTCTTTGTTTTTTACTCATTAAACTGTGATTGATTGTAGTCTTAGTGAGAGAGGAAGGACAGCCTCTGAATACACATTACAAAAACATCTTGATTTAGATTAGTGTTTGCATTGAGGGGCCCAAACCCCTTCCTGAATCCTCTCTCTCCAACCCGTTCCTTCCTTTAGCCAGCTAATGTCCCTGTGTTAATATGTGAATGCCCTTCTCCCATTCGGAAATTGGCCAAAACTTTAGAGTCTATTGGTTCTTAAAGATAACGTTTCCCGCCACTGATACATGATAATCCCTAAATGTGCTGAGTTTGTATTTATACCACACTCTATGTAATAGAAATACATGGCACGACAGCATTTCCTGGGGTGTTGATATGAGTATCCTTAGACAGTGCTGTATCTAATTATAGTCTGGTCTGGTCTGGTCTGGTCTGGAAGGGGACAAGCATGGCCAGGGCCAGGGCCAGGGGCAGGGAGCAGGGATCTGCAGCAGGGTGTAGCGTTTCAAATGGGAACTGTAGCCACACTGCAACATCCAGCACACTGGTGACACGGCACATCCTGTGTTTGCTGTGTTGTGGGTGACCCATCCCCGGCCAACGACCCCCCAGGACTTCTCACTGGGTTGTAAAAGTTTATAGCTTCCTTCAGAAGTGTGCCCCAGTCACACCATGGCTGTAATTCTGCTAGCTGAATCTCTGTGTGCTCTTTACATGACCTTGCATGTGGCCTCCAGACCAGACTGAGTCCAGTGGTCTTCTATGAGTGTCTCTTTAGTTTGGTCCCTGGGACCACAGCAGTGAGGGAATGTGTGGGAATGACCACAAAAAGAGAATGTCCAGACTCAATTTAACTTCACCCTCAAGTATGGTGATATTGTCCTACCAGAGCAAACAAGGGGTGTGAGATACAAATACCTCCCCCACACTGGGCCTGGTGAGTGTCCGTTCACTCTGCTTTTCTGTTTTTGGCCTCATAAAGCGCTCCAGTAGCTGGAGGGACTGCTCTCTCCTGTCCCATCAGGCTCTGTTTAAATTCTGACCTCTGCCCTGCTCTCAGATGACAACTGCCCATGCTGGAATTTCCTCTGGAACACAAGAGCTGTAACTTCAGAGGTGTTTGAAACATATTGTGCCACCGGAGTTCTAAGAAAGTAAACAAACAGTATTATGTTCCTCATATGGCCTCTGAAAATACAGTAGTATAGTCTCATTAGTGTCTCGAGTACTGTTAACTTCTGGTTAGAGCATTATAAGAGAGTTGGAAGTACACTTGGAGAATGTACTGACCAGGGTGTATGCAGTAGAATGTAGTGACCAGGGTGTATGCAGTAGAATGTACTGACCAGGGTGTATGCAGTAGAATGTACTGACCAGGGTGTATGCAGTAGAATGTACTGACCAGGGTGTATGCAGTAGAATGTACTGACCAGGGTGTATGCAGTAGAATGTACTGACCAGGGTGTATGCAGTAGAATGTACTGACCAGGGTGTATGCAGTAGAATGTACTGACCAGGGTGTATGCAGTAGAATGTACTGACCAGGGTGTATGCAGTAGAATGTACTGACCACCGCTACACATACTGAGCATTGATCAGATTCCACAGCGCAGTATTTGGGTTTATGTCAACACCACCAATGAATAGAAACACAAATATGCAGTCAGCCACTGGCTGGCCGTTTACCATCTGGCACTGATAGTGCTGTAGCCTAATTCACATGTTTAGCCGGTGGTAAAAGCATAGCTAAGAATAGCCTAGATAGATCACTATCATCACTTGCCTTGTGTGCAGTGTCTCTATAACATATGTGGTTGTGGGATACCTAGGCCTAAATCCCACCCCAGTCACACCTACTCCTTGTTGTTGTACTGTTGTTGTGTCCCATTGGTTAAGGGTGGGTGTGACACAGGGAGGAACTGAGATACTCCACCTGTGCAGGTGGGTAGGTTATGGCAGGTGAGCCCACAGACTTTGCACAGCTGCAGGTGCAGACAGACTTCTCAAGGAGCCTTTTTATGTAGCCTATTTAAGGAGAGTGGAAACACGGACATGTACGTTGACAGATGGTGCTGTGGGTGGTAGAGGAAAGGGGATGTGGGCCACTGTGAAGACGCCCTCTCTGCTGGCTGGCTGGCTGTGTTGGCTGGCTGGCTGGGCACATCCAGGTCTGGGTCTGGGAGCTGGGTCTGGGATTGAGGATGAGCCAAGCCCAGAGCTTGTTTTCACAGCAGCTAGGAGTTGGCAGGGCGTTAAAGAGCGGCCAGCCGACCCCTGTATCACTACCTGCCCCCCTTTCATCTTCTGCTGCTGCTGCTGCTGCTGCTGCTGCTGTGGCTTGGGCTGGTTTTCCATGAGCTGGTTTTCCTGCCTGGGCAGTGGCCAGACCTCCAGAAACCACACCATGTCAGTTTATCTGATCCAGGCTGATACTGTAAGATAAAAGTGTGATAGCTCCCCAGAGAATTCCACATCATGCACTAATTAAGATAAAATTACACACAGATGCTTATGTGGAGCCCAGGTCAAACTCTGTCTGTCTGTCTGTCTGTCTGTCTGTCTGTCTGTCTGTCTGTCTGTGTCTCTGTCTCTGTCTGTCTCTAACACACCAGACCAAAGCGTTGTATCTCTATTGTTAGTAGGCTTTTAGTAAGCTTTGTCTTAGTGTTGCTTTGTCATTGATTATCACATTGATGCTTCTTCAAGAAAAGTGAGATGTCTTGGGAACATTTAAGTTCTTGGCTGTCTACTGTAACTCCTGATACACAACTTTCTCAATCTGTGCATGTTATTATAGTCAGCTATAATGTAATTATACATTTTGATGTCTGTGAGAGTTGCTGTTCAGAACTGCCTTGTCACTGTGTTTGAAACCTTGAAAATGTGATTTAGGAGAGAGAAAGAGGTCAAATATCACAGTTATTTACTTTGGAAATGTGAGGTCTATCTGCTGAAGCCTATGAACTCTGCAACTTCTAACAGGCTAAGCAAGGTCCTGCCTCATTGCCTGGGGAATTTATGCAAACTAGGCACATAGCAATATTCCCATTATTCAGCAAACTGGCTGGATCAGTGCTGTACATTCATCACTGCTATTCAGATCTGACTGCATTTTTCAAGGATTCTCATTATTCCGGCTCTCCCATTCTGTCTATCTGTGATTGAACTGTTTTGAACTTGAGAAATACTGGCATTATTTTTCATGATCTATACATCTTGGTCTCATTGATATGAAATCTGTTGTGGAAGAACCATCTCTTTTTCTTTGAAGTACCATTACTGTGCATTGAACTTGCTTACTGTATTTAAAGGTAGTCTACCCCCTCCCTGTGCTACAATATAATCCACTCTAGGTGAGATAGCACATTTAGACAAATTCCAGTCCTGACAGCTGAGGTACAGACACCCGAGAGCGTGAGATGATCACTCCCCTGAGGTAAAAAGGCTGGGACACACAAAACAACTCTGCTGCATGTAATAACAGGTGAACAGGGAAGGTGAACATTCATATTGTTGACAAGAGACAACAACAGTCAATACAAGTTACCTACAGTAGCAGTTACAGGGGCAATTATTTTGAGTTACCTATAATAGCAACATTATTGAGTTGGGGTACCATAGAACTACCACAGCCTGAATGAATAGGATTTGTTTTGGATGAAAGTGTTTTGGGATGAAAGAGGGATTTCCTGTGTCTGGAGTCAGAGTCTGGAGTGCTGCTGTGCCACTGAGGGCAGCGTCCACACTCGTACCCGGTGCGTTTCCTATTTGGCTTGTGTTATGTTGTGTGCTCGCTGGACTTCCTGTCTCCGGTGGCCCTGTTCCTAGATAAGAGGTTGAGGTCGTGTGGCTGCAGCAGAAGCCCTCGCCTGTTGCCAAACACTGCTGTGGGCCAAGGTAATGTCTAAGACCTGAAATAACTGCTCTCTGGTTGCGGGGATAGTGGTCTTTTTTATGTACAGTAGTCGAGTTGAACCCAGTTAGACTGCTACTCCTCTTTTGCAATGCCCAGCAGGTACTGTACTGATACTGCTCCTGTTTGACTGAGTGTTGAGGGCCTACTATTGTATAGGGATTTAAAGGGAGATCTGAACAATTAGAATTCTCCTATACAGTGTTAGCCTGTGGATATTTTGTATCCCCCTTTGTTTGCCCCTTAAAGATTTAGAATATCTTCTATACCATCCTGCTATATGAACTTCCTGTTGAGTATACATTATGTTGCAGAGTGGATCTCCTTCAGGAGCATGATATCCTGTCAGATTCCACAGGATTACTCCCTAGAGGCCGATCTATGAATAGAATAACATCAATTACAGAACTTGTGCTCTTTCATAAACCCTGCAAGGAATTTTGAAATCAGCATATGTTCTGTTAAAATCTTTGTCATTATGACCTTATGTGAAATAAGCAGACATTTTCAAAAAAAATGTCAGTCCAACTCACTGTGCCTGTCCTCTCTCTCCTCCCTCTGACAGGATGAGGATGCCTGAAGCAGGGAGTTAAAGCCCCTACCAGAGAGAGTGTTCCGGAGTTCCAGGGCTGGAGGCCTGACCCCAGAGACCCCTGTGTGGGGGTAAGGGAGGGGGGCACAGTCACCTGCTTGGTCGTCTGTCTGGACCATGGGGGATGGGGGCGTCGGTGTCGGAGCTGGAGTTGGGGCTGGGGGAGAGAGGGTGAACCCAGCCCACGTCCTGTTTGACCTCTTCGTCCAGGCCTCCACCTGTAAGGGCACGCTGAAGTCCTTCCAGGAGCTGTGTGACCACCTTGAGCTCAAGCCCAGCGAGTACAGGGTCTTCTACCACAAGCTCAAGTCCAAGCTCAACTACTGGAAGGCCAAGGCCCTCTGGGCCAAGCTAGACAAGAGGGCCGGCCAAAAGGAGTACAAGAAGGGCCGAGCATGTCCCAACTCTAAGGTATGTGCTGTTAAGTGATTGGAATTATTGAATTGTTGCCATTGAATTATGCTGCATTAAACCTGTATTTGATATGAGTATGGTCATACTGTAGTATTATGGTACTTTTTTTTTGCTTACTTTTTGGTCTCTTATCCTTATATGAAGTGCCTCTGCACACAGAGCTAGCTGTGTTACTCTTATCTATGAGCTGTCGTCTTGTTCTGTATTACCTGCTTTTATGTATCTACTGTATGTAATGTGACCTTGGCTGTTCAGAAAGGCGCTTCAAATCAAAAGAAATGTATTATTTATTATGACCTTTTCCCCTCCCCAGTGTCTGATTATTGGGGCTGGGCCATGTGGCCTGCGGACGGCCATCGAGTTGGGCTTCCTGGGGGCCAAGGTGGTTCTGCTGGAGAAGAGAGATGCCTTCTCTAGGAACAACGTGCTCCACCTCTGGCCCTTCACTATCCAGGACCTCCGGGGCCTCGGGGCCAAGAAGTTCTACGGGAAGTTTTGCGCCGGTGCCATCGATCATATCAGTGAGTCCACACATCGTACATATCCCCCTTTTTCTCCTTTCTTAGCCTGGTCCCAGATCTCTACTGCATGTGCTTTAGACAACTCCTCTGACTTCCATGGCTTTGCCATACAGTATGACAATGATAATCACAGGAGTTGGCTCAACCACATACAGTAGGCCTACAGATGTAGAACCAGGTTAACTCTCTCCTGCTTTCTTTTTACAGGGTCTAAAGAGACTTGAATGTTTTGGATGTGATCTGTTATGTTTAAAACAAGACTTTTGGTGCATGTGAGGACTTTACATTTGCATTGATGTGTAAACTGAAATGTTGATGAATGCGTATTGTCCCTTGCAACCAAATTGCTAAATTAATAAATGAATAGAAAATGAAATAAATAGATTAAATTAATTGCAGTGTCAGAAAGACTCCAGTAGCTGGAGGCTAATAAACAATGCTCTTATGAGAAGATCTTCTGACTTGACTGTCTGTCTGTCTGTCTGTCTGTCTGTCTGTCTGTCTGTCTGTCTCTCTGTCTCTCTGTCTCTCTCTCTCTCTCTGCAGGTATCCGACAGCTCCAGTTGATGCTGCTCAAAGTGGCTCTGCTCCTGGGCATTGAGATCCACGTCAATGCAGAGTTCAGGGGTCTGATCGAGCCCCCCGAAGACCAGGAGAATGAGAGTAAGACATCAGTCCCTTCCCTCTATACTACTTTATACTTGACTTTATACCTTATACTTCACTGTATAGTTTGGTGTTAGGGGGTGCATGGATGGACCATCTGTTTGCATTAGGCATCACAGAGCTAAGAGACTATTCTATAAGAGATATCCCTCAGTAGTAATTGAATTGGGATAATCAGAGTGAGTTGTCTTGTGTATCCTATATGCAGTGTTGGGATTCGTTACTTGAGAAAGTAATGTTTGATTGAGTTTGTTGGACTTACATGTGTCCTCGATGATACAGTAAGTAATCCCTATGATGTTATGCCTTTTATTTCAATGCATTATTCCAACACAGCTGCCATCTTTCTTTGATTTTCGTCTTTACGACAACAAGAAGCAAGTTACAGCATGAGTTCTATTAGAAGGAGACAAAGCTTTCAAAAAAATCTAATAATATAAATAATATTTGAACACAGTAACTCATTGTATTACTCTGTTATGCATACAAGTAATATATTACTGTAATGTGTTACTTTTGTAAGTTGTTACCCCCAACACTGCTTATATGGAATACATTTTGCTCATGTCTTTGTCTTAGACAGGATATAATGCTGTCTTCCTAATTTCCCGTGGTGTGTTTTGCAGGGATAGGGTGGAGGGCTGAGGTCAACCCCAGGACACACCCAGTGAACGAGTTGGAGTTCGATGTCATCATCGGGGCGGATGGGAGGAGAAATACCCTGGCAGGTAAAATCAGCATACCGCGAATTGAAATAAAACCAACTGCATGAGAACTGTAGCGCTCAAAAACACAGCTGTGGTGGGTTTCTCACGCCGTCCCCCCACCCCCGTCTCTCCTCCTGGTGCTTTGTTGTGCACATACGTGAGTCTCTCATGGTTGCTCCATCCATCTTCAGAGGGATGAGTGCTCAGTGTTCTCTCAGCGGAACAGAGCAGGAACTGGTGAATTTGCTGTCTGTTTCCTGTATGTGCTAACAACCCCTCACAGGCTGCCAGGGGACCTCTGTAATGTGGAGTGGACTACCCTGACCTCTCTGCAGTCATCTCTACTGCCAGCAGAACCCACAGAGGGTAGCAGTTTCCCTCTGGGCTAGCCACCGCCTAGCAATACCTTGAAACTCAATCTTTACAAAGCTTTGCTAATAGTCACAGTAATGTTTTTTTTGGGGGGGGGGTTCTTCTCACTTTCTGACCCTTAAAGAAAGAACACTGACTCATTCACTGTCCACATAATGACCTGTAACCCCAGCCATGAGGTCACTTCCTGTCTTGTTCCGCCCTCTCCCCAGGGTTCCGCAGGAAGGAGTTCCGGGGCAAGCTGGCCATTGCTATCACGGCCAACTTCATCAACCGTAACACGTCAGCCGAGGCCAAGGTGGAGGAGATCAGTGGAGTGGCCTTCATCTTCAACCAGAAGTTCTTCCAGGACTTGAGAGAAGCCACGGGTCAGTCACTGCTGAGAAACCACAAAAAAAGATATGATTGTCATTGTACAGTAGGCTTATCATGTATGCATAAGATGACAGTCCAGAAATGTTCATATTAGCCGAACTGTACATGTGTTGGAAAGCTTGAATGCCTGTTTGGGTCAGTGTTTGTAACGACTTGCAACTTGCAATATAGTTAATGCAGTTTTAACTTCGACTGGTTAAGGTTAGGGTAAGTTGTCAGGGGAAGGCATTAGCAAATATTAGCGTAAGCAACAACAATTAGCAACAATTAGCACCAAAAAAAAAAGAATAGTGTCCCCAGCATGATTTGAACCAGCAACATTCGGGTTACAAGTCAGGTGGTTTATTTTTCTTGAATGTGTTGAACCTCTCTAGAGATTATGAATTTGAGTTGTGTAATCGCTGGTGTTGTCCTCATTTGCCCTGAAGTAAGGTAGAGAG
>NC_139657.1:18824119-18909119 GCF_951799395.1 Argentina silus | reverse complement strand
ATGGTGAAGAGCTGGGCGCAGGGAAACACCCCCCTGGAGGTGCTGGCTGAGAGGTGAGGGAGTGGACACACACTACAAACACGCTCATACACACACACACACACACACACACACACACACACACACACACACACACAGACACACATGCGCACACAGACACATATATTTTCTTTCTTTTTCACACACACACACACACACACACACACACACACACACACACACACACACACACACACACACACACACACAGAGTGCTGTACCAGGAAAGGAGCCTAGCCTGTATTAGCCTTGGTGTCATTCCCTCCTCTTGTTCTACTAATGGGATAAGAGCCTCTGGAGCTCTATCTGAATGGAATGTGACTTGTCCTCTGTTGCTCTCATGTGCCTTCTATAATTCAGTTACCATGGTTTCCCTCTCTTTCAGGGAGAGCATATATCGCCTGCTGCCTCAGACCACACCAGAGAATCTCACTAAGAATTTCAGTCACTACACCGTGGACCCCACAACACGCTACCCAAACATTACCCTTCACTTCCTCAGGCCCAACCAGGTGGGTTACCCATCGAGATCATAGCGCTCATGACAATCAACCAATCGAATGTTATTTATATAACGTGTTTCGTACACAGGAGCAATTCAATGAGCTTTACACAGTGATATAGTATGGGGGATATCATATTTAGAATCATGTCCTATATAGCATCATAAATCCACTTTCTGGATTGGTTTCTCACTCTCACTTTGCTGTTGACAGGTACGACACCTGATTGACACCGGGGAGTCGAAGGACATGCGCATCGAAATGGAGAATGTAGTCAACTCATCGACACCCAAGCTGGTCCGAAACGGTTAGTAAAGTTGACATGACTGTTCATATGGAAGGCAGGGAATGTTGTTTGTTATTTATTTGAGTTTGATCTATTGATTTAGTTTTTTCGTTCAATCCAATTTCAGGTTTATATATATATTGCTTTCAAAGGTTGTTTTTTCCCCCACCATCGGTAATCTGCTGAAATGTAATCAGGAATTATTCTCATCCTAGACAATTGCCTGCTTGACGAGCAGCTGCAAGGTAACAGTACAGTATGAATTTCTCAAGTCCAAATGCATGGTGCTGTTTGAGGGCCTCTAATCCCTTAACAAATTCAAAGCAACAACTGCTGTATACGCTCCATCATGAATGACTTGGTGAAAGCAGGAATGGTGTAATGTGAATGCTGATTTGTTTGCAACATTGTCTTTAATTTGCGTGGACTATATTCATTTGGTCATTAATAAAACCGTTGGAGTTTCACTTGCATCGTTCAAAATAGGAGAAAGGTCATTTCTAACAGTTTTAAAGGTTTTTTAAGTGTGACATTTCCTAACCCCTCTTCCAAGGCTATTTCTTCACCTTTTATGATATGACATCTTTCATTCCAATGAAAATGTGCTGTACCATAGCTCTTCCACATTGGCTGGTCTGAAACTGGGAATAACATGGATGGAACACACCTATGACCTCAAATGTGGTGATATTGCCTCCTCCTACTGTGTGGCAGTCCACTTACTTTCACTCTTCCTCTCCCAGAGTCTGTCGCTCGCTCCAGCAAGCTGCTGAATTGGTGCCAGAGGCAGACGGAGGGCTACAGGAACGTCAGTGTGTCGGACCTGACTACGTCCTGGAAGAGTGGCCTGGCCCTATGTGCCCTCATCCACCGCTACAGACCTGACCTCATGTGAGTCACACAAACAGACAGCATACAATAGAGTGTCAGTCACAAGTGTCTTTTGTCCTTTCACCCAACTTTATTTGATATATCTGATCTTTGTGAGGATTGGGGCAACTACAACTACAATGTGTAATATGGGTATTCTATGACCCTATTTGAAGGGGCTCACAGTGAGGTAAATTATCAAAAGCATGTCCTTAAATGGCAGGCAGGGATGAAGGGGTTAAAGGTGTCATCCATGGCATGGAATGGCCTGTCTGCTGTGTTTATGGCTGTGTTTGTTTGTAGCGCTGTGCGTGTTATTTATTGCCTGGCAGAGGCCTTGGTTGAGGTCCGTATATCACTGTAAACGAGGTGACAGCTCCTGTTGTGACAGCCCTGAGTCACAATGACTGCCTGTCAATTGTCCTGTCAGGGAGAGGCTGCATCACACACACACACACACACACACACACACACACATACACACACACACACACACCCACACCCTAACACCCTCCCATAAACACAACTCCCAACGACATTGCCTAATGGGAGGAGAGGTATGGTCGTTAGCCTTTGCTGGCTATACTGTCCTGACTGACCTTTAACAAGTGGTGTTTGCCTTGTGGGAGTTCTGGCCTGCCAGCTCTCATGATGATTGTGGTGGGGAGGGAGGCTGATGAGAAGCAGCAAGGCTAATGTGCTCTCACGCCCAAAGAGACAGACAGGGCAGGTTGGTTTCCCACTGGTAATAACGTCATTGCATTTCACTAATGTACTGAATAGAGGAGTGGGAGTGGCAGTGGCATGGTGGTCAGATCCTAATGCTTTTAAATGAGTTATATTGATGTTTGATGTTAAGTGGCATTTTCAGCTTTGACATTTTACAGTATTATGGCCTACAGCTATTGACACCCCCATTACTATGCACATATTAGGGTTTGAAGATGTTTACTGCCTCAGCATCTGCGGCTTAATGCATCCACTGTATCAGAACCTGCTTAGGGAGTTAGCCATGTTTACTGTTTTAGTTAGCCAGGCAAGGTAAATATTCACACAAATCTTCAAGTCCTTTTCAAATATTAACACTTTCACATTGTTAGTTTTGACTCTCTCCATCCCTGTTGAACCCCTCTCTGTTCCCCTTCAGTGACTTTGACTCCCTGGATGAGAGGGACCAGGCGAGGAACAACCAGCTGGGCTTTGACGTGGCAGAGCGGGAGTTTGGCATCTCCCCCTGTATGACGGGCAAAGAGATGACCTCCGTGGTGGAGCCGGACAAACTTTCCATGGTCATGTACCTCAGCCAGTTCTATGAGATGTTCAGGGACACAGTGCCCCCTGGAGGTGAGTGGTGGTACAGGCAGGTTTCATAACCTTGTTTTGGAGTAATGGTTGACTGAAAATGTTTAATGTTATCCACTACTGATATTGTAACAACATGGATGCTTTGTCATGTCAGAGAACCAAACCAACCTGAGTCCTGAGGAGAAGGCAGTGTTGATGGCCAGCACCAAGTCTCCCATCTCTTTCCTCAGCAAGCTAGGACAGAGCATCGCCATCTCTCGGAAACGTAACCCCAAGGTCAGTATGTATATATATATATATATATATATATATATATATATATATATATATATAGATGACACTCAGCTCTGCAGCCCTTTTAGCTATAAAGGGGCAATCTGGGATTCAAACAACAACAAAGCGTTCAACCTGCCACTTTTTTCTTGGGATGTACCAATCACGGATTGCCCCTTTAACACTCATTACTGTGTTTATGTCATGGCCATTTGTCATGCTGATGATGATGCTGCATGCTGTCATGTTCTGTTTCTCACTGCCTTAAAATAACTCTTCATCCACAGGACAAAAAGGAGAAGGATGTGGATGGTTTGGGGAAGCGGAGGAAGACCAGTCAGGCTGGCCATTCTGAAGACGTGAGTTCAACTCTGAGGGTTGCAACTCTCATTAAGACTTGAAGCATTGAACTTCAGCTTCTCACACTGAGAGAAAGGGCTGTCTACAGTACCAGGTAAAACTCTCTGCTCTTCTCTTACACCTGCTAACAGGAAGAGGTCTCCAGGGGTAACCGTGATGACAGGCCATCTATAGCAACTGCTCTGACAGAGAGGAAGATGGAGTCTGGAGCCGTGGGGAACCATAACAAAGTCAAGTCCATGGCCACCCAGCTGCTGGCCAAGTTTGAGGAGAACGCCCCTGCCCAGTCCACGGGCCTCAAGAGACAGGTATGGGGAAGCATATGATTTATGGGTGTTGATGACAATAAATAAATAAAGCATGACATGACTTGGTGTGGGTTAAACAAGAAGGCATAAGCTGCTTCAGACATAGAGTTGAAAAAAATGACACACAATGTCACATGGAGGATTCAATTTCGCTCATGACAAAGATCCAACCAGTTTGTTTTCACACAGCGTCTTATTTGTCCCGAGTAAATATTATGGATATGTAAAATGCAGATTTCATGGCGTCTAACATGAGATCCTGTTCTTTTGATGAATGCGCAGGAGGTCTGTATCACCATTCATGTGTTCCAGAATACTAATATTGATACGACAGGCCTCGGGTGTATTGTTCTTTGGTCCAGTAGTAGGTGGTCTGATAGTGCTGACTGGAACTGGGTCCGTTAGGGGTTGAATGGGTGTACAGAACCAGCCATGGGAGGGAGGTGTGGGGGTGTGTGGAACACAAGACACTATTGTTGACAGAGAGAGACAACTCACTGTGTGTGTGAGTGTTGTCATTCCAACATTCCACTCGGCTGTGTGTTTTGGAATCGTTATATCTGATAAGATCTTTGACATACAATATACTCTGTTTGGGTATTGCTTAGCGGAAGACTCGGTCCATGTAAATTGATGAAATGAATAGCCTGTTTTTGGTATTTAAATTAGTTTGTGAGTGAAATAGCTTTGTACAGAATGTTTAAAAAGGTCTCCCTAAGACAAATTTGGAATATTTGAAATATTTAGCTAGTGTTAATCTAAGTCATATTTCCTAATGGAATAATAACCAGATGCCAACAGGCCCATCAAAGACGATCTGCAAGCTGCTTTACAAGGGGCTAAGCCCTGCTTATGCTGCATCTCTCCTTGTGATGGCCATATTGAATATAATGCTGCAGTCTGCCTGCCATGTGTTGGGGACTGAAATAAATATAAATAAAATTATGCAAGTGTGTACTTTCTACCTTTCTGTTCTCTGCATGGAATGCTTTTTGAATTTCTTTGCAAATGTGTATAAGCCTATATTTCTTTATTTGATAGACAACCACATGCCTGACTGGTCATTGTGTGTTATAATGTATGTTATAAGGTTGCAGTCACATTACCAACACAGCATGATATCCTTATGACAAACCATACCATTTCCTTTTTGTTTTTCCACACAGTTTCATATTTTCCAGTCAGCATGACTCTCCACACACAATTTTCTCATGATTCACTTCTCCCTCTCTATTTTGTGCTCTCTCTCTCTTTCTCTTTCTTCTTCATGGATCATCATGACCGTGACTCATGGTGGGTTGTGCCTTACCCTGGTCTCTTGTTCGTCACTTTGGCTGTCACTCATCTTCCACTGGTCAAAAGGGGGATTCCCTGCCCAATCTGGAGCTCATTATGCCCCCTCCCCCACCCTCTGGCCCCCTGAAAGAGCCAGTAATCCGCCTGGCCCCAGTCCCAGCATGGAGACAGGTAAAGAGTGGAACCCCCCCCACCTCAGTCTAAACCCTAGTCTAACCTCTGCCCTGTCCCTAACCATCTGTCTTTCTGCTGTCTGATAGTGTAGATGGGGAAAGCTGCTTTTGTGCAAATACTAGCAGACTGACCAGCTGTCAATGTAAAGCAGTGCCCCATAGACATCTGTTGTGGTCTGTGGTCTTTGGCCTTTGCAGTAATTCAATCAGTAGATCTGTGTGTGTGTCTAACTGTTGCTGGAATGACTAAATCTGTGTTATAACATTAGTTAACTTCTGGATCAGATAGCTGTGGATCTGGTGTGTATCGTGTGAGTGTGCCAGAATAAGCAGCTGTGTGTGTGTTTGTGTGTGTTTGTGAGTGTTTGTGTGTGTGTGTGTGTGCGCGCACGCGCACGTGCGCGCACTTACGTGTCTGTTTGGGTGCGGTCAGTTGGCCGGTCCTCCGACCAGACAGTGTGGCATGACGTCATGTTCTCTCTGTCTGTCCCTCTGCGGCGTATCCCTCATTCTCCCTCGCCATGCTTCCCCCTCCTCATTGGCTGTCGGTCAGAAACGCACCCAGCAGCAGGAGCAGCTGAGCTTCCGCTATAAGGAGAGGGTCAAGTGTCAGACTCTGCCCAGCCGTGGGGAGCAGGTACGGCAGCACGGCAGTAGCAACCCAGCCTAGGCTCTCTCTCTCTGTCCCCAGTCAGATCAGAGCTAAGCTAACTACCACCAGTGCTAGTACAGTAGTCATACCCTGCTTTCAAAGACAAAACAGGCTACCACTTTAACTTGGATCAGTTTCACTGAGTCTCACTTAGGGGATTGCTAATCGTGATCGTGTAGCAAAAACACACAGCTTATGTTCAGTTTCCCCTTAATAAACAACATTTATAAAATTGTGTTTACGTCCACTCACCAGGCGAGATAACGACTGTAGCATCGGAGGGATTGACTTTAGAGTCAGAGCAGCGCTTGAGTGACCTCTCAAAGCTAGTTCTTTGTTGAGCTGCTGGACTGCTCTAAAAGATCAGACATTTTAACTGTACCTGTTTGAGAACACGCCATGAAGTCATTAGAATCTCCACAGAGTGGACCGTGAGAAGTTCTCTCCACTTGAACCACCTTTACGTCTCTTAGCCTCGTTGCCACGTATCAGTTATCATCCTAGTAGCTCTGCTAGCTTTGAGGGCTTTCTCCCTCTCACCGCAGTGTTCCATACTTTCCTCACTACAGTGTTCTTCCCTCCTTCTCTCCTTAGCCCACAGAAGCGTCCCATAGGTTTTTGTGGCCATTGAAGGGGAAATCATTTCAAATTATTCTCCTGCTTGCTGTAGTTAGCTGTAGTATATACTTCTGTGTACCCTATGACATAGTCAATTACTGCCTAGATTATTTGACTTGCTTGGAAATTTCCCTCCAGCAGTTATACCCTGGTGGATACGACCCTTTTTGGGTGGTCTGTGTTCTGTGTGCGTGTGTGTGTGCGCGTCTGGTCGTTAGTGCGTGCGTGTGTGCGTTTGTGCGTGCGTGCGTGCATGGTCCAGATCCATGGTGAGTGACACTGTAGAAGATGATTGACATTGTGGATGTTAATTGAAGTTGATTTGAATAAATATGGTGAAAACACTATTGATTTGTTCCGTTTTTCTGTTGAATGCATTGTAAGAGTTAGGATGACGTAAGACCATGTGTGTGTGTGTGTGTGTGTGTGTGTGTGTGTGTGTGTATCCATGTGAGTGTGCGCGTGCGCGTGAGAAAGGCAGTGACACCAGTGAGTGACAGCTTGTCCTCCTCTCCTGTCTCTCAAGGTCAGAAGCAACAGCACCGAGTCGAGTTCGGGCTCACGGAGCTGCCCTAAGAAAATCATTCTGCTCTCCTCCTCTTCTTCCACCTCTTCGCTCTCTCTTCACTCACAGGTGACAGTCTG
The DNA here is from genome assembly GCF_951799395.1 of Argentina silus. NCBI lineage: Eukaryota > Metazoa > Chordata > Actinopteri > Argentiniformes > Argentinidae > Argentina > Argentina silus. The sequence goes on along the minus strand of NC_139657.1, from coordinate 18,901,791 downwards.
TGCCGCAACCTATGGCACATCATACCCATACCATATACCATACACTCCCCTCTGTCTTCCTCCTAAACTGTGGTCCAACCTAATCTAGGCTCTCTCTCCGGTGTTGCCTTAACTTTGTGCAAACTTTATTCAATTGTAATGTTGTGCTCTCCCAACATGAACCTTCCAGAGGACTTCAAATTACATTTAAAAAAAGAAGTGTGTTCAGTATCTAGTCGTAGTTTATGTGTTCTAGTGAGTGGGTAGCATTTGTTTTCCTGAGAGGATTTGCATGTTCTGTGGCTGACCAGTGTGTAGGTGGGACCTTGTTGCACGCAGATGTGGGCAGAAAGAATGTTGGGTCATAACAAGTTAACAACATGGGTCAGTTTATAGCCAGTTAGCACTAGCAGCAGCTAGTGTCGTAAGGCAGAGACTGTGGAGAGACTGGTTATGTTTCTGTGTGTGTGCGTGTGCGTGTGCGTGTGCGTGTGTGTCCTGTAGCAGTGTGATAAAGGGTTGGAGACAGAAGAACAATCCGTACAGGACCAGATGCCTCTGACATACAGGGTAACCGTGGTTGCATGGGTCTGTGGTGATTGCTAACCTCTACTAGCAACCTTGTCAGTCTTAACAACAGAGTGTGTGTGACTGGATGTCTCTGAAGAATTGTGGAAGAAAGGAAAGAATAGTTGTGGGCAGAGTTGTGTGTGGAACAATAGAAGTGTAACCAGATGGAGAATTGCTTCTGTTATTTTTAGTTTCATATGTTGAAAATGTGCACCATTTTTGTTTGTTCTCGGGAACTTGCTGTCTCATGTATGGATATGTGATAGCACCATCTGTGAAACTGAACTTGATGTCTGACTCTGCCCTTCGACAGTTGAGGTATCATATTCCATAGCCTGTCTCAGTCCAACTGTCAAAGCTAAACTGCATCAAACCAGTACCAGTAGGGTACTTGAGACACATACACACACACACACACACACACACACACACATACAAATTATTTTTTTCACTTCAGTTTTCTGTGCAGGAGTGGGAGCCAATGCAGCTTCAGGAGCCAGGGCCTATTCACATCCCTAGCATTCAGGAGAGGGCTGCCTGTCTGATCTCTAGGTTTAAAGGCAAACCTGACAAGCCCAAGGTGAACACTATGCATGGCATGCTGTGGGGAATATACACATGTAAGGAATCAGGGAAGTACTTCTCCAGGAGTATTTAGCTAGCATACTTTCAATAGGATACAAGCATAATTGCTTTCCTGCATACGGTTTATGGGTATCTAGAGAGTTAGATAGCGTGTGCTAACTACGATTATTTAATCATTCTGTAACTCCATCTCATGTTGCCTCTTCTCAACTATTATTCTCTTTCTCCCCTGGAGCCGAAGAAAAAGCCGTCACGCTTCTTTATAGAGCAGTGGCACCTGTCCCACGGCCCGAGCTCCCAGAGCCCCCTCTCCTCCCCCGACTCTCTCAGTAAGGTACAAGTGGTACCAGTCATGATCCAAGGCTATAGTATAGCCTCTAATGCTATCAGTCGCTTGTGAGGGGCATGGACTACAAATACAGTACAATGCATGGACTACAAATACAGTACAATGCATGGACTGCAGCACAGTACATGGACAGCAAATACAGCACAGTATATGGACTACAAATGCAGTACAGCGCATGGACTACAAGTACAGCACAGTGCATGGCTACAGTGCATTCCTCCTCTTTCCTCTTCTTCTCTGTGATCTAATAATGCCTTCTATCTGCAGGAGCCAGAGCCTCTGCTGCGCTCTGATGACCACATGCCCTTACATGTCCTTAGCATTCGAGAGAGGGCTGAGCAGCTAGCTGAGCAGTTTAATGACAAGCCAGCTAAGCCACAGGTGAAACACCACCAGAAGCCCTGGTTAGGAGTAAATGACCAACTTATGAGTACATGACTTTATGACCATACTAAAGGACCCAGTTATGATTATGAGTAGACTAAATGACCAAGTTATGAGTGTGACCAAGTTCCATGAGTAAATGGCTTTATGACTACCCATGAGCTAACCTATTGACCTAATTAAAAGATGTAATTGACGCCAGAGAGCTACATATTAAGAAATGGAACACTAGTTGTTTTTTAGTAGTCCTAAGTATTCAGTATTGGTTGATAGTGTTATTTAAAATGGAACACAGCTAACAGATTTTTTTATATCAGCTTCTCTGGCTTTTCTGCCTGCGTTTCTTTTCTCTTGCTAAACTGTCCAGCCTTAACTCTCCTCTCTCTCTTCTTTTCCCCTGGATTCTAAGAAAAAGCCATCACACTTCTTTATACAACAGTGGCACCTGTCCCGGAGTGCAAGCTCTGTGAGCCCCCTCCCCTCCCCCAATGCTCTCCGACAGGTAGACCCCCCCTGGTGGTGTGCAGTGGAGCTGACACTAACACACTACCTCACGACTCACACGCGCCTCCTGGAAACCTCAATTTCTTCAGATACTACCTCATGAGACAGGCCTTATAGGCCTCATACGATGGATTGGAGCTTGTGACGTGTAATAACAAAGCATTACAGAGTGCTCGTAGCATTATTTTTCCTAACAAATAAAGTGGACAATAGGAGTAGGAGTGTTTCATCCCTTGCCTTGGTGTGGTGGTTTGGCTCAATGAGTCACAGTTAAAGTAAATATGAGTGATTTATGTTTGCATTGGGTAGAGATTTGCCTTCCCTAAGGTTGGGCCTGTGTCGTGATCTTGTGGTTATTGTGCCTAGGGAATCCCTACCAGATGTGTTGGCAGGACAGTTTCAGAACAGCCTCATTTCATTCCCATGTTGACGAACCCTGTTCCAATTAGAGTGTTGTAATCGTGGCTCTGGGATGTGGCACAATAAAACAGCATACAGTATTATTTATATATGTATTTATTTCTTTATTTATATATTTAGATCTTATCCATGATTATCATAGTTTACATGGCTTAATACTGTGCTAACTATGACCTAAATTCTGCTTCTCTGTAGGATAGATGTTATGAGGAAAACTAATCCCTGTCATTTTAAGGATGTACTACACTTTCTGTTTTATTAGTCACAGGGTAGCATAGGAAGCATTTGTATCGTAAATTTGATGATTGTGTATGTGTGTGTGTGTGTGCATGCATATGCAAATGTGTGTCTAGGAGTGTGTATGGGTGTAAGTATGCAGTGGGTTATTGCCTCACAGGGTCACTCAACAGCTGCTCCTCATTAAAGTGGAGTCGTCATGTAGATATTACTGCTGTTTCTCTTAATCCAGAATGCTTTTTGTCTGACGTTGCATGCTCTGTCGATCACGGCTTTAGTTGCGTATTGAAAGTTCATGGTATTTTAAGCAGTTGGTTTGTGACACTCATTCAAAGCAGTTCAAGGGTTGTGCCTGAGCCCACACCTCTACACGCTTGATCAACCAAACAAGGCAAACATAATTACATTTCCTGCTCTCATGACCTCATTACATTGTTATTCACCAGCACTCTCTAGTGTCTTCCGTACTCCTATCTCACCTCATTGTTTACTAGCTACCTCATCTCTCACATCATAGCTAGCCCCTCGACAGTACCTCATGATCTAGCCTCAATATAGTTTATTCTTCTCTTATTATGGTCATAGACACAGACTTACTATGGTCACAGATACAGACTTATTATGGTCATAGACACAGACTTACTATGGTCACAGACACAGACTTACTGTGGTCACAGACACAGACTTACTATGGTCACAGACTTCCCTATTTCTCCTTTTACCTATCTACAGACAATTCGTGGTCCAGAGGTTGTGAATCTCCGTGGCGCTCCATAAAATGCCACTGTCACTGCATATAACCTATATATAATCAGCTTTTTCGGGTTGCCCGAGGCTACAATAATAATACAGAACTACAACATTGGCCATTATGGCTGCCAAGAAAGAGCTTGACCAAGGTTTAGGGTAAGGATAACTCACAAGAAAATGTTTTATATAGTTTATATTCGCAGCGACTGTAAGTGCCACGACGTTCCATAAATATACCGCGAAAGCTGGGGAAAGTTGTCTGCAAATAGGTAAGAGGACTTGGTCACATGGAAGAGTGTGACCATAGCAAGAGAAGAATGAGCGATACCATGGGAACCGTTGGGGCTCATAATCATCCTGTTCTCTGTCATTTGGTTTCTCTGACCATTAATGCCTTGGTATATCATTTCTTTTTTCCTCCCTGTCTTTCTTTATTTCTTTCAACCTCCTGTCCTTTCTCTCTCTCCACCGATGATAGAGATATGTAAAGATGTACACAGGGGGAGTGAGCTCATTGGCTGAGCAGATAGCCAATCAGCTTCAAACTCAAGAGGAACCCAAGCCTCTTCTTGACAAGAGGGAATTGGTAAGAGCCGATGGTGTCATAGGGTAGGCATGTAGAACCCAAGAGAGACCCGACCTTTGCTAGCTGATGTAGAAATTGTATTAGGTGATTTGGAGTTTGTTCCTTTAACTAAGGCCTCTAGCATTCTAAATGTGCGTGCTCTCAAGAACTAACTGGATGATAGTACCTGTGTGTGTGTGTGTGTTTGCTTTTGACCTCACGTAGATGTGACGTTTCTCATGAAACAGTAATTGTAGATGTTTCTTTGAATCATCTAGTCTTGCTTTGTGTGATTTTATTCTTTATTGATTTTAGAAAAATACCCAAATCGTTCCATATAATCTTCTGGTTGTGAATGGTTTGATTTCCAGTAGCTTACTATTACTTTGACTCCAATGCTGAGTTTTGAAGCTGGGGGTTCAAGATAAGGCTCACCTCTCTCCTCATCTCTCCCTTCCTCTTCCCAGCCTCTGATTCAGTATGTTCTCTCCCCCCACAGGGCTCTCTGAGGAAGGAGTTCCCCCAGAACATCGGAGGCAGCGACGTGTGTTTCTTCTGCCATAAGCGTGTGTATGTGATGGAAAGGCTGAGTGCCGAGGGGAAGTTCTTTCATCGTAGCTGCTTCAAGTGTGACTACTGTGGCACCACGCTACGACTCTCCTCCTATGCCTTTGACGTGGAAGATGGTACGTACATGACTATGAGCTACACAGACAAAACAAATATACATGGAAATGGGTTCATACATCACACATACTTGTATGATAATCACACACCTGCATTTATAAGCAAAGCATGGTCACATGGTTGTCTTACAGCAGTGTTAACTGTCAGTTTTTGTACACGGGGAATTATACCAGGCCCATTATAGAAGGTATGGCAGTACAAGACTCGTAGGAGTTAATGTTGTGTTGCATTGTCCTTAAGAGTCTGGTCCAGTCTTATGATTTCATATTTTTTCTCTCTGGTCGTCATGAGGTCTCTATTGTGCTCATGGACAAGTATCAGATTGTTTGTTCGCTATGACAGAGTGGCTGTTTCTTCCAGTCCACTGTGACATCCCACTGGAAGAGCAGACCCACTTCAGAGTGCCAACTCTGGCCCTGAGCATGGTGGGAGGGAAGGGAGAGAGAGAGGAATGGAAGTCAGACAATAATTCTGTCTATCTATGAACAGCATACATTCACACAGTGCACAGGCTTTCACCACACAAAAGACTATGCAACCCAACCGATGAGGTGATTTCATGCTGACCTGGGATGTCTATGTTAATTTTCACTGATTATACTTTCAGATGTCTGCTAATCTGGATTGTCTGTGTTTTCTCTTGCAGGGAAATTTTACTGCAAGCCCCACTACTGTTACCGCTTGTCGAATCAGGCTCAGAGGAAGAGGCCGGCCCCTGCCCCTGCTCCACTCAATGCTAAGGTACTGACACATCACTCTGATCATATGTTATTTTCACAACCATGTATATAACTATGTATGCCTAACCAGATCTTTTTGCTGTCAAAGATATATTGTATATTCCAATGCATTTAGATGTGTTCATCTATACAGTACCTAAAGATCGACTGAATATGAAAGAAATCAACCCCACCTTGATGCTTAGTGGCGGTAGCTGTATGTATGTGTATCAGAAATGTATAAGGCTTTATAAGCCCCCCCCACCTCCTCTGTCTCCAGGACAACCAGGTGTCCCAGCCTGCAGCGGACACGGTGGACGGCCCTGGGCGGGCGATGGCAGCCGCCGCCCCTGCAGAGCGCAGGCCCTCAGGTACCCCGCTTTCCTCTCTAGCTGTGGTGCCCCTGCCCCATCTTCCCCGTCTGGCCCTGGGGGTGGGGGGCTCCCTGCGTATGCTGCGCCGCACACTGTCCTGGACCTGCCACCAGGTGGCGCACAGCCCCTTAGACTCCCCCTTCCTCTGTACATACTGTATTTACCTCTTCTGTTGTTTCACCCTCAATGCCCTGCTCAACTACCTTTAGTCTAGCCTAGCCTAGCCTAGCCTAGCCTAGCATGACCTCTGCTACTTTACCAACTAATAACTCTAGAGTGTGATTGTATAGATCTCTCGAGTCCCCCTAGCTTGCTGACTTGCTGTGCCATTGATGTAAATCTTCTTGTGATTCTGTGGTTGCGTGTGTCATTTATTTCTGGAAGATGCAGCATTCGCTCTTATTGCACATTCAATTTGGAACAGAAAGAATGACGTTTGATTTATATGTCGATTTATCAGCCAGTAAAGTAGCTCGCTGGCAGCTAGACGAATGGTGCATCTTTCTCAATCTCTCTTGGCTGGGAAATTAAAAACAGTCTGGCAAAATTCAGAGTTTAGCCCTGCGGTCTAGCTTTTAGTTGTTGCATTTTCAAGACTCAATGTTTTGAAACGTACAGTATTTTGACTTCACTCATTAAATGATCATCTTGCTTACCAGCTTAACGTAACTGGTTAAGTTAACGTAAACCTAGCTACCTTAACTATAATAGAAACAAGTGCAAATTATAGTTAATAAAGACAGTAGTTTCACAGATAAGCTGAATATGCTCTTTTGCCTGCCTGTGTTTTAATAGAAGGCTAAACTCTATTTTATTGTGGTTGTAACCTGTAGCAGACTGTGACTGCTCTCTCCTTATACCTTCTCCTATTTGACCAGCTCACCTCGAGCGTGCCTGTATCAGTGCTTGTGATTGGTCCCCTGTAAGCTGTACTGTACCTTTCCCCCTCCTCCTTCTCAAAGCTGCTCACTACTGTAATGAAGTGCCTGTATCATTGCTTGTGACTGGTTCTTCTGTAAGCTTTACCTTTCCCCCTCCTATCAGAGCAGCTTAAAGCTGAGAACTACTGTAGTGCTTGAATCAGTGCTTGTGATAAGTCTCTTGTGAAATACCCCACCTCCCCCCTCCCCCATCAGACTGTACTGTTCATATCCGGGCTTGCCCTCCTCTTCTCCTGCATGTATCTACCCTCCCACCTCCCTCTGCATACTAACACAACACTGCTTTTACTGAATGCTGCATTTCTCCTGCATAAAGTGGTATATACAGTATAGGTACAACAGTTGAGTAGTTGAAGTTAATAAGTCTCACATAGGGCAGAATGATTGGAATTGGATTGGAACGACTCTGGCTTATGATGATGAGTTTAGTAAGTAATGGATTGAGCAATGTTACATAGGCCCATGTAAGGTAAGTATTAAACGAGTACTGATAGGTGTTCAAAGGTATTAATCCCCCTACTAATAACAAATATGTACATAGTGCTAAGATAACATATGCATCATTAACAATGAATGGCTTAACTATAATTCAGTCAGGTAAAGTACGTCGGTTTAATGAAAATGGTAACACATTTAAGTCTGTCGTAATTGAATGGCTCCGCTCTGTGTAGCTCCCTCGCTGAAGTTTAAACAGCATAAAATACAAAATAACATAGACAGGGAGCCCATAACTGTCAAAACCCCCTGTAGGTAGGTAAATACAGAGGGACCGAGTGGGTGGAGGCTGGGGCGGTGGGTGGAGGCTGGGGCGGTGGGTGGGATGATGACCAACAAGTGAACTCTCATGGACAGTGGCGTTACACCATGGTGGAGTGTTGCATACTCTGCTCTTTTAAGCCTTGTCCTTGGGACATGTGATGATGTTTTGCAGACAGCTGCGCCGTTCGACTTAGTGTCCCGCCTGAACTTACGTAACCTTCATTCATTTCATTATGCATTGCATTTTGACTTGTGGAAATCCTTCTCACTTGCATTCATTGATAAGGACAGTTGGCTTCATGCTCTATTTAGTCGAAATTCCCCAAAAATGCAAATAGAAGACCGGATCAAATGTAGTTTATTGAAGGGTGTCACAGGAATTGATTCTGATTCTACACATGATTGAATACTGTATTGTACGGTTTCACTCATCTGACACCAACACAAACGTTCACCATGACACTCTTCTGAACACATTCACCCTCTATCACTACCAGGGTCGGCCACAGTCAGTATCAAATCTCACTCTCACTGCCACACCGCACCCTGCTTTGGTGGGGTTTGCATGGGGTCATTGCTTACAGTGCATTTTCTGTCATTTCACCCTGTCAAGTGGATGGGTACGTTTATCTCTCCCTCAGCTGAAGCGTAGGTTGTAGAAATGATCAAAGGTGTTTTAAAGTTTAACTGTGACCCCATACTAGTTTCTAATTTGACCTTATCTGACCCTGAGTTCGGACTAATACCATAATGAGTCTAAGTGTCCATCAGTTGTATGAGTTGCTTCCTAGGATGGGAAAAGGCAAGGTAACTAACAACCTTGTTGTTATATCATTTTAAGTATAGATATGTATTATATTTGTGAGTCGCTGTAGGAAAATTAATGAAATGCAATAAATTCATAGACACTTTACTTTCTGTGTTCTTGTCCATTTGTCCTTAGAATGTAAGGGATCGGATGCAGTGATGTCCTACCAAGAACACTTAGGATATCAGAATACTGTAACAATGATCTAATGGAGCTAGTGCTAGATTTGATACTGCCTCTGTTGGAAGAATTCACAATGATGCACAATTACACTCCAAACAAACATAACACAGTTGTCACAAACATGACACAAATTATGAATCAGTACTCAACTTGATTGATATACATGATACAGGATTTTAAATGCAAAACATATGTATTTTGGAGAAGTTTGAGCTGATTACAGTTGATGCATTGTTTCAGAGACGCAATAATAGCAGTCTGATACCTGAGCCTGCCTGCAACCTTGCATGGCTCCTACACGGCTGTCTCCTAGCCTCCAGCTCTCCTCTCCTCCTCTCTCTTCCTCTTCTCCTATTCCTCCTCTTCTATTGTTCTGTTGATCTGATTCTCTGTTGCCTGACTGTATTCTGTCTGTCTGTATGCACCCCGTCCCCCGTCCCCAGTCCCAGAGGTCAACGGGCTGCAGGAGCCTAGCCTGGCTAAGCGTCTGCGTGGGACACCGGAGAGGATCGAGCTGGAGAACTACCGCCTGTCTCTGCAGAGGGAGGAGGAGCTGGAGGAGGTGCCAGAGGAGACACTAGCAGAACACAACCTCAGCAGTGTGCTGGACAAGGCTGCGGATGTGGACCTGGGCTCCAGGTGAGCTCACACACCTGACAGTACTGTCTTGCATGGGTGGACACTGGAATGCCTCACCAATTGACAGGTGTTCAACTGATCAATGAAAGTAGTCCCCTCCCCTGTTATGACCCTTGTGCTTCTAACACCCTCCCACATCCCCACCCCCCCTTTACCCCCTACCTTGCCCCCCACCTTACCCCCCCCCCTACAGCAGTTCAGAGTCTGACATGGAGGAGGAGGATGAGCAGCAGGAGGAGGAACAGCAGCAGCCTCCCAGCCCATCAGACCTGGGTGGGGTCCCCTGGAAGGAGGCTGTGGAGATCCATGCCAAGCTCAAGGGTGACAGTGACCCAGGGGCAGAGCAGGAGGATGGAGCTCAGGCTGACACAGCCAGGGACGCAGAGGTGGAAGAAGAGGACGAGGAAGATGAGGAGGAGGAAGAGGAGGACGATGACGAAGAGGACGACGAATCGAGTGATGGTAAATTCGTTTTTTTGGTTTATTGCGCGGTCTCTGTGATTCAGTTCTCCGATGTCCTGTTTGAATGCCCTTCTTGACTTTCTATCACAATTAAATGTCATGTCGTTATGATTGTAATTCAGAAAGGTTTACAAGTAACTGCCATTTTAGTCACTCCGTCAGTGGTTTCTAGGGGGCACAGTAAACAGGAAGCAGAGAAGTGTCAGGTGTGCGCCTATTTGTTATCCCTCTGATGTCTTCCTCGTCCCTCCTCCTCATTTGTGTGTGTACATCCTGTCTTCACCTCAACTTAGTCCCCTCTTGGACTTAATTACTGCATAATTATTCTGAATAATTCTGCTTAATAGAGAATAGCTCACCTGTTTCACCTGTGCTGTCACTGTAAAGACATTGTTATTCCTCATCCTCTCTGTTTCTCCTCACTCTCTCCTCTGTTCCTCCATGTCTCCTCCGTTCCCTTCTCTTCTCCTCTGTGTGTGTGGGTTATTATTGGGGACTTGTCTCCCCCTTCTGGCAGAGGGGGAGTACTGCCCCTGGGAGAGGGAGCTCCAGTCAGGCCTTTGGCTGGAGAACCTCACAGAGGAAGAGGATACTGGTACATTTAAAGGTAGCACAGCACACTGCCTGTATGGATTCATTCGTTTGCACTCTCAAATAACTACGCGTGAAGGAACCTCTTATTAACTCTTGGTTTGGGTTTGTTTCGTTCACTAGACTTTCCACAACAATGTCATTTCTTTGGCTGTTTGGAATGTATGTGTTGTTTGGTTTGATTATGTTTGAGGTATGATAGGATTTTGATTTGATGTTTCAAGGAGAAGGATGATTTCATTCTGTTTTAGATTTTAGGATTTTCAAGATATATTACTTTTTATTTCATTTATTGATTTATTCTACCCCATAACACCTCCAAACTAAATGTAACATTAACCCACTAATCCTCAGAGTGTACAGTTGTATTCATAGCTAAATGTTGTAGTATGGTCGAGAGTGATTTTGAGTGATATTTTAAATCAAATCAACCTCATGAGATTTGGTAAGTCTTTCTGATATTTGACTTCTTCAGTTTGCAGGATTCTAGTGCATGCAGCCTACATCTCCACTGTGGTGATATTTCAACTCTAAAGTCTCTTACTGTTCTGTAATCATCATCTCTCTGCCTTCTCTCTCTCTCTCTCTCTCTCTCTCTCTTCCCTTTCTTTCCCTCTGTGTTCCTACCCCCATTCCTGGACTGCTGTATGTGTCTTGCCTCTCCTCTCCCTCTCCCTCTCCCTCTCCCTCTCCCTCTTCCTCTCTCTACACAACCTTATTAAACCCAAACACACACCACCATCACCAACCATGTATGGTCACACATCCCCTCCCCTCCAAACAGCCAGGAACTTGCAGATCCAACAAATCCTGCAGCCTGTAGACCCAACGTCCATCCAGTCGGCCAAGCACAGGACACACGTCCACTTGGAAGGGGACAAAGAGGGGTGTCCTGCCTCGGCCTCCCAGCCCTCCCAGCTCATCCAGCCCTCCTCCACAGGTAACCCACCCAGAGGAGCTGATCCCTGGGGAACCTCCCCATGGCAAGCCCCTGGTTGTGTGGCTCCAGGTGGAGGGCCAGTCAGTGTGTCTCACTCTCACCAGTGTTCAACACTCAGTGTTGTTGGGGCTCTGGGTTGTGACTAGTGGACAGAGAGACACAGGTCCACTGGGTCTGGTCTCCAATCGCACCCTCTGTTGATTTCCCCTTTGTTTATTCTGTTGAATTTTTGTTTTGCTTTTGTTTGATTGTTTTCTGTTGTTTTGTTCTGTCCCTTCATGTGTCTGCTCTGTTAATGTTCTGTTCATCCCCAACCGTCTCTCCTTCCCCGTTGTTTTGTATCTCCTCATTTGAATGTAGCCCCCGCCCACACATCTGCGCGTCATGAGGCAGTGAGAGTCTGGTTGGAGTCGGTGTCCGGAGGTAGCGCAGAGGGATCATAATACGATCCTACAGTACCTTAGCTTACTGTATACTCTATTTACCTACCTATTTCACTGATGTACTCTATTTCACTGGCCTTTTCCTAGAGCATGGCGATATATATACACTCAGGGACACACACTTAAAAGCATGCATGCTGCATCCACATCACACAAGAGACACATCTCTCTTGGGGCCAGACCAAATTCTGCACCTTACCTTTCACTTGACTCATTACTCAAACCTGTCTGCTTTACCCCAGCCAATACCTACAGTAGAGTAGCTGGAGGACTAGGAGGAGTGAAGGTTATGGAAGTTGTTTTAAATCATGGCCACATTTATCATTAATGATGATTAACGGCACCTTCAAGAATTACAGTATGGTGAATTGACAGCAGCACAATATTAGGGAGGTGCACTGGGTCTTATGGATGCAATCGTTTTTTTTTGTTTTTTTTTCAATCCCTAGTGAAAATATTACCCAGTGAGTCAGTATCTCTTCTGTAGTTATTTTAGGTCTCCATTACAGTCCCTAACTGTGCCCGCTGGTCAGCTTTAGGAGTGGGGGAGGGATGCGTACTGGGAATAATAAAGCCTGTCAGATGACAGGATCAGTGGGTGGTTTAGAGTGAGATCACCACATTAGGGGCAGCACTGCGGGGTGCTGGGGTAAAGCTGGGCAGTTTAACCATTAGTACTGTATGATCTATCCTCGTAAACTCACCGAGGCGGTCTATGCAAGAATGTGGTGACTAATGGTGTCTAGATGGGTGATTACATGTTTTGCGTCAGTTAGAATCTCGTCACTACATCACTCCAGTGAAATAACCAGTTTCCTCTTATATTAACAGTTGCATGGTTGAGGCTAGGGTCAACTCCCAATTCAAGCTTTTGATATTGAAGAGTTTTCTCAAACCTTCTCATCTAGAATGTATTGAAAGGAGGGATACTTGCTTTTCCACTTCCACAGATATCATTAACACCTTTTGGTTGCGCAATCGCTTGATTCAAATGTCATCCATTTGCATTTGCAAAAAATGGATAAGTGCATGTATCTAACCACTAATGTCATATGTTGCATATTTTGCCCATTATTTATGTACAGAGATTTCTTTTGTATAACCGTTTCAAATGTTAATCTGATATGTTTGAATCTCTTATCCTAAATCTTTTTTTGTATAGATATAAGCAGAACATATGGATCTCCTAGACTGTAGTTTTTACACCTAGTTCTTTCTTATCTTGTTTTATCTCATTCCTATTTCCCTGCTTCAAATGTGTCCAACAACCCATATTTCTAAGCATTCTTTTATCCCTCATTTTCCTCTTTTACCCTGTAGTCAGAAATTGAGATGGTTTAGATCAGACGGCTTTGAGCAGGTCAATAGAAAATTAAGAATTGTTATTCGCTCTCTTGCTAGACTGTGCTTATGCCAGACGGCTGTCAGTTGATGCCCCTGTTTTCGCTGTTTCTTGTTTCCTTTGAACCCAGAGCCCTGTGATGATGATGACCCAGAAGCAGAAGCAGCCAGTCCTGACATGGAGCCAGGCACAGAGATGGATCAGGGTGAGTAACTGGACCAAACAACAACAATGTTGAACTTAAACTTTAAAAAGCTATTTGTTCATTTATTCCATACTATTGTCACAGAGTTATTGATGTTATCATAGCATACTTTATCAAACTGGTGAGGTACTATACAGTGAATTGTTGTCCTGGTTACAGAGGACATTCCCTCAGACGCAGAGGCTGAGGCTCGTCTGCACCAATCAGAGAACAGTGAAGTACTTCCTGAAGAGAACAGGAAGCTTGAGAGCCAGGGCATCTCCTCCAGCATTGGTAAGAGCTGCTCTCAAGTCTAAATCGTTTGTGAGGCATAGCTTTTCAGAGCATGTTAATGTAATAGTAATGTCTACAGTAATTACAGAGTTACTACACAGGTATATGAGCTAGTTAATATAAAATGTGACCTATTAACTTTTCTTTCTGCAGAACAATCGACTGCGAGTCCGGTGAAGCCAGTTGGGGAAATTGTGCTTTCGCCAATCAAACCACCCACAGAGTCTGATGCACAGGTGAGATGGTTCCTCTCTCAGCCTCATGTTGGCTTCCAGTTATGTTGTTTCTCTAATGTTTCTCAATGCCCCTCTACTTGTCTTCCAGATGTCTTGTACGTCTCCTCCCGGTTTGGTGAAATCTCCTGGCATGCGCTTTTTCCCAGAGCCCTTCACACCAGACGCAGTCCAGGCCCAGAGGACAGCTCAGACTCCAAACGCCAAGAGCCCAATATACTCTTCCCCTGCCGCCCCTGTATCCCCCATCAGATCCCCCATCTGCTCCCCTATCCGCTCCCAGCCTGTCCCATTACCAGAGACAGTCACTCCCAAATCACCGGCCACTCCTCAGCCTTGTTCCTGCCCCCCCACGGGCAACCCTCTGTCCCCCATCTGTGCCCAACCGCTGTCCTGCCACGAGCCCTCCTCACCCCTCACCTCCGACTCACCCGTCAGAACTCAGCCGGCCCCTGCAGTCACCTCCACACCGCTGGTCAAACCAGCCTCGGCCACAGACAGGGACACGGCCACGCCAGAACCAGAAAACCCCCTTGACTCCTTAGAGGAAACCCCAGCCAAGAAGACGGACATCATTGAGGAGTTCTGGCTAAAGAGTGCAGAGATCAGGAAGAGCCTGGGCCTCACCCCTCTGGTCCGTAGTAGCAATAAAGGCCCAGAGAAGAGTCCGAGGGTCCCCACCCCAGACTCCTCCTCCCCCAAGTCCGAGGACCTGTCCTCTGAGGAGCTGCGGCCCCACTTCACAGGACGCTCTGTCATCCGCAGGCTCAACATCACAGTGGAGGGCCAGGTCATCTCTCCAGTAGACCCCAAAAGCAACGGCTCAGACAGGAGAGACCTCAGCAGCAGTTCTGGCCTGGGCCTCAATGGCAGCATTGCCACCAGCCAAACAGCCACCAGTGACAGCTACAACACCTCTGACTCCACTATGCTCACCCCACCCTCCAGCCCTCCACCACCCCCACCCAACGAGGAGCCAGCCTCCCTCAGGCAGCAGCAGAAACACCAGGTGTCCTGGAACAACGGGACCCCTGTCACTGAGCCTGAGCCTGCCAAGGAGCCGACACCGGTACCCTTCAAAACAAAGAGCCCTGTGCCTGCACCAAGGACACAGCTAAGCCCAGTGTCTGTGCCCAAGCCTGCTCCCAGGACAATGCCAGTGACCACGCCAGTGACCATGCCAGCCCCCGCCCCTGTGGTGATGAGACGGGAGAGGAGCAAACCACGGCGAGAGGAGGTGAGGAAATCGTTTGTGGAGTGTGTGGAGGAGATTCCATTTGCGGACGAGATTGAGGACACATACGACGAGCGGACCCCCGACACAAGCATTCTAGACAGGTTCTACACCCCGCCCACCAGCAAACCCAAGAGGGAGAAACCTCCTCAACATCTGGCCTTAGCCATGGAGAATGGGAAGCCCAACATCCCAGCACACCATATCCCCAAGAGCCAGAAGGTGACAAAGTTCTCCCCAGAGGCCAAGGAGATCGCTGAGGAGAGGATGAGAGCCAGGGAGAAGTCTGTGAAGAGCCAGGCACTGAAGGATGCCATGGCCAAGCAGCTCAATAAGATGAAAGAGAAGGAGTCAGAGACACCCAAGGGTGCCGCCTCCTTAGCTAAAGTGGCCTGGAATGTGTCATCAGAGGGCTCTGTTAAGAGTAAGAAGTCCTCCAGCTCTCCGAAAACATCTGCAGTGAAAGCTCTGGAGTCCAAGAAGGCAGAGACTCTTCCTGAACGTTTCTTTAGCAGTAATAAGAGTCTAGACAGCTCGGTGGCCTCTTCAGATTGCTCCACGTCAGGCGGCAAAAGCAAGAAACGAAGTTCTCTCTTCTCCCCGCGCAAGAACAAGAAGGAGAAGAAAGCCAAAAACGAGAACAGGAACTCTGACAAGCACGGGCCAGACGAAACGCCGCCCAAACACAAGTCCCTTTGGAAGGCGGTCTTCTCAGGGTATAAGAAAGACAAGAAGAAGAAGGATGACAAGTCATGCCCCAGCACACCGTCTAGTTCCACCACGGGGGACTCTGGGAAGAAGAGAGCATCGCCCCTCGGGAGGTCGTCAGGTTAGACGAGAGCTCAAATTGTTAAAGTGTCCATGGACCACTCCACATTGACTTGTTTAAGCTTGGCCAGTTTTCTTTGTATATGTGAATTTGATTTACATAATTCTATTATGGTCACTGTTTTGAATTCTGCGTACAAATAACAGTCAAATGCTTTGTGTTTTCTTTTGCAGATTTGCGTTCGCGCAGAAACCTGAGTTTCTCTGAGGACTCAGACCTGTCCTGTGATGACGTGCTGGAAAGGTCTTCTCAGAAGTCCAAGGCAGACGTGAGTCACTTGTTAGTGGTCATAAAAGCGTGATTTTCATTTTCATCCATGAATAGTTAGAAATCTCATCCCCACACTGGTCCTTTTTGTGTTATGTATAAGTTGTTTTAAACCATTGTTTTATTTTTAGCAGCATTCGGACATCTTTGACCTAGTTTCAGGGATTCAGATGGATGCAATAAAAGAGGAGAAAGTGGAAAAGGAGAGAAAGAGAGAAAAAGAAAGAGAAAAAGGAAGGGAGAGGGAACGAGATAGAGGCAGAGACCGAGATAAAGAGAAGGTATTGCATTGGGTGCAACAGTGGGGATAAAAACTTTTGAATTTCAAGCAAGTATCAAAATTCTAATGTTGAATGGGACTCATTTGAATATGAGAACTTGTCTCTCGATTATGGATTTGCAGCTTATGTAAGATGATTTTAATTTAGTAGGACATAGGCTTACTGAGAAATGTATAGCTTGAAGGAATGTCGATAATCCTTTCAAGGTTTGCAGGTTGTGTTTATAATTTTCTGTATGAAGTTAACTTTTATGTATTCAAATACTAGCTGATTTATGGTTTACCTCAACTTTTACCTCCTATAATCTTCACATATACAATTTTATTTTTCCTGATAATCAGAGGGTTTACTGTATGTATTAACTTTTTGTTGCCATGATCTGATACTGTAGTCCCCTAAAACCTTCTGTCTGTGCTTTTCCTATTATCATCCGGCACCCCAGACACACACCAAACCCAACCTAAAATTACATTATAAAAGTAGCTAATCCAGTCGAGAGCTTCTTCACTGACTACAAATTTAATTTTCATCTTATTCTATGTCTGTGGGCAAAGTCGAAAAGTATTAGTCAGTCTACATTATGAGTGGACTGAGGCAACTTCTGAGGGGGGAAGTTGAATTGAATTGGTTTCTGCTTGTGATGTAAATCATGTCTTTGAAAAACAGAATCCTCTGCAGAAATGAGTCCCACTCATCTGAATTCATTTGCATCCATTATGTTGAAATTGTTTGAATTCAAAAGTGTTTTGTCCACTCCTGGTGCTCTGTGTTTGTGAAGGTTCATATTGTAGATGGAACTCAGGGCCAGAGGCATGCATTAATCATTAGAACCTTTCAGTCACTTTCAAAAGCAGCTCTGAAAAGGAAATGAGTCTCATTCTGTTTTCATTGTTATCTTTTTGCCAATGGTCATGAACATGTTTGTTAAATAATGAGCTTGACAACTATGTTCAGCGTATTTGACTTCAGCCAGGATTTTGGACCCAGCCATGCAGATTGCAGTCTGAATGGTGCTGTACAAATAACTGTATTGTAGGACATGTTTTAGAGACAACAGTGCACTCCCAGTACACAATAAATCTCTTAATGTTTTGCTTATCTGGCCCTGTGATGCTTGACAAGGAATATCAGGAGTTATTTAGCAAGTTTAGACTTGTTTACTGTGGTTTGTTGTCTGTCTAGTTTATGTAGCTCTCTAGAGGTGTGATAGTGCGTACTGTTCTTGTGATACTGATAGTTATTATGTGAAGTGGAATAGTACATTGTTTTAATGACTTATTGATAAAATAGTGGTAGCCCAACTTGTTCTTGCTATTCAGACTATTCTGACAGTTTAACTGTGCAGATCTAGGGTCTATTTTAATGTTTTGTGTTGTTCTGTTAATATCATCTAATGGGGTCCTTGCTGTCTATTTCAATATAATTGTTTATTCTGAATGGTGTATGAATAATTCATGATAATTCAATGTTGATTCCCAACTCATCACTGCACTCTCAATGACCTCATCTATGTGTTGGTGGGAGGCTTTAACATTGCCTGTTAGATTATACCAGTAATTTGGTTCAAAGATGTTGGCTAGTTTTTGTGTTGATTGATTTAACATTACATTAACCCATTTAATCATTCCATTTGTTTTATGTTTGTTGTCCTCGTTTTTGTTTATGTTTTGTCTCCCTAAGTCTGTTTATGTCCCACACGCATTGGCGTTCAAGAGATCGTACGCCACAAAGGTAGTGTGTACATACCCATTGGCCACGTCACCCTGCGCATGCGCCGTTGCACCACCACCCTAACTCCTCCTCTCCGTCCATCTCGCCAGAGCGTTCACCCTGTTTAACTAATCATACTCTTCAGATGCATGTCACAGCCATGCCACAGCGCCCCCCCCTCCCCCTTCTGCTGGAGGTCCAACCTGTTGCACTCTGCACTTTTCTGGTGACAATGACATCTGTCCAATACGTCCGCCAGTGCTGTAACTCTGTCTATACTGGTCCCATGTTAACCTGTCTATCGCTGTGGCACTATCCATCCTCCAGTGCTGCTATTGGATCAGCTATCAGAATCCAGCTACCTGTCTCTGTTAAAGTCTGCTCCTTCTGTATACTACTGTCTCTTTCCCTGCGTTGCTACAGCTTTATATGGCAGTTAAATGACTAAATGAGGACAAAACTTACAATTTTAACTTATAACATACATGATAGAAACATTTCCAGAATGTTCTGCCTATGACTGTCTATGGAGTAATTAGTAATAACTCTTTAAAAATCACCTGTGATGACAACTTCAGACTGTGTTAGAGCAGATGTGTTAGTTGCCTTGTGTGTTAGATCCCTACCTACCCGTCTCAGGACCTTGTCCTACTTACTGTATGTTCAAAGTTGATTAGCTCCATTAGTGCTCTATGGTAGTCTGTGGTGCAACCAATAATCGTATCATAGTCCCCTCCAGAATGGAACACCAGTTTGCTTTTGACTCCCACTGTGGGATGAAAGATATAGCTATCTCCCATAGAAGAGAGGCACAGGTACTTTCTATTGAGTTATCCTATGATTTCATAGATTGTGGTTGCCAATAGACTGTATCAGTCAGACTTGTAGGCGTGAACCTGTATTTCCCCTATAGAAAACATGCTGTGAAACAGAGGGGTTCCGCTGTATCAACCGTGAAGGTTGTGGATCCCACAGAGCCTGGGGGAACATCTCTACAGGCCAATAAGACCTTTGACATGTTCCTTTATATCGTCTTGGCGTTCATAGAAAACCTACACAGAGGAGGAGCTCAACGCCAAGCTGACAAAGAGAGTTCAGAAAGCTGCCCGGCGACAGGCCAAGCAGGAGGAGCTTAAGAGGCTACACAGAGCACAGGTAAGTAGCCAAAGGAAATTATCTTTCAGAAAAAAGGAAACAATAAGATTTTGCAGGATTCATCACAGGAGTGCCCAACTGATTAACTGAGATTGCTGTTTAAGGGGAAGTTTACACTAAATCGATTTTCATGTGTATTTCTGGTCAATCCACAATGCATACATCTTGAACTATCTTCATTTCGTGTGCAGCTGCATCATAGCTGTCGAAACGCGAGGTCTGTGTTTATTTCCAAGAAAAGTATCTGCGTCAAAATCAGTAAAAATATGTCAGACCAGACTTTTTTCCCTGCTCTATTTTGCTAGTGATTCCCAGAGAGCAGCATACATTAGCTCTTGTGTTCAACAGAAGGATGTGGGAGGCAGAGGGTTGAATTTCACTCAAATAGGCAATTTGGAACAGCAGGCATTCTAAGCAAGATATCTTAACTTTGAAGCATGATTCTTTGTGGATGTTTCTACTATTGACTAATGAAAACAACAAAACCACCAGATTACATTCCACTTTAATTGTGAATGGTTTTCCAAAATCTGTTCTTTTTGAAGATCATCAAAAACCGAACCCCATGCAGAGATCAAGACAGCACTAATTAGCAATGCACCCTGTGTTCCTGCTCATGAAAACTTCTAAAGAGAACACATCTTGAAAGTTTGAGAAGACATTTAGATCAGTTCTTTCAGAATGTCTTTCATATACAGTCAGGCCATGAGGCTTGTATTATGTGTGAGTGTACTCTGTGTGAGTGTACTCTGTGTGAGTGTACTCTCTCTGTGTGTGTGTGTGTGTGTGTGTGTGTGTGTGTGTGTGTGTGTGTGTGTGTGTGTGTGTGTGTGTGTGTGTTGTATGAATTGTCGTTCTGTTCTCACTCAGATCATCCAGAGGCAGCTGGAACAGGTGGAGGAAAAGCAGAGACAACTGGAGGAGAGGGGTGTGGCCGTGGAGAAAGCCCTGCGAGGGGAAGCAGGTACCTGTCACTGTCACTTTCTCTCATTCTGATTGGGTGGAACACATCAGGGGCTTGGTCAGAGGTTCTCATGTTAGGATGGGGGAAAGAGTTTGGAGATTATGCATTCAGATCATTGTAAGTACATGTTTCCCAGTTGAACAGACGTCGCCTATCATTTAGTGGGATTACCCTCTTAAGATAGTTTTGCGCATCCACATTAAGAGACAATAGGGAATATTAACATTATGATTTTTTAATGATAATTACAGAATACTAAATATGTAAACATGGGCCCAGTTTGGCCACTGAATTAACTCTAGACTACTGTTCTCAAGAGTGTCATGTACATCTATGTAGCTGTACTGTATATTTCTATACTAAACTACACTAAACATGCAGTGACCTCACTTCAAGTGCAGATCAGTGATTCAGCTTATGCCAGGCCTGAGAGCATAACATCCCAACCCTGTTGATCTGCTGTATCTTTTACATTTCTCAACGATGTATTCAGTGTGAAAACAAGGGACTATCACAGATCAGTACATGCTGTCAATGTTGATCAGTAACTGCTTGATGCAAAACACTACTGTGATGTTCTACAAACAGTGTAAGTTCAGGAGTTCTATCTACATCAAATCATACTGTAAAATATAATTTGCTAGCTTTTTATAGGGCTCAGGAGCATTTGAGGAATAGAATAGAAAGAGAAGATCATGTCATGTGGTTTTTTTGCATGAAGTCAATCACGTCATTTATTTTGAGTGGCTTAGTGTCGACAAAATAATCCATTATTACTAGTATGCTGCTTGCTATACGAAATGAACATTACACAAACTGGCGAATGCTGGTTCATAACTTGGCTATAATGATTTTCTAGACACCCAACAACAAGACAACTGGAGTGAACCTGCAGTTTGGGTGTCAACTCTTCCCGTCTATCGTTTCTATTTCTACTTTCTTAACCCAGTGATTTTTTTACTTCCAAGGCTTCTTTCCTTTTTTCCCCCAATCAAATTCGTATTCAAATTGAGTGTGTGAGGATGCCTTTAATCTCTCTCTACCATCTACTCTTTTAAAGGATTGTATAAAGGTACTTACACTATTCCAAAACAACACAAAAGAAGATCAGGTATTAGACTTACTGTAGTTGTTGCCAATATAACACCGTTTCGTTCGTACGTTATCCATCTCTGAACATTTGATTTCTGTACTATCATTTCTGTTCATCATCGTCTGAGCTGCATGCCATTTGGAGAATGTGTGTTTCAACATAGATTTGTGTGTGCTCACACTGGTTGTGGTTGTCCACATGGCCTTATGTACCAGTTTCTCTCATTCAAGCCAGAGTAGGAATAGGATACATATTTTACTTTTTTTTTTATGTACTGTACTGCTATCCCTGATACCAAACCTACATTTGGTCCATAGGCAAAAAATATTGGTAATGATTACATTTTACTGCTGTTTTAGTAGGAATACTTGCCAGAAATGAAAACCCATTGCACCTTGTGTATGATGCAGTGTACTTAAACATCACTTTATCAGAGGAGTGAGATATGTGGTTATAAGAGGTGTTGTGCCACTCCAGAGCTACTGCTGTTACATATTAATGTGTATCATATATACAGAGGCAGTGCATAATAGTACAGCAAATCTATGTAGCCATCTACGTACAAGCAATATGTGTACTTGACTGCATATGTACAGTATTGTGGTGAGTACTGTACTGTATGTCCGTCTGTACTGTGTGTGGTTGTAGTGTGTGTGTATGGGTATGTGTGCAAGCACATGCATGACCTCTTGTTGCAGATGGTGTGTGTGTGTGTGTGTGTGTGTGTGTGTGTGTGTGTGTGTGTGCAATAACTCATATCTCTAATATATCCCTGTTGTAGACTATTGGGGAGAGTCTAATTACAGTGAAATCCTGGACTTGCATCTGGGCGGTATGTATTTCAAATCTGTCGCTTCCAACTAACTAACAGCTAACCCCACCTGTCTTTCCCCCTATACTACTTGAGCTTGTCTCCCTTACACGCCCTGCCGCAGTAGTTCCACTCACCCCTCTGATCTTTCCAGTTCAAACAGACACATAGTCCGAGAGATCAGACACTTCTCTAATTTTGTCTTCTTAAGATGTTCTTTGATCGTTTGACTTAGGTACTATTTGTACTCAAATATCTGTACCTATTAGTGCATTGGTTACATAATGTGATTTGCTTGATTTGAGTTTAATACTCACCTTGCTAAGATCGAGCATGCATGTAAAAACACACGCATGTATACGCACACGCACACGCACACACACACACACAGTACACACACACAGTACACACACAGACACAGACACACACATACTCCAAACAGAGGAAAACTGGAAAGTAGTGTGCTCCCTACTGAACCCAACTAAACTGCTACCCTGGCCCCTGACTAGTCCTCCCCTCCCCCATAGAGCTGTGTGCTGTAGCCTAGTAGTGTCCTGTAGTTGCAGCTCTGGCTTCTCTCACTCTCCCATACCTGCTCAGTTGCATAACCTCCTAACCTGTGTCTGTGCTGAGAAGCAGTGTCATTGTGCCTCCTGACCCCCTCCTAGCCGTCCTGTTAAGACTGTGGTTGTTCAACAGTAACAGATTGTACGTCTGTCTGTCTGACCCAGGGTGGATGTGATATTTGGTGGTGATTGTTGTACTGTAACGTTACTGTAGTAGACTGTGCATCTCAGTGCTGCTGACTGTCCAGCCATGTTGTTGTTGTTGCTGTTGCTGTTGTTGTCACCCATTCGGCAGGAGATAGCGTGGAGTGTTGTTTAGAAATGCCGAGGCAAATCAACCTTGTTACTGTCCCAAAATATTCTGATCACAATCATAGGCATGTCCTTATTAAGGACTCATCTCTCCCTTGATAAGGCGTACAGTCTTTTGTGATTCATCAGACTCTGCATAGGCTTACTTGCAAGGTCACATAAGACTAAAGATCTAATTCGCCTTCAAGGTAGTTCATTAGGTTGATAGTAGCAAATGAGCTGGGCCACCCATTACACAAGGTAAGTATGTATGGCATTTGAGAGTCGACATTGACTGGTTTGATACTCAAAGCTGAATTGAGAATGTGAGTGGTGTGTAGCATCTGGGCTGTGTGGAGACTATGCAGACTGTATGCATTGTCTGTGCCCCTCAGATGGGGGTCTAGCCTGGTACTATGATCTCATGTGGGGTGAAGTGATATGGACTGGCATTATTCTGGCAGAATGCTCTGCAACCATTGACCATTAACATATCATAACGTCTGCTCTGCAACATACGTAAGCTGTTCTGGAGACATGTGCTTGACCAGCATGGCTATGTGCGTAGAGCCCTTCAGGGGGCGCCAAAAGCTAAAGAAGGACACTCTCCTTGGCTCACTTTTGGCCGGTGGTTGACTGCAGCACAGTGACACACACATCTTGTCTATCACTCACTCCATTTATTACTTCAATCACCTCTATGTAATACAATAGGTTCATGGTTCACTGAATCTCAATGATGACATACTTTTAGGTGTTTCATAACTGCATTTTTATATGAGGTGGAAGCATTATTACTGCGCTAAAAATTTAGAGCAGGCAGTCTTTCATACGTAGTCTAGGGTTGTTTTAGTAGGGAGTTATTCTACCTGGCAGTTACTCCTGCACTCGTCCTCTCCTCTGTGATAGTCCCTTGTGGTAATTACCCAGCATTCCATTCTCCCAGCTCTTTCACCCCAGACTGTTCAGAACATTTTGTCAGTTTCCTGTCTGTATTGGTGCACTCCCTTTTCACGTTTCGTCCTATCAAGACCCCCCCCCCCCCATCTCCTTCCCACCGTTGGTTCCATTCTCCTGTGGATAGAAGGCTCTTCCTCTTAATACACTAGGACTTTCTATCTATTTTTCTGTTTCTGTTTCATGTATAGTGTTTATCTCTATAGCCACTAGTCACAATTACTTCATTTTCTCTGAGAATTTTCTCTTAGAAGTTCACACAGTTGGTCTGAAATACTAATTTGCACTTCAAAAGTTGCCACACCATCAACAAATATGAGTTGCAGTTAAAATTGAGTTGTTCTGTTTACCTGGAAGAAGAGCAGAAATCTTCAAAGATGGAATAATTATCATCTATTATCTAAGAGGGAAACAGTTCTCTTCTATTTATGTAAAGCTCCAGTAATGAATAAAAACCCTTTTATTAAGATTAATCCAATTTACACTTAGTGTTGTAAAATTCCACTGACATTGAAAAGGTGGCTGTATCACATATCACTATATGTCTTCAGACACCTAATACTGGCTAGCTTCACTCAGAAGGGTATGATTCGAACAACAACTGATGAAAAGATGAAAGAAGAGGATTATTTCGCCTCCTGTTCTCCAGCCCTTTGTATTTTCACTCCCTTTTTTCTCTCCCTCCCAACACACAGCTGATCTCTGTCACCTCTCCACATGCTTTCAGTTTCACTTCCCCCTAATACTGCTCTCGGCTCTTTTTGATTTTCTCCTCACTCTTCTCTCTTCCTCATCTCCCCCTCCCTTACTCCTTCCCTCCTTCCCTCCTTCCTCTCCTTCACCTCTTCCCACGTTTTTTGTCTTCTTCTACACTTTTTTCTCTATGTCTATTACTTCTCCCTCCTCCTCCTCCTCCTCCCCCTCTCCATTTCTCCCTCCTCACCCTACTCCTCCCCCACTCCCCCACTCCTTGGCACTCCTTTCCCTATGTTGTGGAAGGTGAGCCCTTTGTCGGGACCCCTCGCCGAAGACCTATCTCCTTCTGCCCCTGCTGTTCCCCTGAAGGTAACGTAACTTCGCCTCGTCTGCTGCCGCTGGTCACTGCAGCAGGTTACCACGGCAGCCGCCGGGATATCTGCCAAGCAGGGCTCCTCCTCTGCCTGGTCTCCTGAACTCCTCCCTCTCCTCTTCCTCTCCTTTCTCCTCCTCCTCTTCCTCTCCCTTTGTGTGATCAGGCTCAGTAGATTTCCCCAGGATGGCATAGTTCTGTATCTGCCATACTATGGTACATCACACTACACATTCAATATGTTGGAAACTGTTATGGAAGGTTGATATTTAACCCTAACTTGCAGGAAAGGTAGGGGGAATGGAGCATAGGGGTAGGGGCCGGCTGTGGGACAGGAAAGCTCTATGCGTTTGATGGACCTCGCCTTCATTGAAATTAGGAGTTTCAGTTTTGCATTTGAATAGAATAGGACCATTCAGAAATAAATTAAACCTGTGCTGGTATAGGAGCCACACATATTAAAGTTGTAATGGTATTGTAATGGCCTTTTTCTCCACATCTCTCATTTACAAAGTGTAAAAGATAGAATTACCCTTTTGCCTGTGTGGCTTGAATCAACCATCTAGCGTTATGCAAACGCCCACTCGTTCATTAGATGAACATGTTTATGAGATTAACACATTACAGAGCTGTCAACCCGAGTCATAAACATATCTGTTGTCAACATATCCTCATTTAGACACATGATCTAGAGTTTAACATCGGCATTGGCCTTTGATTTATTCATCATTCCAAGTAGCTGCAGCGAGGGGGAAACTACTCTGCTTGAATGTGTGTTTGATGATCAACAACATCAGCATGTCCTCTCTGTTTGCTGTTCAACTAATGGGAGTGAATGATCACCGGCACGGTTCATTGGTCCGGTCTCTCTAGCGTGTGTAAAGGCTGCTTCAAAGCTCTACTGTAGCCTCTCCACTGTGTGAGAATGTTTAGACTCATTTGCCTCTGAGACAGATAGCTTAGAGGCGAGTTTGTGGTTCAAGGCATTTTAGATCCACAATTTGTGAGGCCTGTTAAAATTGTGCAGACAAAACAAGAGTAGTAATAATGTGTGGGTCGTCTGGTCTACAGTCTTTAACATCTGTCTGTGTGAAATCGCTTGAGAAACCTTTCGATCCATGTGGCACGTGTGCATTTGTGTGTGTGTGTGCGTGTGCGTGCGTGTGTGTGGGAAATCTGGTTTTCAGGCTGGTTTGTTTTGTTGTGTTAAGTTGCTAACTGTGGCTCTTCTCTCCTGTGTGCTGGGAGCGTTGGGCTGAGGGGTGGTGGACGAGGCAGAGGGAAAAAGCACATTGCTGGATAAGTTAGCAAATCAACCTGTTTTTCTCCTCGTCTTCGTCCTGTTCTGTTCATGTTTTCCTCTGTCTGAGGAACTTGCTTTGCCTCTCTCTGTCCTTGTCTATTAAATCAGTGAAAGCCAGCGCCCGAGACCACAGCCATGCGATTTATGTGTGCACTGTGTTTTTCCTTTTCGTTTTGCAAGAGCCTCCACTCCTCCAGCTAAGTACGTCAGTCATGCTGCATCCAGGTTTGCCCCCCTCTGTCCCATTCAAACCGCTTGGCTCCACCTGCGTGTGACAGACAGAAAGGATGCGTTGCAAACTTCCTGTTCTCTATAGCATGCCATCGACTGGCCTTATGTACAATTACGACGGCACAAGAGGAGAAGTCTGTGGCCTCCAGGGGGCCCAGCCCCCGACCGCATTGGTCATGACTGCAGTAATGCATGACAATAGTAGAGGCTTGTCCCCATAGGGAGACTAATAGATAATAACTGGATGAGCTTCACTACAAATCATCCTCCCACCACCATTTGACCCAGTAATTGAAGTTATAAGGGGTATAAGAATAATTCATGGGCTTTTATGAAACTTTCACCATGAATACAATCTGACAGGATGTATTTATGCTGCTGGCGGTGGCTCATTGTGCTGGTAGGAATGTATCATTTCCATAAGTTCATGGGTTCAAAGTGGTGTAATACTCGAGTTGCCTGTCCCCTATACAGCTCTCTCTGTAAGAGACTGAAACCATGGTACAGAGCAGCGTGTCTCACAAGTCCAGATTTAGTAACACAAACTCAACTTTGCAACACCGGTTTCTCCTGTGCATTACCAAAGTTGAGACTGTACCTCCACGCCATCTTCTGTGAGCCACATGGCCAGACCGACCTCATTGGTCGTCAGTCAGCACGGCCCATCCCCACCTTACCATCCCCGACCGCAACTAAGACATCCTAGCTTGGCTGTCATTGCCATTGCCTGTGTCAGTCTGTGTCTGTGTCCCTCTGTCAGCCTCTCTTGTCCTGCTGTCTCACTCCCCTCTCTGTGCTTCTTCCAGGGATGGGCAAGAAAGACGACCCCAAACTCATGCAAGAATGGTTTAAACTGGTCCAGGAGAAAAATGCCCTGGTGCGCTACGAGTCTGAGCTGATGATATTGTGAGTACATAGTTGTGTTTATGTCACAATCTCTATAACAAAGGTCACAGTTCTTCAAAATGTAGAAAGTCTGGCACATTCAAGTACATACAGTAATTCAGCACTCCAGGTGGTATGAATGTTATTGTCTATTATTGTACAGTTTACTGTTTTGTATTATGCCATGGTCTCTCTGGCAGTTGAATTTCCCTGTCGGAAATGGGGATTAATTAAGTAATACATACATACATATATCTAATCTAAATGAAGTAGCTCTATTCTTTGTGCTCATGTCTTTTCTCCTGTCTTGTCTCTCAGTGCACGAGAGCTGGAGCTGGAGGATCGTCAGAGCCGATTGCAACAGGACCTGAGGGAACGCATGGCTATCGAAGGTGATAACTGCCATCTTGAATGCTTTCTCTCCTCTCCCCATACTCTCTCTCTCTCTTTCTCTCTCTCCCTCCCTCCCTCCCTTCCTCACACACACTCACCAACTCTCTCTCTTTTACACTCCCTCTCTCGTCCCTCAGACCACCTGAAGAAGGAGGTGGAGCTGGCGGAGGAGAAGCAGATCCTGAATGAGATGCTGGAGGTGGTGGAGCAGCGGGACTCCCTGGTGGCTCTCTTGGAGGAGCAGAGGCTCAGGGAGAAGGAGGAGGACAAGGACCTGGAGTCCGTCATGCTCTCCAAGGGCTTCAACCTCAACTGGGCCTGAGGAGAGAGACGGAGAGACGCACCATCAGACCCTGATACAGCCCAAGAGCACCTTCCCTGTCCTGGTTCAGTGGAGGCCGCGGTCCCACTCTCAGACCCTCAGCGGAGAATATGTGTGTGGTTCTTCTTCCCTCATGGCTGCTGCCTGGTCCTCTTCCGTTTGAGCGGTCTATAACGTTTACATATCCACCCTGCTCAAGGCAGGTCTCATCACTTACGTAGACTGCTCACCTCACCTCACTGTCTCCTTTTCAGAGGACTAGGAGAGTCAACGGCAGCCTGAAACTACATCATAAGTCGAGTGGTTCTCTTTTAGAACAGGCAACCTATCTTCCATTGGGAGAATGTTTTAATGTTTTGATTTCTTTGAATCTAGATCATGCAAAGGGAAGAAAGAGGTTAGGTCCTGCTGATGTAAAGGAATTGTATGATACATGCTTCTGTGTATAAATGTGTAGAAGAAAACATAAGAAAAGACTGTAAAGTCTGTTACAGAGGTGTTTCTCTGCGGCAATGGGATGAGTGGACCACGGTCTCTGGTCTGTCACTCATCCTCTGTCTCAACCTAACCTCCCAACATCCTCTGCTATGGTGACTGCTGACTGGGGGAGGGAGGGACTTCCTTTGTTTTAGCTTCACACTCTGAGAAGCCTTTAAGGATGAGACTCTGAAAGGCCCATCATTTATTTTGCACAGAGAGTCACAATGAGTTAACACTTATGATCAATCAAATCTGGTCACTTAGTTTTAATTGTGTATTTATAATATTTTTTCTTATTTTTTTGGTATTTCCTGCATTCACGGAAGAGAGTGTCCGGAGGCTCAATGGATTGCACTTGTCCTCTCTTATTGACATTGACAGTTAGAAAACAAACCGAAAACTCCATCACCCAAAAGCCATTGTGTGTCAGAAATGGAGTCTGCAGGCTCATAAAGAAAGAATATCCTGTGTACATTGTCTTAGACTCTGAAATTTGTGCTGGTGTGAGTAGTTAGCCTGTAGCATAGATGTATTGACACATTTACACACCAGCAACCCACTTGACACATCTCTTGGTCTCCTGGTTTACTTAATGGTCATTGACATTGCAGTGTCGGTGGTTTAAAAAAAAAAAAAAAGTACAGTCAAATTGTTTCGATCTAAGCAGGCAGTGTCTTTTGGAATTTCTATACAGTAACAGTATCTTACTGCATAATCGTGTAACATCGTAGAGTAGTATCATAAATAAACTGATTTCTCTCTTAAAGGTAAGATATCAGTAAAACATGGATCACTCACTAATGCCACAAGACAGTTGTGTCAGTGGATAATGCTGCAATATCAAAGGGGTGAACCACAATACTCAAACACAGCCCATTAGCTTCACTATCCATAGGGTTGAGGTAGACAGTATAATGATGACCCACTCTGGAGCAAGATGCCTTTCATTTCAGTATCAATACTCAACAGTTTTCAGATCAATGTTTACTGTTGTGAGGTATTCTATTTCAGACTTTTATGTATGCCACTGGAGAATGGTGAATTTGTATTTTTTCTTTTTTTCTTTTTTTTTATATATAATTAAAATCCTTTTATACTACAGGTCTTCTTACTGCAGTCATGATGAGCAGACGTGTAGGAGAGGAGCAAAGATGCTCTAAACCTGCCTGGCTACTTTCATTCAGTCACAGGAGCATGGAGCACGTACGTCTGTTTGGCATTTGAACCCTGATAGCCTTTCTGCCAAACTGTAAATCTATGGTTGGTCACCCTTTTGCTGTATAGATACACACAGTGAGAATGTGTGTGAGAATTTAAAAAGAGCTGTGAATACAAAAAGTTACACAATTTCAAGGCTTGTTGTTTAGATGGTGTGTGATACGTTTGACAGATTTTATTGATATTTATTAACATGTGTGCAAAAATGTATCATATGTAAAGAAAATGAATCCTAATTTCTAAAACTGTATGTTGACACATGAAAGGTATGTAAATGCTTCATATAGCTAAAATGCATAGGGTGTTGGATGTATGCTGAAATGGCAATAAAACGATGCAGTTGTTCTTTTAAATGGCCCGCGTGATGTCTCTCTTTTGATTTTTTTTATAATGATATATTGATCTTGACTAGTCACTGTAGGAGTGTTATGAAGTTAGATTGTTACATTTATCTCAGCTGTTATGAAAAATACATTGATAGAACTGTTTGAAGATTATACACTTTCATATGACTGATACAACTTGTGTAAATACTGTGATTACATTTTCTCCTTTATTACCACACCTCTAAAGTTCTATAGCCATTGTTCTGAGAAACACCGTATGATTACTATATGGATAGCTGTGGTTTCGGAGGGAGTGGTGGAAGAGAGAGAGAACAAAGGACACACACATCTTGC
Organism: Argentina silus; assembly: GCF_951799395.1. NCBI lineage: Eukaryota > Metazoa > Chordata > Actinopteri > Argentiniformes > Argentinidae > Argentina > Argentina silus. Next base: position 18,871,110 of record NC_139657.1, on the reverse strand, counting down.
TGATGCCAATTGATCAATAAGAAAGTCTCCCCATAGTTCTTTCTCTCATGCTACCTCTTGTGTAAGCACAAGCCAGTCAGGTGATAGACTTTGTGGCACCTACCATTTGTTGTTTCATCTCTATAAAAGACAACCTTGAGAATCGCCTCTTCAGACTTGCGCTAAACAGACCCTCGGATTTACACTGGGCTGCTGTTGGGCTCTTGTCTCTTGTTTGCAAGCAATAATAAATACCGGACTCAGATATTGTGGCTACTCAGGACTTGATTTATTGAATATCAACTCTGAAGAGCTAAGTACAGAGTGGTAAATCCTAGACATCCACCACAGAGCTGCCCAACTTTCTTTTAAAAAAAATGTTTTTATCCTTTATGTATACAAATGGAAAGCACCTTGAGACCAGATTCCCTTTTTCAAGTGTGCCCTGATTACATTCCACTGACGATACATTGACATACAGTTTTTACAGACAACAATAATTCATAACAACAACAATCCTCCACCAAGAATTCCGCAATCAAGTGTCTGAAATGGCCCAGTGAAATAAGGCATCGAGTCTGTGTATCCTGAAGTCAGTTCATGCCCTAGGAGCACAGAAACTAAAGGCAGTTTTACCCACCTCAGAGGAAACACTCAACGACAGTCTTGAGACTGCATCTGAAGTGCTGGATCTTGAGGTAATAAGCGAAGTAAGATGGAAATGTATGTATTATAGCTTTATATACATACAGAAGCCAGTGGTGGGTCCTTCTAGGAGTTAGGGACGGCCACCCCACTGCCTGATATAAAAGACTGATGAGCACGAAATGTATCACCTGTATTAAAACAAGGTGCTGATGATAGACTGAATCTAACTGTTAATGTAGAGGAAGTCGCATTCATATAAATAAAATGTCCCCATAGTCAAGTACTGATAGGAACATCGATCTTCTTCTAATGTCAAGTGACAAGCACAACATATTCCTATAAAAGAAATCTAGTTTAACTCTCAGTTTCTTTTATTAATTCAACTACATGTTTTTTAAAGGATAAATTGTCATTAATCCAGATGCCACAATGAGTTGGTTACATGATTCTATCTAGGTTCTATTCATGACCGAAGTCATCATCAGGAACCCTCAAGAATAAAGTGATGTAAATTTATTTGATTTTAATAAAGGTCAGGTAAATGCTTTTATGATATGTGATGATGACACACACTAGCCTGCACATTCCGATCAAATCCAGTTCCGGTGAAAAATCCACTGCAGTATTTCCTTCGGTCCTTTTATTCCAGCTGGGACACCACAAGGGGCGTGTGCGTAATTCGAGACGGGGAAAAAAGTTCAGAGGTGCAATTTGCAAAGAAGAAAGGCGAACATTATGATTGCGTCAAGTTTAAGGGATTGTAAGGTAAGATGTCAGATACAGTATGAACAATACTGCAAGGTTGTTGTTTTTTTCCTCGTGCAGCAGAAATGTGCTATTAGAAAATGTTAATAATAATAATAATAATAATAATAATAATAATAATAATAATAATAATAATGTAATCATTTTGAACAGGTTATTTTATTTACATATATTGTTGGTGTTAACAGCTGCGGATGCAAATGTTCACTATAGAACACCGCTGTCTGTGTCCGTAAAACAAGAACAATAAATTCCCTAAGAAACTTCGTGGGAAGTCAGACTTATTTTGGTTGTGGAAATAGTTTAAAGATGGTTTGGACAATAGATTTGCTAGGTAGATGAAAGAAAGTGAGAAAGTAGGATGGACCAGTGGTCCAAGAGGTAGCATATAGGCAGATAGATGAGAGAAGGTGAGATAGATAGCTAGATAGATGAAATTAGGGATGTAAAAGGAAAGATCAATAAAATTGATTTCAAAAGTGTGAGCTATACTGAGAAAGTAGTAGTGACTGGCAATAGGAAGAAAGGATGATGGCAGTTGAAAACAAGTGAGATAGTTGGATGGACATATGGATAAAGATAACATATCGTCAGAGGGTAGACTAGATAGATAGATAAGAGCAGGTTATTAAGTAGGATAGATAGATAGACAGACAGACAGGATATATGAGAGAAGGGAAGTATAGATAGTTAGATTGATAGATTGCTTACTGCACTTTGCCCATTCACTCAACTCAATAAACACAGCAGTCGGAGCAACGACTCTCACTTTGGCTAGCAGCCTGTTCTAAACCGACGCGATTATCGGCGTGTGTTTGCTACTAGTTAAAATCAACCGTGCCATCTCAGCTGTCACCACATTACATAAATTGAGCATCGTGTCCTCTCCAAAACATTCTAAAAGCGAATACATTTCTCGATGCCCCCGTTTCCTCCACACATCGAACTGTTATTGACAGCAGGGCCCAGTATTTCAAAAGTTTTTATCTGGATCAGAATGATCCGGATTCAGTGATCGCTTTTTTGTTATTCAGGATCAGATCGATCTGGCTGATTTTCATCTAGTATATTTAAAAAACTATCGGACAGGGTCATTCTAATCCATATACCACTAGATCAAGACCACAGAATTTGGATTTGTTTGTTCTTTGACTAGGCCTCTCTATCTTGTCATCGACAGGGCGAGCTAATGTTTTGTTTTTTTGTGTGTTTTTGCATTAATATTTAACCTTTTGTTTAGCCAAAAAGACGTGAGTGAACTACATAAAGACAGGTAGAACTACATAAGACAAAAAAGACAATGTCACTTGTACTGCAAGTAAATGTATTCACGTATCTGCATAACTCATAATATAACACATTGGATAACTCACACTACATTAAATACTATTAGTATTTAAATACCTGTATTTAAGATGTATATTCTTTCTTCCCAACATCCCTAGTTACATTGCCCTGCATAAGTAATGGGACAGTGAAGCTTCAGTGAAGCTTCAATAGGAGGTTGGCAATTCAACAGCACCGTTTTATTAAAGTTTTATTGTGGGAATTTCTATTCACAGGCTTGGAAGGCAGAGGGTCTTCCGTTGTCCACTTCCAGTAATGAAGCCTGCAAAATGTATGATGCCATAATCACACAGGTACCCTTACTTACTCACTCACTCACACACAAATAAAATCAACTCTACAAATATATCTTAGATGGTATCCAACTAAGACCTGAATACATTCTCCTTTTTCATTTGCGTTTTTTGCATGGTTTTCGTCCAGTATGTAACCTGGCGTAATGACCAGACTCTTGGAGGAGTGGAAGGATGCATCTCTGCAGTCAAGTCAGCTGACCCAGACTTTGGTATGTGACAATATGTGAGACCTTTGGCAAGCAACAGAACAGAGATTTCCTGTGGAAGATGGCATCAGGGTTATCTAAGAGACGATGAGGGAACTAGTTTTTCAAAGCCTTATCAGACTAGAATTTCAGTATCAACTGCCAGTGACAGTCTCAATAGACCCACATAAGGCAATGTTAATGAGGATTCACAGACTAAAGTGTAATGAGCCATAGTGTAATGAGTGAAAGAGGTTGTCCAATCTACAATCAACCATTTCACCTTACCTCCTACACACTTCTGATTTATGGGGTTGATTTCAGACTGGGCTAAAGTGTGTGTCCCTGTTCCCTGCAGTTATGGGTCACGTGATCGGCACTGGGCTGCAGCTGGTGGGGGTGGGGAGTTCTGTGCGTCTGAACGAGCGCCTGGCCAGTGCAGTGAAGACGACCGTGGAACTGGCCCAGACCCAGGACATCACCCCCAGGGAGAGGCTGCACGTGCGGGCCATGGAGCTCTTCTCCAAGGGGTGAGAATAGCCTGTTGGCAGAACCAGCTGGACATGGGACACATGAACAGTGACAATAAAGAATAGATTTAATTTGTACAGAACCTTTAGGCCCCAATTTAATCAATTGCCAATAAAAACAAACCACACTGCAGGTTCACTCATGAATGTTAATGCTGTGTTCAAGGTGTGGAATGTGTTAACTGGCACAACTTATACTGACGAAATGTAAACTGCTTCACTCTGTTGGAAGGTTAAAACAAAGGTTATGGTCTAGTAACATGAGTGAGGTGAGATCCAAATCTTAGGAGATTCAAGATTCTACAAGAGAACACATCTGTTTGGCTCAAAGGAAATCACTGGAATATGGAGGAATATGGAATATGGAGGTCACTCTGCAAAGCAGCCAATACACACACACACACACACACACACACACACACTGCTGTTACTGTTCTAACCTTAGGTCCCCCTGCCTATCTCTCCTCATGACTTAGTCACATGCTTCTGAATCAAAACAGTTCTTTCTTTATAGTGTGTCAGAGGTCGTAGCAATGAAGAAATGTGTCATACCATTAAGTACAGTAACGTAACATCCATTCACCAACAAGAAAACCTCTCTCTTAAGCCATTTATTCTCACAGTTATACAGTACATTGATTTCATTAAATTGTGTTTAGGAATGTAACAGCTGATGTTTCCCGTCAGGAGTTTCCCTGCAGCATGTGATACGTGGGAGGAGATCCTGGTTGAACACCCCACTGACCTGCTGGCTCTGAAGTTTGCCCATGACGGCTTCTTCTATCTGGGCGCTCAGACCCAGATGAGAGACTCTGTGGCCCGCGTGCTGCCTCACTGGAAGCCACATATGCCACTCTATAGGTAGGGACAACACACTCCTGGGCCTCTTTCAGGTTTGTAGAGAATGTTAATTGTCAACTGCGCCCCACCATAAGTAGGGACCGACATTCAGATAGATTCTGGGAACAGACTCCATGGGAACAGACAACAATTTTTAAAATGTGTTTCTCAACTAAGTGCTGCCCCACTTTAGGCAGGGACAACATACAGTAAGACACACAGGGCTTATTCTGTTGTCAACTGTCCCCAGGTTGTCTTGTCTGCATTGTGACATGCAATTGCGTCCTTTCTCCATTGCTACAGCAGGTTGATACAATATGTGGCAATCTTAGTAGCATAGTCAGATCACTCACTGTTTCTTTTCATATGTGTGGAATGGAGGGTCATTCTGTTGAACACAACCTCAAGCCTCACAGGGTTGTATACAGTCTGATAAACAAGAAAAGGAACATATGCACGTCCAGTAAGCTTTAGGCAGACGCTGGAGTTAAATGCATTTTTTATTTTCCTGGTTATTGTCATAGACAATGTTCCCACAGAGAGAGCATATGCCCATATGTTCTGTCCCAGGCAGTGATTACATCTGTATGGTTGTGCGTTAGCGTGATCAACAGTCTCTGGTGGAAGTCACAACAGTCGATTCAAATCTAATGTCTATTGATTTTATACAACAAATGTATGGTTGTTTATAACAATATCTTATCATTCATCCCTAATTGTTTGTCAACTATGGGCTGTGATCCCACAAAATCAATATATGCTTATTATTACACTAAAAGGATTCGACTTGTCGCCTACAAGTCTTGTATTGGTACAGTATATCACTGTTTCTGTACTTGTGCTCTCTATATTTGCCCAACAGCTACCTGAAAGGATTATATGCCTTTGGACTTCTGGAGACACATTTCTACGACCAGGCTGAGAAAACAGCCAAAGAGGTAAGAGATATTCCCTTTTATTTCAATTTGTCTCCAAAAACACATTTCTGCTGTGATTTGTCACCGTGTAATTATGACCTCTGGTGGTGTTGAATTTCCCATGAAGGTCTGGCAATCGAACCACATTCAGAATGCATACGTTTCTGTACAGAGTTTTTCAATTGCTTACAAAGTCAACTCTATGGACTAGCTTGGCAGTGTGCCAACATGAGAGAGTTAGATCTACTGAGGGAACAAACAGGATGCAGTGACTGTTCTACCCTCTTCCCCTGCCCTTTGTAGGGCTTAGTGACTGATCTCCTCTACCTACCTTTCTCCTCCCCTTCTCTCCACAGGGCCTGGCTCTGACCCCAGATGACGCGTGGTGTGTCCACGCCGTAGCCCACGTCCATGAGATGAGGGCCGAGGTGGACAAAAGCCTCAAGTTCATGGAGACAACTGAGAAAGATTGGCAAGTGGGTTTTCACAACTTCCTCAGTCTGTGTTCTGTTCTCTACTTGTATGTTTTCTCACAGTCAGCAGTACATCACCTCAGTGTCAGTGTGCTGTGAAACCATCTATGTGTGGAACGGTATTTAATAAGATATTTCACTTTTCCAGGGATGTGACATGTTGGCCTGTCATAACTATTGGCACTGGGCGCTGAGCTTCACCGAGAAGGTAAGAGATTGTAATGAGCTTCTCCAGCCGAGCACACGGTTGTCAGCAGGACTGTGGAGATACTATTTATGTGATATACACACCTCCCACGGGTTCTTTGAAGTGCTAACTTGATTACAGTTGGAAATGACTTTGTGTTTGTGTCTGTGTCTGTGTAATGGACGTCAACACCCTTCCTCTTTTGTTTTTCATTTTTAATTTAATCTGTTTTTCTCTCTCTCCACAGGGAGAATACGAAGCAGCTCTGAAAATATTTGATAGCCAGGTTTGTGCTCAAGACTCATTTGACCACAGACACAATTTCTGCAGCTCAGGCTTGCCTAGAATCTTAGTAACAGCACTTAGGGGAGACAAGTAAAAGCAATATGGTGTTGTTGTGTTGTGTTGTGAGAGCAGGGGGTAAATGGAGGTGATGTCGTGCCTGGCGCAAATAGAAGACAAATCTGTGTTTGTTCACAACATGACACACTCGTATATGATATCCCTCTGGGAGAATATCTTATCCATCCATGATACAGTGAGTTCCCCCACTGTCTTATGATCGTAACTGTAGCATGACTCAGTCCTCACTGAACACAGTTCAGGCAAAGCGGCATTGCGTTAGAATGATGATATCTGACGTAAGACAATGCTCCCCTAAACATTATTATTATTTATTTGACGGTTGAGTTTAAAAATAAAGTAAAAAGATGAAGACTAAAGCTACACAATGTTCTGGACCCTACTGACACTTGATAATGTATCTTACTTTAGTCTAGTCAGCCCTTAATTTTAACTGTGCACAAAAAAACTGAGCTAACCCTAACTAACCCTAATCCTAACCCTGACTAGACATTTGAACAAGAAAAGACAGACAGTATGAATTTAATTTCTTAAGTAGAACACACGCTAGATAATCTGTACTGTCTGTTTGTGCTCACTGCTCACACATATTTACCTCCTGTATTCCCTGTGTGGAGAGATGTTTTAACATGGTACTCACCCGACCGTGAGGTGAACAGAGTGTGTATTTCCTCCTCAGGTGTCTCAGCGCTGTAGGGGCTCGGGGGCCATGTTGGACATAGTGGACGCCTGCTCTCTGCTCTACAGACTGGAGATGGAGGGTGAGAATCTCACACAGGAGACTATGTCGTTTTTGTTTGTGGAGTTTGAGTAGGTGTGTCTGTGTGTGTGTTCATACAAGTGTTGTCTGTATGATGTCTTTCATGTGACAACTTGTCTGTGTCTGTGTTTGTGTCAGGCGTGTGTGTGAAGGACCGTTGGCGGGAGCTGCAGCAGCTCACCCAGTCCCACACAGATGACCATGTGCTGCTGTTCAATGACCTCCACTTCCTGATGGCGTCACTGGGGGCCAAGGAGGCCGGGATGGCCCAGCGCCTGCTGGAGGGCCTCAAGGAGCGGGCCAAGTGAGCACGGTGCTGCATAGCGCCTCTCCGCCTGCCTTATGCCGTATTACCACGCCCACACAACTGTTGCAACACGGTCAGGGGAACACAAGAGTGGGAGTAACAGGGAGACAGGGAGAAGGCTCTGAGAGCTAGACGAAGCCTCAGAGTGGAGATGGACACACACACACTTGTGCACCCACATACACACATATGTAAACAGACAGTGTCACAGCAGTAAGGGTTCTCCCTCTGTGACTGTGAAAGGCTGGGGCGGCCTACTGTTGGTGTTTCTGTAACGTGTTCTGACAGTCAAACCACAGGCAACCACCACTCTGCATGTTCCTCAGCACAGACCCACTGAAAAGAGACCCATTTAAATCCCATCCACAGAAGATGTCATGTTTTGGAATGTTACATTACATAGAGACATTCAGGAGGGGGCACCTTTGGGGCAAAGCAGATGTTGAGATGTTTGAGAGTAAAAAATCATCTTCTGTACTTTGCGCCATCACTCAGGGTTGATAAGGTTGCCATTATTTAATTTCCAATTCCAATTTGTAAAGCGTGTGTTCAGGAGTATTTAGATAAATAATTACCTCCACTTAATGCATCTTTTAGACCATGTCATACACATTACCTCATGTATCTGAACATTATTGCATGAACTAATTTTTGCTATGATGTAATTTTCTGCTGCTATCTGCGACAGTAGCTAGCAGCCATGGTAAATAATATATGACACAAGTGCACTCTATGATTTAGTATCATGACGCAGCGTTGTATAACTCTAACTAACTAACAGCCAGTGTTTGTATGTTGGATTTATGTATGTTTCTGATTTGTTTTATTTTAAATATGTCCTTTTCATGACGCAAAGCAAATGTCAGTGCAAACAATCTTATCTTATCTTTTTTCTGCCACTTTGCCCTGCCACTCACAAAGTGGCCTTTTTTTCAAATCACATCATCTTGTCTCCTCCCCCCCCCCCCCTGTTCTTTTTGGGGGAAAAAACACCTGCTCTTACATAACTCTGTACACGTCTCTGCAGTGTGGTGAAACCCTACTGCTAGTATTGTACCATCTGGCCATGTATATGCTGTGAAATACAGTTCTTTGTCTAGACACCCAAAGTGCTATGTGGAGGACAGTAATAGTATCTGTTTTTTACATCTAACATCCATGGTAAAAGTATATGACGCAAGGTTTTATACCTCTAACTACCCTTTAGCCTATCAATGTGATGCAAACCCTACTGCCTGCTAAACTCTGACCGTGTATTTGACAGCAGCTCACATGATAGCAGTAATTCATAATCAATGATTGATTGGATTTGATGGTCTATAATGCTCTTCTAGTCCAGTTAGTTTCTAGTCCAAGTTAGTTAGTTGTTACCCACCTTATCCACTACCCATGTGTACCAGTGGTAGTGCAGTAATGGTCTCTGAACCAGTCTTCTCTCCCATGCTGTACCCTGTTTCTCTCTCAGAGACCCAGAACAGAACTACCAGCACCAGCTGGCCGAGGGCCTGGGGCTGCCCATGTGTCAGGCCTTGCTGGAGTACGACGAGGGCAACTACAGCCGCACCGTGGAGCTGCTGCAGCCCATACGCTACCGCATGTCAGAGATAGGGGGCAGTGACGCGCAGGTGAGCCATGCCCTCAGGGCTTAGAAGAGCTCTAGGGGCCAAATCACAAAAGTCTGTCTTTGATTCCTTGCGTCCTCTCTCCTCCCCTCCTTCTCAAAATGAGCTTTAATTTAACATTGAATCTTGGGAGCCACTTTGTACAAGATAAGATGTGTTTCACTGAGCTCGCTGAGCACCATCTGAACACTTATTAGTATTCACTATCTTCTTGGTTCAACACTGAGAATCACCGGGTGTAGAAATACTCAGAGACAGTGGATTCCCAGGACAGGAGTTTGAGAAATCCTGCACTAAGACCATGTCCATCACTCTCCTCTGTTGGGGAAAAGGGAGTGTAAGGCACTAAATCACAAGGTAGTGATAAATCTTTAATTTATCTGTTGGCTGATGGTCCAAAACAATGCCTACAGTATATGTGGGCACAACAACGACCAACACGACAGTGGTAAAGGTGGTCTGTTGTGATAAGGTTTTTGGTCTGGTGTGTCATCCCATTGTGTGATCATTTTCAGAGGGATGTCTTCAATCAACTGCTCATTCATGCGGCCATGAAGTCAGGCGATAAGCATCATCAGAAACTGGCCAGGTAATACAACTTCTGCCCCCCCTTATTTTTCCATTGATGACACAGTGGTAGTGCCAGTGTTACTTCTAATGCTGTGTGATGGGGGGCATGATTGTGAACGGTGACATAGATTCTCTGTCCAGCAAGAATCCTCCTCTGCTCCCTCTCTGCCCTGTTGAGTCATGTTTGCAAACCACACAGGGGGAGTAGAAGAAGAAAGGAGATCTCGCTCAACATTTACTATTGAATATCATCAGTGTTTTTCCAGTCTGGTAAATGTAAAATGTGTAAAAGATAGAAAGAGAGGCGCACACTTTTGCTCCGATGCTAATTATTTCTTTAACTGGAAAATGTCAAATGTGTGCAATGTTAAAGATCGTCGAAAGTCTTCAATGTTACTGAAACGTCTCATGTATCTTATTTAGTATTGATCAACATTGCTATGCTGTTTTAAGAATGTACTGTTGTGTTAGAGCCTTATTGTGCCTTGTGATCTCTTGTCCTCCTCCAGATGTCTGTTGGTGGAGCGTGATGCAGTTAAACCCAACTCTCTCCTCACTGACCGACTGATCCAGAGGGCCCAGAGCCTGCATACCTAGGCTGGGGTCTGGGGATAGAGGGTCCAGCAGACGCAGCATACCTAGGCTAGGGAGAAAGGCCTCATAGCTGGCCTCTACAGGGTCTTGAGTCTAGACCAGGGGCGACAGCAGAGTTTCCCACATATCCAGCTGATGTAGCCTAGGGCTGAAGACCGATATGTCTGTATGCTACAGACCCCAGCACCTGCTACCAGTGCAGCGTTCAGAGTCTTAACCTGTATTCAATCAACATAAACCGATATCATCAACATCTAATCGTAGAGTTTCCAAAATTAATTATGTTTTTTATAATAAAAATGTTACGAACGATTGATATTTTGTTCCTCCCTTGACAAGTAAGAAATTACAAAATTGCCCATTTCATGGACCAAATTTTATTAGCAAACGAACCACATTGAAATATAAATAAATACTTTTCTGAAAAAGAAAAACAATCTTCATGTCAAAATAAATACAAAATCATGTTAAAAACCATATAAATATTGAAATAAATTAACACTTCCAATGAAAGCCTGTTTTGTCATGTATTGCAAACGTACAGTCAGATGGACCGACCACACACTTCCATGCAGTAGGGCAGGACTGTCTATTCTATAGCAGTAAATAAGATGAACTGCTGAAAGTTGTTTCAGTGTAGATTGTCCTTGTCTGAGAATGGAGTAGCTCTATTTCTCTCTGTGTCAGCCTGTCCTCACAACACAGAGCAGATTTCATCCTGGATCTGAGAGATCAGGATCTGGGACAGGACGATGCCTGCAATCTGGGGAAGAACAGACTTTACTCAATGACCTGACACAATTCCCTTATAGACTAATTAAGAGGGTCTCTTGAAAATGGAACAGATTGTCTTTTCTCACGGCACACAGGTACATTCAGTAGCTGAGGGGTTCTGGTCAGAAAGATTTGTCTAATACTTCACTATGTACTGTGGACTAGATTCTACTGTCATGCATATTTTTGAGCTGTTCCATGCAAACATTATACAGAGGGTTTGGAATTAAAATGTACATTTAAATGTAAACCAGCGTGTCTGTATCTGACTTGCGTAAATAGGAGATGTTTGTGTGAGTGTTCCCATCCAGGGTTGTTGTGTGTAGGCCTAAAAATGTAAAGGAAAGGAGGGAGCGAGAAGGAAGGAGGGAGCAACGTCTTCACATCAAAGCCATTGGAATACTAATGCAATTGTTTTGACGTGACTCATGGGTAATTTACACGCTTCCTTCTCTGAGCAAACGTCCGGGACCAAATCAGAGGGATATCAGAGTGCCGCCATTTCATTAGTATACTGAATACACACACACACACACACACACACACACACACTCTCCCTGGGACATGAGAGTCGTGAAACTTTACCAGCAAGTTAAAATGTCATTAGTTTGTAAAACTAATAATCAAAGCTATTACTGGCATCTGACTAATGTTTGTCTCACACTCAGGCTATGATCACAGGCTTAGATTGTTTGTATCATGTGGTGACATATTACTAGCTACCTCAGTGGAGCTTTAACCTGTTTCTCCTGTCTTTGAGTAGAACAACACAGTAGCCAGTTTCTAGACAGTAGACAGTAAATTAAATCAATCATGTAATTATAGAAAGCGCCTGTGTTATTGAGTTGGGTAAATCTAAATCTAAGCCTGTGTTACTGTACAGACAGAACCATAATTACTGTATGGCCCCTGTGTTTGTGTGTGTGTATGCATGTGTGCATGTGTGCATGGTTACCTGAGGCAGGGCGAGGCCCAGGGCCAAGGCTCCAACCAGCAGCAGGTGAGACTCGATCCACATGACTGCCCTGTCTGCACAGCCCACTGGGTAGATGGACTTAGTGGCCTCCAGGTAGTTCTGGGTCTGGACTCCGAAGCCACACATGGTGTTGACCACAACCTGCACCGTGACAGGATAACATTTAGGTGAAAGCCCTGTGCAGTGAAAGCTCCTATGTACAGAAGTGCAGCACCTCTCCAAGGTGCTGATTGGAGCAGTCAAGCAGTCTGTCGGCACGCCACTCGTCTCCTACACATGCATATGGCTTGTTAAGAGTCTGGCATGAGAGAACAATGCCCCGCTGACTCCAAACAAGGAGAGATCTCAACACATCTGCTATTTTTACATCTCTAATTACATTTGATTGATTTAATCTACCGCAATTGCCATGTAGTTACAGCATATGAACAGCAGGTTGCAGCTCTACCTTGGCTTTCTTCGTGTTTAACTAATTGGATCTCTGGAGAACAGAAACAAAGGTCACGGTAATCTATTTTTATTCCGAGTGTTGATGTGTGATCAATATATCAATGCATTGCCTGTAGATATCCATGTTATGGTTTGTTTTCAGTTTCTGCAATAAGTGAGTCTGTAATGTCAGTGTAATCATAGTTATGAGTGTATGTATTTGTATCTGTACAGTATCAGTGTGTGTGTGTGTGTGTGTGTGTGTGTGTGTGTGTGTGTGTGTGTGTGTGTGTGTGTGTGTGTGTGTGTCTTTTGGAGGCACCCACCTCTCCTGGTATGGGGGTGCAGCAGGAGTATGGAACAGCACAGCGCTCGGTACTGGGGTTCCCCTGTGTGCAGTTGAAGTATAGATTCCAAGACCAGTCTGTGTAGTTATTCCACCCGCAGCACTTGAACTAAGGCAGCTCAGCAGAGTGGTAGAGAGAGTCGAGAGAGAGGTATAATTAGAAACATACGTAGTACATTCTTTGCTCTGAGCTCTTCCCTGGAGGGAGCAGATCCACGTGTGCCAGCATGTACAGATTGAGAAGGAACCATGGAACATGCTGCTCATGGCCTCTCATGTGGAAACTGGCCTAAAGCTGCCATCACATACATATGGCATACTGTGCATCAGACCCTATGATCTCTGGCCATTTTGAGGTTTCCCTGGTTAAGTGCTCTGACACGTTTGATCAACCTCCCTCTGTGATCAGCTCCAGCCATTTGTGGGATGTGGTTAGTAAATAGCATGTCTCCTGTAGGCTACAATAAGTGGAATAGATTACCTCTTTCTGAATGTAGTCCATTAAATTCTGCAGATCCAGATCGTCCCTATAGTGCACTATGGCTTTCTTTACAAACTTCCCCAGGGCATCCCGTGTCTGTGGTTACATAGAGAAGACGGAAGGTTTTTACATTGAGTTATGGCTCATTCTGTATGTAATGGGGAGTATGTATGTATGTATGTATGTATGTATGTAAATCAGGGTTGTTTGCATATTATGTGAATAGCCCCTGGGATGACCGCTTTTGTCTTTGCAGCTGGGACCCTTCCCTGTGAGCACGATATGGTATGACGGCTGTATTAACGTATGTTAATGAGCACTATGCTCCCCCAGGAGAGATTCCACTCCCCTGCTGTCTCACATACACACCCACACACACACACACACACACACACACACACACACACACACAAGCGTGCCACCGCAATGTCATTAGCGGCAAACTTTCCTTGAAGGGATCTGTTGAAATGGAACATTTGGTTCCACTTTGAAGTGCCGCAGCATTTGAATCATTTAGCGGGAAGGATGCTGGGAGCGATGTTAAACTGCTCTGTTTAGCAGCAGGCAGTGTGAACGCTGACAGACAGACAGCACGGGGAGCGGGTAGGCACTTAGTATGAACTAGGCCAGAGGTTCCCATACTTGGGGTCCCCATGTGGGCCCTTTAGAATACACTTGGACATCTTATTATATGTTGACATAGCCTGTAATGAAGTTGTCTGGGTCACAGGAAATGACTGATGTCATTAAGGCACTAGGTAGTAGGTAAAAGGTAGTAGGTAAAAGGCACAGTAATAGGCACACTACCTGGTCTGAGTAGAAGAAGCCTAGGACTGCAATGGCCAGCTGAGTAAGGAAGACCAGAGTCAGACTGAAGGAGAACTGGAGAGGAAGAGAGCAGACACATAAAGCACAAACACTGGGGGTATGGAGGGACAGGTAAGGCATGGCATTACAGTTGTGTAGGTGAACACACACAGACAGGTATTCTCTGTTTCTGAGACAGGCACAGGGAAATGATGCCCATAACTGCTGTTCTAGTAGGCATCCTTCCAATCCAAACCTTCATCAAGAAGGAGGTAAAGGTCACCATGCAAAGAGCACCATCTACCCATGGTACATGTGAAGGGAAGTTGGTTTGATTGACGGGAAGGAGGAGAATACAACATCAGCAACCTCATCAATAGATTTGGACCTCTTGGTATAATGGCCTGGAGTTGGACTGGGTGATGCTGGGTACAGGGTTCGAATCTCACTCACATTACCCTCTGACTTCATTGCACAATGAAAGTATGTCTTACTGTCTTCAGGAGGCGGATGTTCTCTCGAAGAGCTCCAATGCAGCCACAGAAGGTGATGAAGAACATGACCACGCCCACCACGATCAGGATGATCGCAGGGTCGATCAGGAACGTGTCTCTGACCGTGTCTGCAAGAGACAAACACAGACGTCTCTGTGACCAACCAGCTATGGAACTGTGACATCTGCAGCTGCAGCACTATGCTAATTGATTTTCAGTTTTGCAATGAGATCGAAAAGCAGAAACGAAACAGGATGAGTAAACCATCGCATGAAATTGTGATTTAAAAAGTCAATTTTCAATCTGGAAAATGTATTTAATATTTTCAGAGGCAGCTCAGAATTATTGGCTTAGAATGTGCAAAATGTGTCAGAAAGGGCCCCTACCTGTTGCTTTCTGAACCTTTGCATATACCCCTATAGCAACAATCAGCAACGAGAAGACCTGAAAGAGACCAATAAATCAGATATGCATTGAATCTGCCTACAATAGTAAAGCAGGAACATAAAACTGAAATATTTTGGTTGTTGTTAAAAGGCAATGATTCTAGTGGTATTTTGAGTGTAGGACTGTAGTGTTTTTTTTCTTTTTTTCTTCATGGTATTGCACTTCCAGACATAATGCTCTAGGCTGTTTTGTCAGGTTACACATCCATGGCCCTTCAGCCCATCAATATTTCTCTCTCCTTTTTTTACATGAAAGGATTGTCTGAGTTGTTTTAAGCTTTTGTTGAGTTGGGTTCCATCCTGGCAGAGCTCATCTTAGACAGGAGATGTGATTATTGCTCCATGTCTTTCTTGTGTTGTTTCCCTTCTTAAGGGAGGTCTACTGTGCCCACCGGGCAGAGAGAGTATCGACTGCCTCTGACTGCCCTGCTCTGGGAGCTGGAGTCTAGTCTTTACAGAGGACAATGTGTTCACTGCCTGAAGCACAGAGATGATGAGGGCTTTAAACACGAGAGCTGCCTTCCAGGCAATAAAGAAGACTAGGCTAACAATCCAAAAGTTGCACTGTAATAAAATAACAATACCAAACAAGTTCTGTTTTTTTGCTACGTGTTACATCCAATTGAAAACATCTATGCAAGGATGTGTAGATAGATAGACCAGGCTGAGATATCAACACCATATAACTGAAATGTGAGTGGTTAGAGATAATCTTGGTTATTACATTGTCAAGATTGATTTCCCCTACATGACTGTTTGTCTCACCTTGAATGCTCATCTGCATGGTTTGTCTCTATTCACGGCTTCCTGATCATGATGGCTGATGTGTGTGTGTGTGTGTGTGTGTGTGTGTGTTCTGTGGGGAGCTTTCTTTCAGGTGTGACATCTCTGTGACAGTGATAGGACTAGCTTCTAAGTGATGCCATCCATTCAACCACACAGAGAAGTTAGTTTTGATTGACATTTTGATCATCAGAGGTTAAAGAAAGCCTTTGGAGGAGGAGGATGGTATATGACAAGATTGCTATTACTTGCTTACTATTGTATATGACAAGATTGTTGTTGTTGTTGTGTTCTTGTGTGTATGTCCTATTGTATATGACAAGGTTGTTGTTGTGTTCTTGTGTGTATGTCCTATTGTATATGACAAGGTTGTTGTTGTGTTCTTGTGTGTATGTCCTATTGTATATGACATGGTTGTTGTTGTTGTTGTGTTCTTGTGTGTATGTCCTATTGAATGCTCCCTATGGCTGAGATGCTGCGACTATACCTCCAAACAAGCACCTTTAATGCGACAGAACACTTGCTTTGCTTTCAAGGTCTTCAAATCAATACTGTAATTTCTATTGAACCTCCTACAGTGCAATGAGGCAGTGAGGCATAGCCTACACACTGGCTGGCCGGATCGTGCTCTGCTCTGAGGGGATTGGAATTGTATGTGTGTGTGTGCTGGGAATAAGGGACCCTCTGTGAAAGTATTCCAGTTATGTTTTCAGGCTTTTGAAAATGAGAATCAGTCTTCTATCCTGGTGGATTGTGTGGGGGTGGCCAAAGCCAGCAAGCCAGGGGGACTGGGGTACTGACTGGGACAAAAGGCTGGTGGATTAGGTGCTGCACAGCCCAGCTCAGGGCCTGTCTGAGATAAACAAACACAGCCACAGTCATGTTGGTCTGGCTGCCACAGGTCGCCTCACTGGTCGCCTCAGTCATGCACTGGCTACAAACTGGGAATCTGTCTACGCTAATACTACACTACGCTATGCTATACTACACTATACTACACTACGCTATGCTATACTACACTATACTACACTACGCTATGCTATACTACACTATACTACACTACGCTATGCTATACTACACTATACTACACTACGCTATGCTATACTACACTATACTACACTACACTATGCTATACTACACTATACTACACTATACTACACTATGCTATACTACACTACGCTATACTACACTATACTACACTACACTACACTATACTACACTACACTATGCTATACTACGCTAATACTACACTACACTATGCTATACTAAACTATACTACACTACACTATGCTATACTACACTATACTACACTACACTATGCTATACTACACTATACTACACTATACTACACTACGCTATGCTATACTACGCTAATACTACACTACACTATGCTATGCTATACTACACTATACTACACTACTCATTTCTCCACTCTTTTCCTGCAGATATGCAGAAAAAGAGTAGCAGATATGTAGCAGATATGTTGTATACTTCAAGGACCCCCAGACAGAAGATGCTGCTGGCTGCACTCGAGGCCAAACCACGTCAATGACACGGAATGAGCGGAAGAGAACGTCTGGAACATCTCCCGTTCAATGTCTGTTCTATGACATCATTTATGAGTCCTATCCTTTCTCGTCTCGTTCCTAGCTTTCTGCTGTCTGCTTTCCCCCCCATACAACAGTACCAAGCCCTGGCTGTCCTTCAGTTGCATGGCCAAACACTCACAATAACAACATGGCATGGTCATGTGGGATTTAGGACAGCCATTCACAGCCACAGTTCATCTGCCTTATAGACCAAACCACAATGCGCTCAAAAGAAGTACAAATATTCTCACTGTGATCATCAAGCTTAAAATATGTACACAATGTATATTGAACACATACAATGTTGGCCAGCCTATAACTTATATACTTTACAGTTTGTATGATAGAAGATTCAACAATCTACAGTAGTTTTCAGTTAACGCCCCTGCTGAAACTATTGGGAGATATTGATTTTGTAACAGTGCAATTTTCATGAGGCAACACTGTAATGATACCTATAATATCCTCCACCACCACCACCACCACAACAACAACAAGTGTCATATTGATGTATTGTTGATTTGAATGTCTAAATATTACAGTTGTGAATCATCACATTCCTAATACTGGGGGCGTTTCCTGCTGTTTTGAGCTCAGGAAAGTATCTACATTTACATCCTACCATCTTTTATTCATGAGTTTCTTTGGGGGTTCATGAGGTTTTTGCTTGAGAGCATCTATCTCTGTTTTTGGAAGAAGTACACTCATACACATTCAGTACACTGGGGCTCAGTGCTCACTGTGGCTTACAGTACAGTATGCTATTAGAGGACCTAACCAGAGCAGAGCAGCTCCACTTACCCAGAATAGAAAGCTGAAGAAGAACAGGAAATATCTAATCCAAGGGTTGATGAAGGAGAAGGTCTCTGCTCGGTTTAGATTCAATTTCCTGTCCATGGTTTGTTTTTTAAGGGTTTTCTACGCTCCAAAAAATTAAATAGCTACAGACAGAACTCCAAAACAACCCCCAAAAGAGCACAAGCCCAACCCCAGTCAGTGATATTTTGTCACTATGCAAATCCGCTGCTGTGTAAAGTTTGCGGCGGGCCGCTGCCTAAAAAGGGGAGGGGAGGTGGCGGGCAGCAGCTGTGACGCTACCCTGCCATGCTAGTAAGCACCAGAACGGTCCTGCAACCCCACGAATCAGGTTACACAAAAAATATCTCTGGCCTCAGTGCCGCTGAATGGCCCATGAGCTTTGGGGTATTGTCAGAATGTCAATACCCCACAGGCTCTCTCTCTCTCTCTCAGTAAAGGATCACAGGGGAAAACTAGAGACTACAGTACAACAAGAGTAACATCTTGTAACAACCAAGACTATTTGATACATTGAATGTCTGTAGTGATAGTAGAAGCCTATACTACACTACACTGCAGTGTCAGTTTACATGTTGCACTAAATAAAGTGGTCCTCAACATGAGAGAGTGTGGATTTAACCTAAAAAACAACCCCATAGTATGTGCTCTCTCTACTCCTATGGGACGTTGGTTGAGACTATGGACAGGAAAAGTAAGTGAGCTCGTCTAGCAGTCCACTACACTCCCAGGCTGCTGCAATAATGGTCCCTCCATCCACTGTGTATTACCACTGATAGGCTAGAGGATGTTGATGTACCGTTACCCAAGGTGGAACAAAAGACAACCATGTTTTTTCACATACCGAAGGTCTCCCATATATGAAATGGACATTTCCTATTGACATTGTTTCTACTCCCTACATTCGGTTAGGCAATAGCAAGTCTATCAAAGGCTCTTGTCTGAATAATCTCACCTTGCTGATCAATACGAACAGAATAATTGTAATCTATTTTGCTTGGCTTGTCTTGTTCTGATGGCACACATTTGGCCACATTTCGAGCCAATCAGACAGCTCCGAATTTCAGTGTAGTCTGAGCCTTTTGCTTGAATTTTCAGCCAATCAGAAGGCTTGACATTTCGGGCAATCAGATGGCTCAAATTTTTGGCCAATCAGAGGGCTTGAAATGTCGGCCAGAGGGTTCGAAATTTCGGCCAATTGGACGGCTCGAATTTTTGGCCAATCAGACAACTCAAATGTTCGGCCAACCACACGGCTCGAAATTTCGGCCAATCAGATGGCTCGAATTTTCGGCCAATCAGATGGCTCGAATTTTCGGTCAATCAGACGGCTTGAAATTTCGGCCAATCACACGGCTGGCTCGAAATTTAAAAAAATAAATAAAATTAAAATAATAATTATCCAGCCCTCTGATTGGCTGTAATTAGGTGGCGACTTTTTACAATAGAGGATGGTGTATAGTTTGATGCAGCAAAGGGTTGAGGAGTGTAAATGTCATCATTTCCTTTAGAAGTTAGAAACCTCTCATAGAACTCATAGAAAGGGCATGAATGGAAGCATACTAGACCTGCCTGTAAATTCTCAACCCTAAATACTACAAGCCTCTTCTTAAAGTAGGTCATCTTAGCTGTATCTCTGGTATGTTATTTTCAATAACAATCCAAACGCTCAATCCAGCCAGAGAGCTGTTATTTTGCTGCAGTGTAAGGACAAATGTTGTTTTCCTATTGAGGTGATTTTCTCTTATATAAGTTGATATGCAAAGACAAAGGTCTTAAAATCTGAAAATACTAAATTTTCAGTTTCCCATTTACCGCCATTGACTTCTGATTTGAAGTACATGTTACAAAGAGCAGCCTCCCAGTCTATGCAGTCTATCCTCCCAGTCTTTTCTATCTTTCCTGGAAAGACAGTGTAGCACAATATAAGCCCTAAACTCTGCAGGGTCATCCTATCTCTCTAAACATATAAATAAATAAATAAATTCATATTTCAGTAACCTCCCATTTTAGCTGTTCCAATCTCATATATATCTTTATGACAATTAGAGATCAAATCACCATATCCTCCACTTAAATTAATCCCCCCCAAGTAGACTGATAGTACGGGTTTATGAAGCACAAAGACCACCTGTGAACCTTGGTCTTTCACCCATTTGAATTAACACACTGTCTAAATAGATTTCATGTGCTAAACCGACCAGCGGCATTCTGGACCCCGTTCTTACCTTTTTACCTTAAGGAGTTTCTTCCAGCCCTTCCAAAACTTCTAATTTACAATTATTGGAAAAAGTTGTTGCTCAACAGCTCACCTCAACTCTTAATAATTAGATTAGATTAGATTAGATTAGATTCAACTTTATTGTCATTGTGCAGAGTACAAGTACAGAGACAACGAAATGCAGTTAGCGTCTAACCAGAAGTGCAAAAAAGCAGAAAGTGCAATGAACAGTATATACAGGTAGTGCAGTATATGAGCAGTATAGTAGTGCAGTATAGTACAAGTAGTGCAGTGTAAGCAGTATATGAATTAGCAGTGGCATTATAAGCAGAATAAATAGGTTGCAGTATGAACAGTGTAGCAGCATATGAGCTGTATAGGCAATGCAATCTAGCAGTATATATGTATTAACAGTAGCATTAGGGTAGATAGCAGAATAAATATAATATGGAATGCTGTATGAACAGTATAAACAGGTATGTACAGTATGTACAGATATGTGCGGTGTATTAACAGTAGTATTAAAGAAAATATAGGAATATGTACATTATGAACAGTATAGACAGATTATGAACAGTATAGACAGATATGTACAGAAGAGCAGTGGTATGGAGTAAGAGCAGGTTGTACAAGTGTGAATACTGTAAGAGTAGTGCAATTGTCCGGGGGGGGGGGGAGGGGTTGGTAGGTTGTCACCTAGGTGCAGGGTTCGAGTTCAGTAGGGTGACAGCCGCAGGGAAGAAGCTACCTCTGAACCTGCTGTTGGCTATCGATGAGAGCCTACAATCAACTAAGCACAGACTTAATCAAAGTGGTACTTAATGATAGTCTTCTGAGAGCAACTCTGTCTATATCCTTGTGCTCCTTGACTTGAGTGTGCTGTTTGATTCAGTTGATCACCACATTCTATTTCAGACCAGAGAAAGATGTGGGAATCCTTGAGTCTGGTTTGCAGAAAAATCTGCTTTTACCAAATTGTTCACATGGGTAGTGAAACTTCAGATTACTGCGCAATCCTCCATACTTTTCCTTTTGGATTTAATGATGGAATCATTCATGACAATTATCTATGGAGTCTTATTCCTCCTTTATGTGTGGTAAATGCCTATTTTTGTTTGGTGATACAGTATCCATACAACAACGATTATTAATGATCATGGACAGTAAATAAATCACATTTCCACTGATTACTCTTGGTACATAGTAATGTGGCCCCAACACCTCTTTTCCAGGACGGGAGCATTGTCATGTTCATTCAGTGGGCTTTAATCGTTTATTGAGGTGTGAAAGATGAGTGATTTCAGACAGGTTTCAGCGCATAATCAAGTACCCAAAAGTGGTATAAAAATTACCCGAAGGTCATACTTAAGTGAAAGTATAGATATCTTGCTAAAACAAATGACTTGAGTAAGGTATGTAGGTTTCAAATACTGTACATAGGCTTCAAATGGGAGACCTAAAAGATGTGAATAAACATGGTTGGGTTTTGTTCTACCTCGAGTAGGGGTATCTCAAAAACCAAAGCCTTTTTTGAGGTTTGTCCATAGCCTATGAGCCTCAGAGTGCCTGCGGGAGTACAGCACACTAGAGCCTATCCCTGTCCAGAAGCAACCCCCACTCCCTACTCCCTCGCCACATGTGTACATCTGACAGGATTTAATAGGTGTAAGTAAAATGAATAGGCTAGGGGTAATTTTCACCATCTGATTCTCTTAGATCTACCAACGTTTCTAGGGAGTAGAGGCTGATGGCTGTTTCTGGACAGGGCCTCTGCCATTCCATCACCTCCAGGAAATGAGGGAAGAGAATAGATAAATGTGATTAATCCTTCTCAAAGGATCGGATAGTACTGGACTGTCTTTATCTCTGTCTGCTCCATAAGCTCATATGCATCATTTGTTTGAAGGCTTGAGTGTTTGAGTGTCTCAACCACTGCATGTCTTTGTCCAGTTATGCTTGACAAGCTTTCAATTGAGCCTGTGGTTTAATTATTCTCAAATGTGTACGCATCATTGAAGCATAGAGATTCTATGTCAAATGACAGTGTTTCAGATTTTCAGGGTTATCGGGAGGAATTTTAAAAGCAAAGTACTGTAGCACAACTACAGGATATAAGAGTCATCTTCTTATTAGATCTATTAAATCCAGTTGCTCCCAAACATTTGCAAGCGACATGCTCCCTCCAATGGACAGAAGATAATTATTACAATGATTTACATTTTAGATGTTTACTTTCTCAGTCATTGAAAGTCGGCATAATCAATTTTTTTTGCCTAATCTTATAATTTCTTGTGATAGATTTGAAACTGATTGTGACAATCATATCATATTTCTCAAGCCAATTTTTTTTTTTTTTTTTTTTTTTACTAAATTCACATTCCTAATTGCTATTTATTTCATACGTGAGAAACAATTAAAACGTGTATTCTTTAATTTTCTGAGACGTTAATGTTCATGAACTTCATTGAACTTTAGGCAGGTGCACTCTTTCTGATAGGTTGGTAATTCACATGTGCGGGGGTAGAGAGCCTCAGACATGACATGTTGCGCCATCTGCTATGTCTATATATCATTATAATATATAATATCTAGCAGACGAGTTGTTCCCCAGCAACATTTGTGCGACTTTTTGGTTGCAAGTGCATTACATTTTGCAAGCATATTCTCCCCGCGATCTCCTGCCTCCCTGGATTAACTAACCAGATGCAAACCCTGAGCTAATCGGCAAATCAGTTCGTTCGGTAGCAATTGAATCCATGTTCAGAGAAATTCCATCGCTATTCGTTTGTGGCTCTGGAAAAAGACTTTCTAACCTTGAGATATCCCCCTTACCTGTAGGATGGTAAGTACTGCAGATAGAGCATGGATGCGTAGCGATGGTGGTTTGGAACCAATCTCCCTGAAAAAGTACTGTAGTCTTGCCTGAGACTTGAAGACATGCATAAACTCTCAAGAGTTAATGGCTTAATTTAGTTTAGTGGGCTAGGGTGCATGTCTTCCACGTGGGATACTGTACCTAAATCGAACCCTGGTTGGTCACAGACATGTCCTGTAACAGTGTGGTAAAATGACGATTTAGCAGCAGCAAGCTGCAGGAACAAACAAAATGAAAGGATTTTTATTTGGGTTAATGAAATGCTTTAGACTTTCTGTTGAAGTGGAAGGAAATCAAGGTATGCAGGAAAATCAAACAGAAAATTCTCATTGATTCACCATTGATTCTATTCACTTTATTTCAGTACATATTACTAATACAAAATAATCTGTACAAAGGCTAAAATAGGTATTTCTTGCATAGAAGGAACAGTGAACAGTAAAGAAAGCCTGAATGGAATGGCACAATAAAACCAACTCACTATCACACAGGAGGGTAACAGGGTTAACCAAGGGAAGAAAACTCAGTACAAAAATAATCATGTGCTCACACCAAGCAGTAAAAATACTAGACAAAATGGCCAACCTTAGTGGTCTCATCGTCTCTAGAAATCTACTTCTCATCGACCAATCTCTTCTCAGACTATAACTGTCATTAGCATCGTTACCATTGTAATTTCACTGAACAACCTGTCCCTCAGGTTTCGTTATCTTGACACGAGCACATTACAGGGAAGATGCTGCTCTCTCTCCTTCCTATCATGTAACCTGGGACTAGTAGGGACACTGCTTAACTCTGCCGTTACTGCCAAATTTTTTACCACAGACCAAAACGATGTTACAAGTTATTCAGCTTCAAACACTATGTAAATATTGTGTCCTGTTAACAGTGCCAAGAACAGAGGAAAGCATCTCAACAGCATCAGTTGTCAACATGAAAGGAAATGAGTGTACAGGGTATCATGGGATTTTGCGACACACTTTCCTTTATTTAAAAAATAGTAGGATTTAAAAGAATGAAATGTAGTGCACCACCAAATGTAGATATTCAGAGTGCTTTTACATACTGTACTGTAGCAAAAAACTCCACAGGACAGGTATCAGGACAGGTATCAGATTATTATACCTCCATCCACCATGACACTACATCAAACACACCATTCAAGAGCATACATTTCAACAGCTCAGAAATTCAGTTTTAGTGGTTGGGGGGATTAGAGATGAGATTATAAAAATATGTCAATGGTGGTAAAAACGAGCTGCTCTGTTTCAAATTCCTCACAGCGGACAAAACCCAATTACCATGAGGGTATTCTTCCTTTCCATCCTGGTGGCAGTGCTCCCATAGAAGACAGGTGAATACTTTGCTCATTCCAAAATCCATGTATGAAATGTATCTCTCACTACATATGGCAGTATTGTAAATTAAAATATGAATACAGTACTAACAAAAAAATAATACATTTACATTTAATTTACACTGCTCCTGAATTAAAAAGTACAAATGCAAACAACCTATCATCATCAAATGAATACAAGATGAATAAAATAACAATTAAAGGGTACAGAAATTAGTCACAGTTATACAGTCAGATTAGTTACACAGTCAGAGATAGCATGAGTGTTAGTCTGATAACATCCAGCCGTCATTTTGAATATCAGACGATGTCAATAAGCATAATATAGGTCAAATGAAAATGTAGTTCCTGTTTCCGGAGGTGCAACACTGTACAGTATGTCAGTGATGAAATGCATATATATCTATATCTATATATATCTATATATATATCTATATATATCTATATATATC
The DNA here is from genome assembly GCF_951799395.1 of Argentina silus. Lineage (NCBI taxonomy): Eukaryota > Metazoa > Chordata > Actinopteri > Argentiniformes > Argentinidae > Argentina > Argentina silus. Next base: position 18,845,881 of record NC_139657.1, on the reverse strand, counting down.
TATATATTTATATATATATATATATATATATATATATATATATATATATATATATATATACATCCAGGACTAGGGTAATGTAGTAATGCAGGGAGTGGCACATTGTCATCAGATGTAACATACAGCACTCCACATGGCAGGAAGGACAGGCATTTACATTAGCTGTGTAGGCATGGTTAAAAAGACATACCGCAAGATAATAGCACATCCTAATTTACAAAAGCTCTTGATATAGAGAAACAAAACAGCAAAACATGCAGTATGTCTTTGTTATCCTACACTGTATGTCATGTTCCTCTTCAATAAATGCCTGCGTTGGCGACGTTAAGACAGGAAGGTGGTTGCACCTTGAGCAGGGAGCTATATAATTATTCCTTTATATCTGTGACTCTCATGTCTAATTCCAAAGAAATAATACTAATGGTGTCATGTTCTCATAATGAGTGACAGTAAGTCTCAGCCCACAAAACAAAGCCAAATGTAACAACACAGTTAAACAGCATATCGTATAAAAACAAGAGACAAAAAACAATGACAAACAATGTACAAAAATAACATCAGAAAAGTGACAGGCATTGCACCCCTAAACATGAATACATTTGTTTTGATAAAACATTGATACCAATTGACAATGGAAGAACGTAAGAGTGCAAAGACAAGACTAGATTTCCCTCAGAAGAACAGAACACTAGCTAGAAGATGACAGTGACGCATGTAACATGAAAGACAGCGGAAAACAGTTTTGGATTCTGGGGTTCTGAACCAAGTCTGACGTATCAATTGTGTGAAGGTTTTTTTCATCAGGATTTTAAAAATATATACTGTATTCATCACCTTCATGCTGAAGAGTGTAATATCGTTGCCTATTCTGAATTCATTCAACACCAAACCATTCCACCAAAAAATCACTTCACGCATGGCAATGTCAGACTTTCACAATACAATATTGATCACACCGCTGATCAAAATATGGATAATTTCTCTCATCGAAAAGGGCTTCATCATGTATACTTCTGTCTATGGTATCAGATACAGTATAATTTACAGAAGCGAGCAAGTGAAATCAGTCACAGTTCCCCTCCTCTCTCCCACCCCAACCGCAATCCAGTCTCACTCAAGGGAGCGAAACAAGAATGAATATAGGCCTACACAGCAAACCAGTTTGTAGGTGTCCAAAAACAACAGTTGGATTTCTACAACATCAATCCTACCATGTAGCCTACTAGCAGTCCGCTCAGCATTTGCTTAAGCAGTAAACAGTGTGGGATATTTTTGGAAGCAACCAGGCAGAAAGGATCTGACCACTCATGCTTGTGCTTCAACATCATTCAGCTGTCATGTTCCCTCTGTGGGCCAACAACAAGGAGTACAGGACATGGGCCCCAGGAGGAATGAATCACAGCCAGGAAGGTCAACAACAACCATCTGTGGGTTCTGTGGTTGGAACTACGTTGAAACCCAGATCAGATCTATTGAAACTACCACTGCATCCCTACATACCCTATACTGTATATCATGTGAAAATAAAGATACCCCCAATCACTATCAATGGGCTCAGATGATCTTGCATGGCTTGCACTGACTGACAGAGAGTGTGTAAGCTAGGCCGCAGTGTCTCAAAGTTACGTTTGGTTACTGATATTCTTCTACCTCCTCATCTACCCACACCACATCCTCATGTAGCAGCAATAAATGCAGTGTCAGAGTTCATACACTAGTCATCCCAAGCAGAAGCCACTCTCTCACTCTCTCTCTCTCTTCCTTATCCCTCCTGCCTTTCTAGGATGAAATTTAGAACTGAGCCACTATCTGGTCCCGATTATCTAACCAAATTTCCCGAGTACAGTAAACAACCAGCCAACTTGAACCAAGCAAGCCTCCTCTCCTCTCATGTTAACAATGAGTCCATCTATTACAAAAGAAACACATACATTAGACACAGGTGTAAATTAATCCATTCACAACCTCTGCATGATGGCCAGTTATTATAAAGCAGGTCAGAGTGTGGTTATCAGAGTAGCCTGAACCACAGAGATAGAACTGTTCTATCCCTATGGTCATGAACAGATTTAGCCTAGTTGATGTTACAGTACATGGGGCTGCTGTACGCCCTCTATACAGTGTAGCAGTAGTAGAAAGATTTGTCCTACAGGGCGCTGTGCCATATTCAAACTGCCTTGTCTTTGATCATGACTCCCTTCCACCCCCTCCATGACTAAAGCAGGAGAGGCGTCTTGAAACTAGAGCAGCATTCAGACTGGAGGTGCTGTTTAGATACATAATAATTTATAGTCTAGCAGGAATGTCAGTGGAAATGTCTACTGCGTGTGTGTGAAAAGCTCATCACGTCACCCCCGCTCTGACACGTAAAAAGGAAAGAGAACGAGAGAGAGAGTGTGTGGGAGTGAGAGAGAGAGAGAGAGAGAGAGAGAGAAGGGGGGGGGGGAATAAAAGGAATGAGCTCAGATGTATAGATGAGAAACACTGTGTCCCCTTCCTCCACTACTCAGACGATCAATGTTGCCGGAGCTGTCTGGAGACATATAGCAGCTCTGCCTTCCTTCTCTCCCTCTCTGTGCTGCCTCCTCTGCAGCCTCATCAGTCTGATCTAACAAACAAACACACACACACACACACGCACGCACACACACACACACACACACACACACACACACACACACACACACACACACACACACACACACACTCACACAAACACACACTCACTCTCAGCTCTCAGAGGGAGCTAGACATTCTGGCTGGATCCCTTTGCATGCCAGTCCTGATGGTGCACTGTTAAACTGTATCAGTTTGTACCATTCAGTCTCAGAGACAATGGGAACACTGCTTAAGCATGTCAGTAAACAGGTAAGGGGGAATGGGAGACAGACGGAGGACGGGGAGCAGTTAAAGGAAAAGAAGGAGTATAATAACATGTATGTTTTAGTGTATTGCATGGAGTGATGGCTCTCTCCAGAAGATTCTGTGAAATGTATACTATTTCTTCCTCTCATCGTCGACGATTCTATTGTAACACTGACGTTCCTAAAACAGGTATAACCCTGACCTACGGCCACATCCCAACCCCTATCCAACCGCCCACCACTGCATCTTACATCCCATTCACACCTCTGACAACAACACATAACACACATCATGTCAACACTCCCTCCCACTGGAGCAGAAACGTTATGAAAAAAAACACAAAATCATATTGTATTGGAAAACAAATGTAGTCTGACATTTTCAATGACAAAGGTATCCATGGAGTAGAAAACTAGCATGCTATGTTCGGAGCCTTTTATCATTTACAAGGGAAAGAGGAAGTTATAACATTAATCAACACAAAGAAATCCATGAAACCTAGAGGGTACTACGATATCAGTTTTTCTTGTCTTTTCTTTGCCTTGCATGGGGACGTGAGCATTAGTAAAGCGTTCAATGTTTCAGAATCCTTCTTTCCTGCAAACTGTTAGTCCAAGCGAAAAAAAAGAAAGAAAAAGAAATGAACTAAAGAGGAGAGACTAGGTTTTTTTTTTCCTTGCCATAAGTAGATGTCTTTAATAAATCTTCCAGTCCCATTTCTCTTTGGCAAATGAATGGTGGTGAGTGGTTAGAGCAGAAGGAGGGGGGGGGGGGGGACATCTGTAGTCTGTACAAGGTTTCTGGGGGGATTGGGGGGCCTTGACCAGGATGTAGGGGGTTACGGGGGGAGGAAAGCAGGGGCTGTCATCCAGAGTCTATCTCATCAGGCAGTGGGGCTCCTCTCCTCTCCATGTGAGTTCCCCGTTGCTGGCTAAGCGTCATACTTCTTCCCCGTTCTGTGGATTTGATGGAACAGTGTCATGGAGAACGCCATGCCCAGGAGCTGTAGAGGAAGAGAGGACATAGTCAGTCCTACTGTAACAGTACTCACAGCCAATGTGTCTTGGCAAGAAAAGCTATACTGTAGTCTACTTTATAATGTACTCTCACCGATGTATACTGTAGTGTTGTTGTGTACACTTGTGGGTGTAATATGCGACTGTATATTTATGGTGAGAACTTTGGGGTCTTGTTGAGTTCAGGATTGAAAACACACCACATTTCCAACATCCAAACCAGGGAGAGAGATAAGGTATTCTCTCTCTCTCTCCCTCTCTTTCTCTCTCCCTCTCTCTCTCTCTTTTAGACGGTAAACGCAAGCTGCTTTCGTATCTCACTGATGGAGTAATGTGTGTGATATGTGAGAGCATTATGTCAACGAGGTAAATTAAGATGCACGCGAAAAAAAGTGGCTCTTCTTTGAAGATTCCATTAAGAAGTACCCCTCATAGGGAGACTACTCTCACTTCAAACACAGCCTGGATGGGAGGCTGATCCTAAAGCCATTATCTGAAGCAGTCAGGATGGGAGACGCTTACAGAGGAATCCTCCTCTCGCTGCAGTAAAGGGTTACAGTAGAGTAGGACACCTTTAGTAACTGTGATTAGCCTGTGGAAAAGCTGCTGACGGAGACCGTAAGCTGCTGACAGTCTTGTCTTATATCGAACGCTGTGTCATCAAAGCCATTAACAGATTGTGATAACAGTTATTAAACCTTCCAGAGCAAGGCCATCCACACACAACCCATCATGACCCTTACTAAGGCTGCACCTACAGTATAGGGCAATGGTTTTGGATTGCCCATGGCCTGTCTCCCTGTCCTTCCTACCTGTCTGACTGCCCATGGCCTGTCTCTCTCTGCTCTCCTTCCTGTCTGACTGCCCTTGGCCTGTCTCTCTCTGCTCTTGTTCCTGTCTGACTGCTCATGGCCTGTCTCCCTGCCCTTCCTACCTCTCTGACTGCTCATGGCCTGTCTCCCTGCCCTTCCTTCCTCTCTGACTGCCCATGGCCTGTCTCCCTGCCCTTCCTACCTCTCTGACTGCTCATGGCCTGTCTCCCTGCCCTTCCTACCTCTCTGACTGCTCATGGCCTGTCTCCCTGCCCTTCCTTCCTCTCTGACTGCCCATGGCCTGTCTCCCTGCCCTTCCTACCTCTCTGACTGCTCATGGCCTGTCTCTCTCTGCTCTCCTTCCTGTCTGACTGCCCTTGGCCTGTCTCTCTCTGCTCTTGTTCCTGTCTGACTGCTCATGGCCTGTCTCCCTGCCCTTCCTACCTCTCTGACTGCTCATGGCCTGTCTCCCTGCCCTTCCTTCCTCTCTGACTGCCCATGGCCTGTCTCCCTGCCCTTCCTACCTCTCTGACTGCTCATGGCCTGTCTCCCTGCCCTTCCTTCCTCTCTGACTGCCCATGGCCTGTCTCTCTCTGCTCTCCCTACCTGCTCCGTCTCAGAGGCAGAGCCCTGAATCTGTAATAGAGGTCAGCAATGTAGTGAGCATGTCAGACTCAGCCACGCTTCAGTTTGCACACACACATTATCACATCCCAAACAGACCAAATATTTGCATAGTGCTGTGTGTGTGTGTGTGTGTGTGTGTGTGTGTGTATGTGTGTGTGTCTGTGTTTGTGAAAAAGAGAGAGGGAGGGAAGGAATGAGAGAGGAGGGGAGAGGAGTGGGAGGAGGGTTGTGATCCTCTCATGCATGCATAGTGGCCTTTATCATTGACATTTTCTCTAAGGATCTCTGACCCTTGACTTGGCCTAACCACCTGCTCCTCTCAACCCATTACAGAGGCTGTAATTAACAACCAGAGAGTCATTAATGAAGGGAAATTATTAATAATGTACATCGGCCCTGCTCTGAACCACAAATGGCAGGCTAGGGAGGGGAAAACTGGGAGGACAGACAGGTAGGGTAGACAGGATAGGGAGACAGAGAGTGAGACAGGTGGGCGACAAGAGAACGATAGAGAGTCAGACTAGTAGGGCAGACAAGGAGGCAGGCTTGTAATGTAGAGAGACAGAGTAGACCATTAGGGCAGACAGGTAGACTGGTAAACCAGGCAGAGGGTGAGAGAGAGCTCTTTATTGGGCCTCTATATAACCTCAGTAAATATTATATCAGTGTCTGGTGTCTGACTGCAACTTCGGCACCGAGCCAGACGGTTTTGATTCCCTCAGACAGGACCAGGGTGCAGCAGACACCATCTTCAATATTTCACAATGTGTGGGTGCCCCTACACCCACTGAACATGGTTCTTATTACTGGCCTGTCTCTCACAGGAGTGTGTGACTCTGGGGGTTTCAGACACACACAGGTAACCCGTGTGAGAGCGCATGCACGCACGCATGCACGCACGCACGCACGCACGCACGCACGCACGCACGCACGCACGCACGCACGCACGCACGCACAAATACACACACACAGACACAAACACACACACACACACACACACACACACATACACACATACACACACACACACACAAGCTGCTATAGCTGTTTACCTGCACTACCAAGATGACCATGCCGATGGTTCCCAAGAGATGCTTATTGTCATCCAGCCATTCCTCCACCTTCTCATAGCAGCCCTAAGAGGAACAGAGGAGTGTGAGAAGACAGCACTGACTGGACATATGTTGGAGGATGATTGAGGGATGATGCAGGAAGCAGTGTCCACTTCATGAATATTAATTATTGGGTCAAAAACTGGTATTGAAAAGCACTTTAGAATGATACATTTTGAATGAGGGGGACATTAAATATTTCCCAAGGACAAGGGTGTTGGGGACAGAAGAAAAAAGGTATGACAATCACTTCAGTAGCCAGACTCAATATTCTCTGGCTTACACGTACTGTACTGCTAGATGCTATCATGGGTTCATCTGCAGGTCACAGACTAACAACTCAGTGGGGGGAATCCATGACAGATACAGCTGTTTGGGAGCTAGTGTTAGCAGCATTAGCATAGTCTCCGTCATGAAACATGCGTGACGTTATCTGGCCACCCCTGCTGGGCAGGATTACACAGAATATTCTAGAACTGCACGTCCCAATGGACTTGTTCCCTGTCTGCTATTTTCATGTTGGCAATTATATATAAGCTCTAATTAATAAATCTTCCTCGGCTGACTGGTTAAGAAACGACAAGCCCTCTGAGCTTTTGTAAAAGCAAACTGCTGTTCCAGTTAAAGTTCAAGTAAAGACCAAATGTCAACTTCAAATCTTCAGAGACTTAAAATTTGAAACAAAAAACATCAACCTTATCTCTAGACATTTGCAAATGAACTACTCAACATCTGACACCCTCTAAATAGCCAAGACTGCCTAGCTGTGAATGCTCTGTACCCAGTCTGCCCACTCACCCGGGTCCAGAACATGTTGGTGGAGTTGCGGCCACACTCCTGGTAGTGCTCCTGGCAGCAACGGTCGGGCACCACCTTCTCCTTCAGGGCCTCGTGCCAGTCAGTGTACCCGGTCACTCCACAGCATTTCCACTATGGCACAAACACAGACACACAGACACACACACAGACACACACACACACAGACACGCACGCACACACACACACACACACACACACACACACACACACACACACACACACACACACACACACACACACAGAGTTAATGACACCTGTCTGGATGTGTCATAAGAATCTTCAAACAAACTCCCATAAATTTACTAAATACTGTAATTAGTATAGAGCCTCTAGGTGGTTCCTGTTTTCAGATGTTTTGCAAAAGACAGAAGGCAAGGGAAGGTGGTCGAGGTGAATGACCATGACTGAGTGTGAACACACATGACCCAGAGTGAACACACGCACGCACGCACGCACGCACGCACGCACGCACGCACACACACCTCTGCTTGGATGATGTTCCAGGCGTTTCTCAGGCCGACGTTGTTGTCTGTGTTGTACAGAGCCAGGCCGTCCTTCAGGTCCTGCTTGGCATTCTCACTGACCTGAGGACAGGGGAGAGAAAACCCACAAACCTTGGTTAGATGGCTTAAGGTGAGCTAGAGATGTTCAATGGGATACACATTTGATTAGAAAGTACAGTAGGCCGACATCATTTCTAGTTCTGGTATCCCTAATGGGAGCTTGACAGACATCTGTAAATTCTCTATGCTGAGCTTAAACATGCCTTTTGGCTCAGCTAGCTATCATTATCCTCTTGACTGAATCTCAACCTTATAAGATCAGTGCTCATGTCTTGTTTGATGAAGATAAATATTTAATCAGATGTGTTAATGAGATATATAATCAATGCCTAACTGCTCCGTATACTCCGTGCCCAGGAGCCCTGGAGCTGCCATGAAAGATTGAAGGGCGCTTCTGAGATGGAAGTAATTATATTGGGAAATTACATTGGCAAGAGAGCGCCTGTCTCATATAGGAGATAAAAAGTTATTTCAGAAGAAAGGTAGGGGAGTACAATTTCTTGCATATTGACATTTTGAGCATAAGCATTGTTTCTGTACAAGATTTCCCCACTGAAGTGCACCCCACTCACTGACTGTGCCGACGTTGTCAGTAGAAAATTCAAGGAGAAGCTCTATGCTTTCTCCTCTCTAATCTACACTCAGGGATGAGGTACTCTGACATGACGTAAAGACTCAGGCTAAATTGAACAGTGTTATTAGGCTGCTTACTGTATGGCAATAGGTGAGAATTAGGAAAGGTTTGAGCATCAAAACACATTGCTACATAGAACCAGGGGAGAATAACCACAGAGCCAGTGACAGTCTGCTTTCATAGAGGAAATACTGGACATACGTCAGATTCCTCTTTCATGCCCAGATATCTGTCAAAAAGTCCCTTTCTAGCAGTATTATGACGAGAGACACAGTAAACATTTAACCCTATTCTGATCATCCAGAGAGGTGCAACTCAGAAATTACTCTACAATAACATGTATGAATAAGCTATTTGCTGAATCAAAGGTAAAAGACACATTTATTTTTCTAGCGAGTAATTATAATTTCACTAAGAATAAAATGGCAAGGGAATCATTAATTATGCATAACCCATTTAAATGCCCCAAACCATTGAAATATAGTTAGTATCATGTCAAATCATATTTCTATCCCTCATCCCAAACTAGAGCAGTGTGTGCATGTGGTATTGTACCCTGGCCTGGAGGCATTATCATATCTGTCTTTGTGCAGGAAAATGAGATGAAGAGCAGCATCATCAATCTCTAGCTCAGACATGTCTCTGTATCTATCTGAGCTGTGGAAGGGTTGCTGCTCATTACTGCTCCCCACAGCCAGATGCACAACCACTGCAGAACAGAACATAAGAACTGAGCCCCCAAACTCCTTTCTACCCTCCATTTCATGTGTTAACATCTTACAGCTTGACAATGTAACATAATGATCTAGGTTTACCACTAACAAGAGGCATACAAATGACTAGGAAACAAACAGTACCTTGATCTCACACCACTCTGACCCATTTTTTCCCTTCTATTTTCTAATGAGAAGTTTGAAATGTCTGAAGCCTATATGGCTGCTGAGGCTGTTGTTCACTGATAACAAAACAACACCACTTTGTGAACATAGTTCAATCACTCATGATGAGAGGAGTAAACAATCCCAACACACACACACACACACACACACACACACACACACACACACACACACACACACACACACACACACACACACACACACACAATAGAATTGAGAAAAAACTAAAGTCCTCTGTCATTGTCAAGCACATGACTGTGACGATGACATGACGGCGACATGTGTGGTGGAAGTCTAGGATTTACCACTCTGTACTTTAGCTCTTCGGAGGTAAGAATCAAGAAACAAGTCCTGTGTATAACCTGAAAATGGTTCTATGAATGTATTTTCCATAACACATGAGACATGGCTTGAAGCAGAATGAAAAAGGTGTTAATTGTAGGTGCCGGTACTCATTCTAATTTTACAGTGCAAGTGCACATATTTAGGAAGGTGAATATTCTAAAAGAGGTGCCCGTAGGCCTACTCAGGCAGCAGAAAGTCAGAGATGCTGCCGGTTCTCTGTAGTGGTGTGTACCGGCCCAACTCAAGAACTGATGTGAGAGGTCATTCATCACTACAACGAGTAATATTTCCCAGGTGTGTGTGCGTGTGTGTGTGTGTGTGTGTGTGTGTCTGGTGTGTGTGTGTGTGTGTGTGTTTGTGTGTGTGTGTGTGTGTGTGTCCTGTCACCCTGCACAAACACAGACAGACACAGAGCAGGGAGCTGCAGGCCAGGTGAATGGGCAGTGACTGTGAGTGAGAGAATGGCCATTACATTAGCAACAGTGATGTACATGAGTGGGCGAGGAGACATCTCCCCTTCAGGTGTGTGTGTGTGTGTGTGTGTGTGTGTGTGTGTGTGTGTGTGTGTCTGTGTGTGTGTGTGTGTGTGTGTGTGTGTGTGTGTGTGTGTGTGTGTGCGTGTGTGTGTGTGTGTGTCATCCTGAATAGACAGGCACAGAGCAGGGGGCTGCCGGCAGGGTGAGCCAGGTGAATGGACAGTGACTGTGAGTGAGAATGGCCGTTGTAGTAGAATAGGAGACATATTCCCTGCCCCCCAGGTGACCTGGCACACTCCACAGGCAGGCACAGACTGTGTTGTTGTTGTGTCTCTCGCAGGCAGGGGGTGACAATTTGACAGCTTGAAAAACAGTCCTGTTGTCAAAACCCCAGCACTTCATATATTCTGTGTGGTTATTCTTGTCCTGGACCAAATTTGGATTGCAAAGCTATACTCATTTAAAACCTGTATATGTTATTGCCACTGTCTCAAAGACAAAGCAGCACATTGGGAGAAATACAATCTCTTTTGACACTGGAACCACCTTTTTAGTGTTGTTAGAATGAGGCCCAGGGCCTTGTCTAGACCAGGGAAGCCTGCTAATAACCTGTGTGTCAGTGTGTGTGTGTGTGTGTGTGTGTGTGTGTGTGTGTGTGTCTACTCGACTGTCACTGCTGGTCACTGCTGCCTCTCTGGTGCTTTGTACACTTTGGCCAGCTGAGTGAATAGAGATGCCTGAAATCCAAAGTTTCATGTCTTTATTCACAGATAGAATATAGAGTTTGAAATGTGCAAAATCCCTCTCTACGGTTTTCACTTGAAAGGACACAAAACGAGAATTAAGCTTTATAACCTACCCATCCTGGACATACTGTATAAGGGTTATATTCAGATAATACAGCTTACTAGTCATCAGAAGCACAAATGACATATAGAGTACAGTTGATGAGAGAGACCATTATGTCGTACAACTCCTCACTTTCAAATCCCCTCTGTTAAATCCCACCTTAATCCCTCATACCTGTTCCTCTTGCTCCTGTAGGATATACTATATCCACAGGTCACACTAAACTACACTACATTACACTACACTACACTAAACTACACTACACTACACTACACACTACACACTACACTACACTGCACTGCACTCCACTACACTACACTACACTACACTGCACTGCACTGCACTGCACTACACTACACTACACTACACTGCACTGCACTGCACTGCACTGCACTACACTACACTACACACTGCACTGCACTGCACTACACTACACTACACTACACTACATTACACTACACTACACACTACACTGCACTCCACTCCACTCCACTGCACTGCACTGCACTGCACACTACACTACACTACACTACACACTACACTACACTGCACTGCACTGCACTGCACTGCACTACACACTACACTGCACTGCACTGCACTACACTACACACTACACTGCACTGCACTGCACTACACTACACTACACTACACACTACACTACACTACACTACACACTACACTACACTACACACTACACTACACTACACTACACATTACACTACACTACACTACACTGCACTACACTACACATTACACTACACTACACTGCACTACACTACACTACACCACACTACATTACCATCCTACTGCTCAGACACACCCCTACCACCTGGACACTCTGAGACAGACAGACAGGCAGGGGGATAACCCATGCTGTGAGCTGGCAGAAGGCTGAGTCCTGCTGGGCATCTGATTGGTCGTATGGTCTGGTTCAGGTCCAAATGCCCCGCCAATTCCCTTGCCAATCCTCACACACACATGGGACTCCCTCTGATCTGATCATGGTAAATACAGTACTGATACAGTAGCAATCAGTCTGAAATATAGTCAAACCAAGCTCAGAGCAATATCCCAGGTTAGAAACTGTATTACCTCTGCACCTATTCCAATACCAATGGAAGGAAAGCGCATACTATTATTACTGTAACAATTAGACACATTTGATGAGGTCATGTCACGGCTGAAGAGTTCTGTTCATCCTGCTCTCTCATAGAGAAAAACAACTTCAAGCCGGAGGAGCCAAACAGACCGAAGCTCATTAATAAGCTTGCAGTAATCCCCCAGGAGGTTCCCTGTGTTAGCTGCTACACAGGTCGGAGATGGCTGGACCAGGGTCTGGCCTAGTGGAGGCAGGAGGCCCATGCTCCTACTGTAATTGCCAATAAATAAATAATACATGACTGGGGGTTTACTGTAATTCTCCCTGTCCAGCACCGTGAAAGGCCACCGGGGATCACACACACACACACGCACACACGCACACACGCACACAGGGACACACACACACACACACACACACACACACATTAGAATGTTGCTGCAGCACTGCTCTGGTTCACCAATCGCCGCTGGTTTCCCCTGAACCCCTTTTTGACACCTTTCTGGCATCTTCCCGAAAATAGCTAATACACCTTCATCAGGCCAGCGTAGCGTATCGTTGTGGCACTGGTTAGAATGAGGTCACAGCAAAAGACGGATGGCTGTAATCTTGTGTGTAGCTCTCGCCATCTGCTGCAGTCAGATGGTGGGTCACTACAGGGCCATGATACACTTGGGTTTAATCAGAGCTAGGTCCCATGGCGCTGTACTCACTGCGTACAGGAACAGAGAGGTACAGTACAGTACAGTAGCTACCTGAGTCTCTGGCACTGCCATACTGCCATAGGGGAGATAGAACCCTACTGTGGAGAAACCGTGGAGGAGGGGGAGGGAAAGTAGGGTATTCAGGAACTCCAAGCGGAAAAGGTACCCCGCTCTTAGAATTGACAGCCACTCATCCCCGTGTGCTATCATCAGATCACAGCATAATCACTCATGACTTAATCATCGCTCATTTGAAACAGTAAAGTATCAATTTTAAGAGCTTCTACTGATAAGCTTCCAAGTGCTGTATATCTTACAGACTGGTTAATAAATGCCTTGTGATTTGAAGATCAAATGGCAGAAGTCAATTAGTAATTCTTCTGATCTGAGTTCGCTGAGGATGGGACAGGCTCACACAGCATGCTAGATTCCACTGGAGAGATAAATAAAAGAGGAAAAAATGAAAGCAATACGTTCCGTCTCTGTGTGATTGATACAAATTGTCTCATCTCGTCTCCCATCTCATCTCCTCGCCATTCACAGATTGTTGTAAATTCTATAGTCTGATACTGTACGGAACAACTTCCTGAATACAGAGAGTTGTTAAAACCGTGGCAGCGAGAAATGCCACATCCAATGACACTCATTTGCAGTCAAGGCTTCACCTTTCAATGACGTTTCAAGACCAATAAAAGAAGATATATTTCTAGTCATCAGCGTTATCACCGCTTCATTCCCAATTATGTCTGAGTGAAGATAAACACACACTAATTTGTGGAGATGGAGGAGAGGACTCATAAAGCACTGGGGCTATTGACTGGATCAGGGACTATACATACACAGTAAACACAGCTAGAAACAGAGAGAGATTATGCTCTGACGGTACACACACACACACACACACACACACACACACACACACACACACATGCATGTACGCTCATGTGCAGGCAGACATGCACACACACATGCACACACACATGCACACACACATGCGCACACACACACACACACACACACACACACACACACACACACACATACACACACACACACACATACACACACACACACACACACACACACACACACACACACACACACACACACACACACACAAACCCACCTAGGAACAGATTGCCTGCTAAATGAATTCCTTTATCTGCCTGAGAGACACAATTTGAGCAATAACCTCTGAACAAAGACGAGAATTAGCGTATGTCCTCTGGGGAATATTTAAGGAGAGAAATCTACTTCAATGCCCTTGAAAGACAAGAGGAGCATTTCACTGCTGGTCCATTTGACCTACACAAAAACATTTGTCTTCTCTTAACTTGGCTGTGTCTGGGGGCATTTGTTGGGGTGATTTGAAGAATCGGAGTTTCCCTCTCCCATGGCTGTCAATAATCTCTGGAGCTTTACATGCTGTCAATTGTCCTCAGATACTACCCATACATAGCAGCATACAAACCCATATATAGCAGCACACAGCCCCAGCCCTGGCCCTTGGGGTCATGGGAAACCCTGATCTAAAGCTTGGTGGGACATTGAAGAGTGCACTAAGACTGAGCTGAATTACTAGGAGCCAACTGGCCAGGGTGAAACTGCGTTGTGTGGCCTGACCTTTAACTCCTGGGTCACCCCTGTGGGGTGAAGACACTTAACCTCTTACTGTGAGAGGTGTCTTTAAAAGGGGCGACTGAGTACACCCAGCACAGCAGCAACTGGCCCGTAATCGGGCAAACTAACAAAATCAGCAGGGGATCAAATAATTATTTCCCCCACTGTATGTCTAGTGTGTATATCTGTGTATGCCTTTGGTGTCATTTTCTTTTAAATCCAGGCTTCATAAATGTGCACTGGTAGTACATATGCAATCTGCTGTATTCTCCAAAGTAGTGAAGCGGAATTAAATGCATCTGTGTAACATGATGTATAATCAAACATTGATGGTGAGACATTAACATATCCTTACCTTATCCGAATACACGAAGAACAGGATGAGTAATATCAGCTCTGCCAGGAGGATTATCAGCAAGACAATGAAGAACTGCAAGAGAGAGAGATGAAGAGAGAGAAAAAGAGAGAGAAACGGAGAGAGAGGGGGGCAAACAGAGGGAGGGAGAGAGGGAGGACGTGAGTGCCTGAGGGTAAGTGAAAATGGCAGAGGAGGTATAATTCCTCTTCAGATTTATCTCCCACGCACACCAGCATTTCCTCCCTCTTTCTTTCCTTCAGCTAAATATTGACTCTATCCTTTCTTCACAGCATGGGAGCAGTAACCAGCAAAAATGCAATTTCAAGAGACATCTATTAATTTCATGTTTATATTGGGTTTATTATTTTTTGTCCAAGTCCATATGAAATAGAGATCACACAACGAAAACATGCCAGATGGTTGTTTATTGAAACTTTACGAGGCCAGTTCATTATTTAATTGAATCTTTTTCTGGTCTCTCCCAAGAAATCTGTTGGTCATATTTCTCCTGGTGTAGAAAGTTTCGAGAACAGCTTGGGTGTAGCGAGAGAGTTGATGTTTTGATTGACTAAACAGATGTGTGTGTGTGTGTGTGTGTGTGTGTGTGTGTGTGTGCGCACGTGTGTTTGTGTGTGTGTGTGTGTGTGTGTGTGTGTGTGTGTGTGTGTGTGTGTGTGTATATGTCTGCCTGCATGCACTTTCATGTGCAATGTCGGGCTGGGTCACACATTTCTATTTCGCCTTGAGTTTTTTGGTGCTCGGAACCTTAGATCTGGCTGGCCCCAGGAGAGCTAACATCACTCTGATGTTTCCCTTCCTCCCTCTAGGCTCTGCAGGGCGGATTGACACACAGACCTGCTCAAAACACAATTATCTTCCTAGTTTTTTTGGCCAATACTAAATATCCATTGGCTCGATTTGATATGAGTTAACAAAGATTGAGTATGAAACTTTGACATCAGAGTTCATAATTTATGACTGTGGTGTCTGGAAAAATCCCAGACTCTCCCTCTCTCTCTCCGTGCTTCACAAAATTGTTAAAAGCAGGTAGAGAAAGCTAGGCGGGGGTCAGATGCAGAGGATTTGGGGCAGGAATGTATGCTACTTTTGAGTGATGTTAAAACTGCAAAGGATTGGGCTGTTTGCCATTCTAAAACACACACTCCCAACAACTCTTATCTAAACAAGCAGATTTAAAAGTTAGAGCCACGTAGTCATCCAATTATATAAACCCTGCATTACAGCGTAATGCTTTTCAAACTTCCGTAATGAAAACAAGCTTGGGTTACTCAACATCAGCAAGACAAAGGAGATGGTGGTGAACTTTAGGAGGACTAGGGTCCCCCTGTCTCCTGTTTTCATCCAGGGAGAGGACGTGGAGGTGGTCCAGAGCTACAAGTACCTGCGGATGCACCTGGACAATAAACTGGACTGGACTGGAGGGGCCAGAGCTGGCTTTATTTTCTGAGGAGGCTCAGGTCCTTTGGTGTGTACAGGACTCTGCTGAACATGTTCTACCAGTCAGTGGTGGCCAGCACAATGCTGTATGCAGTGGTATGCTGGGGGGACAGCATCAAGGAAGGTGACACCAAGAAGGTGACACCAGTATTAAATCATACTGGACTGTTCTTACTGTATATAATGTTTCAGATGTCTATTTTATTTTTATTCTATTACTCTATTGTCACTTTATTTTGTTGTTTTTGTTTGTGATGTGAGCTGCTCTTTTCTGCTCATTTCCTCTCGGGGATCAATAAAGTGCCTATCTATCTATCTATCTATCTATCTATCTATCTATCTATCTATCTAAAAGTCTTGTACTACTCTTGGCAAATGGTGTGAGTCTAGAAAAACAGAGTATTTTTTGTATTGAATAATTGAGCATGCCGCATTTTATAGGAAACAACATGTCATTAAGACGGTTCCATAATTCAGCCACGTAAGTGACACAAAAGGGCCCCAGTCTGACTATTCTTCTTATTAAGCTGTGACTGTGGCCATGAAAAATAGATGATGGCTTAGTGTTCATTTGCAGAATGGGAGAATCCTGTCGCTTTGGCTCTAATTTTTTCTCTGAACCCTTGAGGTTTAACACAGGCTTCGTCTTCCGTGTTGAGCTCGTTAGCTGCATTGCTCTAGTGGGACCCCTTGTGTGTTCTGTATCCTGTATGAGACTTTGTGTACTATATGTGTTTGTGTGAAAGAGAATGTCTGTGTGTGTGTGTGTGTGTGTGTGTGTGTGTGTGTGTAAGGAAAACAGAAAAGAAAGAGAGATAGAGAGCATTTGTGTGTGTGTGTATGTGTGTGTGTGTGTGTGTGTGTGTGTGTGTGTGTGTGTGTGTGTGTGTGCGTGTGTGCGTGTGTGTGTGTGTGCATGTGTGGGCAGGAAGGCAGATTATAACTCACGCTCAGAAGCAGGCACTTGTTTTCCTTGATGGCACCCAGGCAGCCCAAGAAGCCCGTCACCATGACGATGGCGCCGATGGCGATGACCAGGTTGGCAGCTGAGAGAGATGGAAAGGAGGGCGAGAAGGTGGCGAAGCTGCCCTGGGACACAGACAGCCAGATGCCCACGCCAAGCAGCCCACAGCCGCACAACTGCAACACAAGAGATAAAAGAGGACACCAGGTGAGGGAACAGACTCATAACAAAGACATAGTGAACTGTATCTGTATCTGTTCAGGGAGAAACTGCAGTCTGCGTTACAGTCTGAGTGTTAAGAGTTGCTTTGAGATTGAAATGCATGTTCAGAGAGTCACTTAGCCTACTGTATAGGTGGAGAAAGAGATGCAGAAGAGAAAACTCCATTGTCTTTACGAAGCACAAACTCAAGTGCTAAGTGTTTGTGTACACGTTTCCTCAGAAAACATGGCTCAGCACACTGACCTCCCTCCTCACCCAGTCATCCATCACCAACGCCCACACAACAAAAGCATTTACACACACATTAACCAATTCTGCTAAGCCAACAAGAGGTCTGCATGAGATTAGAGCAGAAATGGGGCGAGGTTCTGCAGGTCTGAGCAGATTACAGACCTAGTAGGAACAACAGGGACAGAATAACAGACACTGAATTAGCTTCTGATAGAATTGTGGGTGACATGAACCACTAGGGGAGTAGTTCCCCCTGGAATTCCTCCACTGCCCGCGGAACTGAGAGAGACCACAGAACACAGCGCCTCATTGAGATCTAGAGTCTGTGAGATCTAGAGTCTGGAATGTGAGGCCATTAATGCTTGAGAGTGGCCAAAAGGAGGATGACGACCAAACTCCTGGCCATCATGAACAATCCCTCCCATCCCCTACATGACACTATGTGCAGAGCAGAGAAGCTCCATTAGCAACGGATTATTACAACCACGTTGCACTAAGGAGCGCTATAGGAGACGTTTTCTCTTATGTGTTTATGGAAGGCCCTGATTGGCAGTTGACTGGCCCGCTCGTGGATGCTCTCCCCATCTGTCACAGAGATAAGAGCAAGCGGAGACTATGATGTGGCCAGACAGACAGACAGACAGACAGACAGTGGTGGCGCCCGGCGTGGCCCACAGAGTGAAATATGGAGGTAAGTGATGACATTTTCCCTCTACCTAATGGAATGAAATATCCAATGCAATCTTGTCGTGAATATGAAATCCCAACGAGGTGAAATACGGTGAGACACGGTGGTAAATCATCGCACCACCCTCCTTTCCTTCCCTTCTCCTGCGTCCGATCCCTCCTTTCCTGTATACGCATCAGTGCTCCGGAACACATTAATTCCTGTCATGGATATACATATATGGAGTCGCATGCACTAACAAACCGGCTGCATAACAGGGAGACAGCAACACAAAGAGACCTGGTCTCCGTCTCCGTTCGATTCCTCAGACTTTAAGATGATGAATAATTAACACATACACACACAAGCTAAATGAGTTGGTTAATTGAACCGACAAACAGCGCCTTCAATACCTCAAAGCGCTGAGCACTTTAGAACGAGCAGGCTTACATGCAGTGTGACAGATAGCCTAGTCACCACCACTCTCTACTAGACCATCAACAACACTCTCTAAGAGCCTGCTAATATGATAACTAAAACAAAAGGACATACACAACATATAAAGTAGAAACAAGTGTTGCTCTACGTCAAGCTTTATACCACTTGAGTAGTGTATAAGTAAGAGAGTGCTGAGAGGTCTGTGTGAGGTTGTATAGAGAAGGCTGTGTCTGTGTGTGTGTGTGTGTGTGTGTGTGTGTGTGTGTGTGTGTATGGGCAAGCCCTAAAGGGTAAACTCATGCCTCAAGGCTGGGGTGGTGAGGGATGGTTCTAGCCTAATGAGTGCTGTAAGGTCGGGATACATAAACCAGTTCAGACCCTGCTGAGTGGAGGAACACACCGGTTAACCTGAGACATTTCCACTGTGAGGGTTGTGCTTATGTAGACTCAACTCTTTAGAAGATACGGCTGCATTATACACACAGGCCACTTCAGGGGAGCTACATCACCTTTTAAGGCCAGGGCCGAGCACACTGAAAAATTCATCTCTGTTAAAAATCAATGAGACCGTAAAATATACACTCCTGTAATAAGCACTAGTTTAAAAGGTTGCAAGATTCAACCATAAAGTATATGCTGCCCGGGGCCTGATCGGGTCTGAAACTAGAGCCTCTATCAAAGCAAACAAAGGAAGAGTGCTCCCGTGAAGGTCATACTGTTAGATGGACATGCAGCTCTAGAGTCCAGGAAGCTCAAATCGAGGGACGCTGGAGCAGAGACAGAGCATTGATATAGCAGTGTTTGTGTGTTTTGTAGGAGTGTTAGACTTGCCACCCGATGGGTATCATATTCACATATGAGGGTAAAAACAGCAGTAAAATAAAATGTCAGTAAAAACAGCAATAAAATAAACACCTGAGAGAGAGAGAGAGAGAGAGAGACAGCCAGCAGCATTAGCAGCAGCAGCAGCAGCAGCCAGATTTAAGTTTTAGTGCTGTTGGAAGGAGTCTCAGAACAGGCTCGATCATCTTAATAATACATAAGCAACTCCACTCACTGTGAAGAGCCAGCAATGACCTCTCACATGTTTTTTTGAAAGCCCCCTGATTAAAGAAAGGAGAATGAAAAAGCAAATTGGAGATGCTGTTATTAAAGGTCATGTCTTTATGCTGGGAGGCTAATTCGCAAAATCACTGCTGATATTATTCAGGAGCACACAGATCTTATTGAGTGGGAGCACAAGGAGGAGGAGGAGGAGGAGGAGGAGGAGGAGGAGAAGGAGGAGGGTGGTACGTGGACAGCCGGGATGGATTTATGATGAGGGTGCACAGGGAAGTTAGCAGAGCAGTCCAAGTGGAGGAGAACACTGTGCCAGTAGTTAATTGTGGCTAATGCTAGTGCAACGGAGGGCGTCCAAGTGAGTCTTCCCTTAAGCTTAATCTCTACCTCAGCACACACTGTCAGCGTCAATGACAGACCAGATGGGGGACGCAAGGACCCAAAGTAGAGTCTTAACGTTGGTCATTTGACCTTCGCTGAAGAGGTCATGACAAGCCTGCCGAAAGAACTACCTATTGAGCTTATCCCCTTTTAATTGTCACCACGGTTATGTTTCACATCCCATCTGTGTGGATGGATCTCCCTTTATATCAGGGATCTCCATGTATTACTGACTATCGATGGGTGTAGTAAAACACAGCCTAACACAAACCATGAGTAAGTGTTTCCGCTTGCCACTTCAGAAATGTATACAGTATGCAGTGCATGTCTCCCTATATATATTGGTTGTTTGGTTTCATATTTGTGAGGTTGTATTCTTGGTCTCATGGTATACTGTACTGTTCGCTTGCGCTTGGTGTGCTGGAGACCCAAGTTCAATCTCTGTTCGGTTACACATGGACCAAATGTCTCTTAGCAGTGAGTTAGCTGTCTAAAATGTTTTACAGTAGCTGAATGTAAAGTGTAAATAGTTTTTTTAGGGCCCTGGCTGCTTTTCGAGGCTGCATGACAGCACCTGTAGTAATTAACATTGTCACTCGTCCTGAGAGGGGCGCTTTGGGCTTTAGTCTCAGCTCCTACATCCCCTTGGCTCTCCCTGTGCACGCTTGCAGGAACACAATCTAAGTCTCTCTCGTTAAGCAGTTCTGGGATCAGTGAGTGGTGCATCACTTTCCCGAACCAAATTGGAAACCTCAGCATGAATTTGCAAGCTTCACTGGATTGTTAGAATATGTTAAATGTTTCTAGATGCCTGATGGTATTCAAATATGCTTTTCGTTTGTGCTGTAGACACATTTCTGCAGGCACTTTACAGATAGATACAGTGAGTAATTTTTGGTTTATCATACACGCAAGCTGAACATCTGCTGTTCCTGATGGAGGTAGTGGTGGTGGGGTGGGGTGGTGATGAGAAGCACAGAACAGTAATGGTTCCTCCATCGAACAGAGAGACTGAAGGCCAGTCTACACAATATGAAAACAAGCACAAAAAATACTATTCCTATTCAACACACCGGTAACAACAATATAATCTTGAGAATGAATAGGAGTTGGAAAGTTTAACAGCATTTCTCTTTATGCTGCAGAGACGTCATAGAGCTAGAAATGGAGGGAGACACACGCAAGGGCAATGATATACATAGAGGACGTCTAACATTTTTCTTAGAGCCTTTTGTGTATAAGACTGAATAGAGTCCAATGTTGAAATGTTGGTTTATCTTCAGTCAGTGTTCTGTCCATTGTAACTTTTTCCATGGGAGAGGCCTGCAGACGTTAAAGATGGCTTTATTTAACTGGATAAATGGGACCCTGCTGTGTGGGCCCAGGATTCAAGTTCAGACTAATTGAAACTGTGGAACAGGGCAAGTTCTCCAAGTAGAGAGAGAGAGAGAGAAAGAGAGAGAGGGGGGGGGGAGAGAGAGAGAGAGAGAGAAATAGGGAAAACAGGAGAGAGAAAGAGGCCCTTCTCCATCATACTGACTGAC